>NC_091236.1:19319259-19631759 GCF_040958095.1 Procambarus clarkii
CAACTTACCAAAATATGAACAATACATAACTAGCACATATTCATTAAATACACAACTATTCAATATCCGCAAATACACATACAAAAACATTAACAATTAATACATACAACTTTCACAAAACAATACACAATTCATAGAAATATAATCAATACATAATTTCAATAATCATACAACTTATGCAAAATACATAATCTGCACAATTAATACACAAGTATATTAATTGTGCTATATATGTACAAACACAACCAACTGGGTCAAACAATACACAATTTGCATGATATTTTTTCTGGGTATATTTAGGTCATTAATTATAATATGCTGAGTTTAACCAACTCCCCAAAAGTCAGAATTTCACATATAAAAATGGTTCATATAACTTCCAATAAGCTCAATATACACATTCTTTTTCCATTAAGATATCAACATTATTAGTGCTAAACTATTCTTCTAACATATGTCCACTATTTTTATGTCCTAATAATACCTTCCTTGTTACATTCTCTCCAATCAGACCACCATATTTATGTATTTATTTAAACCATCTAACAGACTTATTTGTTCTAGGATTAGTTATGTTAAGGCAGGTAAGGTTAGGTAGAGTCAGTATTTTCTATGATAATTTTAGACAAATTTGCTATATCTTATCAAAATGCATCTTGTTAAAACTTAAATTCATCTAAATCTATCAAAAATATACTTATACTACGCAAATTTGACTAAATTCAACCTAGCTAAACTTACTAAATATGAGCATCCCATATCCTCACATACAAGCCTATGTCGCCTCTGTCCATACATTATATGAGTCTGCCATATAGCTCGAACCCCAAATAGGAAAATTTACACTATTTCTTAAACATACTAGTTCATTACCCTAAGATATTATATATGTCCTTCCATACACCACCTCACCTAACCTGACCTAGCATATCCAACCCTGGTTTTGTTAAAGTTGGTGAAATTTATGCTATGCCACCTAAATTTCACCAAATTTAAGGCAATTTCCACCAAATATACCCAAATGTTGCGTATCATAGCACTGCCAAAGCCCATTTTCTCCTATTCCATACTTCCCTACACAACCTCACCTAACCTGACCTAGCATATCCAAACCTGGATTTGGTTAAAGTTTGCGAAAATTATGCTATGCCACCTAAATTACGCCTAATTGAAGGCAATTTCCACCAAATATACCCAAATGTTGTGTATCATAGCATCGCCAAAGCCCATTTTCTCCTATTCCATACTACCCTACACAACCTCACCTAACCTGACCTAGCATATCCAAACCTAGATTTGGTTAAAGTCGGCGAAATTTATGTTATGCCACCTAAATTTGACCAAATATACCCAAATGTTTCATAACACAGCACTGCCAAAGCCCATTTTTACCTATATTTTCTCCTATTCCATCCTACCCTATGCAACCTTACCTAACCTATCCTACCATATCCAAACCTAGATTTGGTTAAAGTCTGCGAAATTTAAGCTATCCCACCTAAATTCTGTCCAATTTAAGGCAATTCCCACCAAATATATCCAAATGTTCTGTAACACAGCACTGCCAAAGCCCATTTTTACCTACATTTTCTCCTATTCCATCCTACCCTACGCAACCATACCTAACCTATCCTAGCATATCCAAACCTAGATTTGGTTAAAGTCGGCGAAATTTAAGCTATCCCACCTAAATTCTATCTAATTTAAGGCAATTCCCACCAAATATATCCAAATGTTCTGTATCACAGCACAGCCAAAGTCCATTTTTACCTACATTTTCTCCTATTCCATCCTACCCTACGCAACCTTACCTAACCTATCCTAGCATATCCAAACCTAGATTTGGTTAAAGTCGGCGAAATTTAAGTTATCCCATATAAATTTGACCTAATTTAAGACAATTTCCACCAAATATACCCAAAAATGTTTTGGAACATAGCACGGCCAAAGCTCATTTTAGCTGAG
Organism: Procambarus clarkii; assembly: GCF_040958095.1. Lineage (NCBI taxonomy): Eukaryota > Metazoa > Arthropoda > Malacostraca > Decapoda > Cambaridae > Procambarus > Procambarus clarkii. The sequence goes on from NC_091236.1 coordinate 19,321,225, forward strand.
TTTTCACCTATTCCAACCTGCCCTAGACAACCCTACCCATCCTCTCCTGGCATATCCAAAGTCAGATTTGATTATAGTTGGCAAAATTTATGCCTTTCCCACCTAAATTGTACCTAATTTACGCCAATTTCCACCGAATATACCCAATGTTTTGTATCTTAGCATGGTCAAAGTTCATTTCACCCAAGTTTTCACCTATTCCATCTTACCTCACACAGCCTCACCTAACCTGACCTAGCATATCCCAAGCTAGATTTGATTAGAGTTCGTGAAATTTATGCTTACTCACCAAAATTCAACATAATTTAAGACAATTTCTACCCAAAATGATTTGTTACATAGCTCGGCCAAAGACCATTTACCCGAATTTTAACACATTCCAACCTACCCTACATAGCCTTACCTATCCCTGACCTAGCAGATTTTATTAAAGTTGGGAAATTTATGCTATCGCCATCAAATTGGAGACAATTCCCACCAAATACGCCTAAATGTTGTGTATCATAGCACAGCCAAAACCCATTTTACCCACATTTTCATCCATTCCATCTAAACCTAGACCTAGCCTCTGATACTACATATACTCAGAGAAGTGATGTTTTTTAGATATGAACCTAAATGCCCATGCCTAACCTGCAAGAGTCTTGGAGCTTTGTTGAATATTTTATCTATTTTTCTTCAAAAACTGAAGTTTTGGATATGAACCTATCCGCACTGTGCCTAACTTGCTAGGTTTTTTGTTGAACATCGTAACCATATTCATAGAAAAGTGATGTTTTGGATATGGACCTAACAGCCCCTCTCCTTTAAAACTTGGAACTGTTTTCAATATTGTAGATATAGTGTTGGGTATGTGTTTTGTTTTTACACATCAACCCAACTGTCCTGGACCTAACCTCCCTTCATTTAACTTCAAATTTATCGTAAATATGGAAGGAATGTGTTGTTTGTGCATCAACCCAACCGTCCTTGACCTAACCTCCATTTATCAAACTTCAAATTTATCATAAATATGGGAGGACCGTGTTATTTGTGCATCAACCCAGCCGTCCTGGGCCTAACCTCCCTTTATCTAACTTCAAATTTATTGTATTTATGGGAAGAAGGTGTTGTTTATGCATCAACCCAACCTCCCTGGACCTAACCTCTGATACACGAATCTTGGTTCAACATTGCATCATATTCATAGCATATTTTTTCCACATAATTCAACCATCCTCAACCTAACCTCTATTACCTGGGGGGAGGGAGGTTAATGGAAAATATGATAATAATGGGAATTTTCTCTACATCAGTTCAACTTAACCATCCTTAACCTAACCTTAGTTAGAAAGGGATATAACTCACCAAAACTATTTAATTACCATTTACCCAATTTTCCTTATCCTAACCTATAACTATAGGGTTTAGACACCCCTTTACCTCGAAATTATAGTATAGGGTAAAATTAGGGAATGTTGGGTTTATATGTGAAAATATATTCCTACCTTAAATATGTAGTATAATTAGTATAATTAATTAACTATAGGGTTTAGACCCCCCTTTACCTCGAAATTATACTACATATTTAAGGTAGGAATATATTTTCACATATAAACCCAACATTCCCTAATTTTACCCTATACTATAATTTCGAGGTAAAGGGGTGTCTTAACCCTATAGTTATAGGTTAGGATAAGGAAAATTGGGTAAATGGTAATTAAATAGTTTTGGTGAGTTATATCCCTTTCTAACTAAGGTTAGGTTAAGGATGGTTAAGTTGAACTGATGTAGAGAAAATTCCCATTATTATCATATTTTCCATTAACCTCCCTCCCCCCAGGTAATAGAGGTTAGGTTGAGGATGGTTGAATTATGTGGAAAAAATATGCTATGAGTATGATGCAATGTTGAACCAAGATTCGTGTATCAGAGGTTAGGTCCAGGGAGGTTGGGTTGATGCATAAACAACACCTTCTTCCCATAAATACAATAAATTTGAAGTTAGATAAAGGGAGGTTAGGCCCAGGACGGCTGGGTTGATGCACAAATAACACGGTCCTCCCATATTTATGATAAATTTGAAGTTTGATAAATGGAGGTTAGGTCAAGGACGGTTGGGTTGATGCACAAACAACACATTCCTTCCATATTTACGATAAATTTGAAGTTAAATGAAGGGAGGTTAGGTCCAGGACAGTTGGGTTGATGTGTAAAAACAAAACACATACCCAACACTATATCTACAATATTGAACACAGTTCCAAGTTTTAAAGGAGAGGGGCTGTTAGGTCCATATCCAAAACATCACTTTTCTATGAATATGGTTACGATGTTCAACAAAAAACCTAGCAGGTTAGGCACAGTGCGGATAGGTTCATATCCAAAACTTCAGTTTTTGAAGAAAAATAGATAAAATATTCAACAAAGCTCCAAGACTCTTGCAGGTTAGGCATGGGCATTTAGGTTCATATCTAAAAAACATCACTTCTCTGAGTATATGTAGTATCAGAGGCTAGGTCTAGGTTTAGATGGAATGGATGAAAATGTGGGTAAAATGGGTTTTGGCTGTGCTATGATACACAACATTTAGGCGTATTTGGTGGGAATTGTCTCCAATTTGATGGCGATAGCATAAATTTCCCAACTTTAATAAAATCTGCTAGATCAGGGATAGGTAAGGCTATGTAGGGTAGGTTGGAATGTGTTAAAATTCGGGTAAATGGACTTTGGCCGAGCTATGTAACAAATCATTTTGGGTAGAAATTGTCTTAAATTATGTTGAATTTTGGTGAGTAAGCATAAATTTCACGAACTCTAATCAAATCTAGCTTGGGATATGCTAGGTCAGGTTAGGTGAGGCTGTGTGAGGTAAGATGGAATAGGTGAAAACTTGGGTGAAATGAACTTTGACCATGCTAAGATACAAAACATTGGGTATATTCGGTGGAAATTGGCGTAAATTAGGTACAATTTAGGTGGGAAAGGCATAAATTTTGCCAACTATAATCAAATCTGACTTTGGATATGCCAGGAGAGGATGGGTAGGGTTGTCTAGGGCAGGTTGGAATAGGTGAAAACTCAGCTAAAATGAGCTTTGGCCGTGCTATGTTCCAAAACATTTTTGGGTATATTTGGTGGAAATTGTCTTAAATTAGGTCAAATTTATATGGGATAACTTAAATTTCGCCGACTTTAACCAAATCTAGGTTTGGATATGCTAGGATAGGTTAGGTAAGGTTGCGTAGGGTAGGATGGAATAGGAGAAAATGTAGGTAAAAATGGACTTTGGCTGTGCTGTGATACAGAACATTTGGATATATTTGGTGGGAATTGCCTTAAATTAGATAGAATTTAGGTGGGATAGCTTAAATTTCGCCGACTTTAACCAAATCTAGGTTTGGATATGCTAGGATAGGTTAGGTATGGTTGCGTAGGGTAGGATGGAATAGGAGAAAATGTAGGTAAAAATGGGCTTTGGCAGTGCTGTGTTACAGAACATTTGGATATATTTGGTGGGAATTGCCTTAAATTGGACAGAATTTAGGTGGGATAGCTTAAATTTCGCAGACTTTAACCAAATCTAGGTTTGGATATGGTAGGATAGGTTAGGTAAGGTTGCATAGGGTAGGATGGAATAGGAGAAAATGTAGGTAAAAATGGGCTTTGGCAGTGCTGTGTTATGAAACATTTGGGTATATGTGGTCAAATTTAGGTGGCATAGCATAAATTTCGCCGACTTTAACCAAATCTAGGTTTGGATATGCTAGGTCAGGTTAGGTGAGGTTGTGTAGGGTAGTATGGAATAGGAGAAAATGGGCTTTGGCGATGCTATGATACACAACATTTGGGTATATTTGGTGGAAATTGCCTTAAATTTGGTGAAATTTAGGTGGCATAGCATAAATTTCACCAACTTTAACAAAACCAGGGTTGGATATGCTAGGTCAGGTTAGGTGAGGTGGTGTATGGAAGGACATATATAATATCTTAGGGTAATGAACTAGTATGTTTAAGAAATAGTGTAAATTTTCCTATTTGGGGTTCGAGCTATATGGCAGACTCATATAATGTATGGACAGAGGCGACATAGGCTTGTATGTGAGGATATGGGATGCTCATATTTAGTAAGTTTAGCTAGGTTGAATTTAGTCAAATTTGCGTAGTATAAGTATATTTTTGATAGATTTAGATGAATTTAAGTTTTAACAAGATGCATTTTGATAAGATATAGCAAATTTGTCTAAAATTATCATAGAAAATACTGACTCTACCTAACCTTACCTGCCGTAACATAACTAAGCCTAGAACAAATAAGTCTGTTAGATGGTTTAAATAAATACATAAATATGGTGGTCTGATTGGAGAGAATGTAACAAGGAAGGTATTAATAGGACATAAAAATAGTGGACATATGTTAGAAGAATAGTTTAGCACTAATAATGTTGATATCTTAATGGAAAAAGAATGTGTTATATATTGAGCTTATTGGAAGTTATATGAACCATTTTTATATGTGAAATTCTGACTTTTGGGGAGTTGGTTAAACTCAGCATATTATAATTAATGACCTAAATATACCCAGAAAAAATATCATGCAAATTGTGTATTGTTTGACCCAGTTGGTTGTGTTTGTACATATATAGCACAATTAATATACTTGTGTATTAATTGTGCAGATTATGTATTTTGCATAAGTTGTATGATTATTGAAATTATGTATTGATTATATTTCTATGAATTGTGTATTGTTTTGTGAAAGTTGTATGTATTAATTGTTAATGTTTTTGTATGTGTATTTGCGGATATTGAATAGTTGTGTATTTAATGAATATGTGCTAGTTATGTATTGTTCATATTTTGGTAAGTTGTGTATTGATTATATTTTTGAGCTAGTTGTGTAAATGTCGCAATTGTATTTGTGTAAATCGTGTATTTATGCTAGTTGTGTATTTTCATATTTGGGGTAGTTATGTATTGTACGTATTTGTGCTAGATATGCATTTGTGCAAGTTGTGTGTAATAATTATGAAAGATGTGTAATATTGTATAAGTTGTGTATTAATTGCGCATGTTGTGTAATTGCATATGGACGAATTGTTTATTTATATCTTTGCGTATTGATTGTCATTGTGCAAGCTGAGTAATTATATAGCAAGTTTTCTTGTATTAATTGTGCAAAGATGTAAAATAATTACACAAACTGTGTAATAATTTTTGTGATAATAGTGCATTTATGCAAGTTGTGTTTAATTTGTTGAAGTGGAACTGGTGCAACTGTATTTGTGTGTGTGAAAATTGTGTATTTTGTGTAAGCTCTGTAATTTGATAAAATAGATCTTCATGGTGTAAGTGTATTTTTGGTTTATGAGACAATGTGTGGGTATTTTGTGAAAATTATGTTTGTGAAATTGTGTAATTTTAGTGAAAGCACATTTTGATTGTCTAAATGCATAAGCATTTTGATATATTTGTGCAAAATACCGTACTTTGTGTAAATGTCATACTCTGAGTGTACATGCAATATTGTGTAAATGGTATATTTTTGTGTGCAACTGACATATTTTGTATGAAAATGTCATATTTTTTTTTTTATGTGATGGTATATTTTGAGTGTAAATTATATATTTTTGTGCATAAATGGCATATTTGGTGTGTAAATGCTGTATTTTCTGTGTGTATGGCATAAATTACATCTGATTAATGGGGAAATGGTGGCAAAAAAACTAGGCTATTCTCTACGAATGCATAGGTTTTGAAGTATGTGTAGGTATGTATGATTGTATTTGAGAGTGTTGGTTTAGAAATAAGTTAGCTGATTTGCGTAGCAAGACTAGGATTTTTTGAGGTGTAGAAATGATTAGCCTATGAATATAGTGGCTAACATCCAGCTGAGTTGCTAGATGGATGAATTGAGGTGCGACATTTGGATATCTATTTGATGGATGTGAGGACAGTTGACTAGCCTATGAACACAGCCACTAATCCGCTGTACTGCCAGATGTGTGGTAACTACTTGTGGATTATAGTAGAATATCTAGCTATAGGGTTTCATAATTGCTGTTGTGTATAAAACTAGAATAAGAGCTATTTATTAAAACTATTATCGTAAACTAATACTTTAAGTGGGATCCCTTGGTTGTTTTAAGCATAGGGTGGACATGAATGAGATTGGGTGGAAATATATAGGAGCTGCCTCGTATGGGCCAATAGGACCTCTGCAGTTACCTTTATTCTTATGTTCAGCTCACCTGCTATGCTGCCAGATGTACGATTCTGCTTAAATTGCAGTATGACATTTGGGCTTCTGTTATACTTTTGAACTTATCACTGAATAATGATTACAGTTGTGGATGACTAAAATGTATATTCTTAGTCCTCTGATTAGGATAGGTGGGGATGGATAGTCTAGTCATTTTTGATTAATAACATCAAATACACATGCCAGTAGGACGCCAAAGGTAGCATTGGTTGTCTGGTGACGTCATACATAGTTGACCAGTCAGGTACTGTAATACCTTGACACCTATATGCTAAGGGCCAGCAATACCTTATCCCTATACCTGCGGTCGCTTTTTGTGATGTCACTAAACAACAACAATAACTGGTCTGTAGAATATATTTGTTTGTTATATATAATAAGTTAGGTTAGGTTAGGTTAGGAAGGTTTGATCGGGTTTATGAATAACAGAAAATATGAGCAATGAGCGAAAATACGAGCTATTGTAGCTGAATATCAACTTTGATGAAGCACAGAGTACAGTTGAGGTATTAAGCCAGATTAAGAGTTCACACTTATGTGTGAACCTCCTGGGATCAGCATTTAGCCCGTTGACGCCTCGCACCCATTAGGGATGATTACGTCAGAAAAGCAGGTAACTGCAGAAGGCCTTGCTTTTACTGAATGAGTATTTTTGATCTGTTATGTGCTACAGTAAGGTGTGGTAGGTATGTTTTTAGTGAATGTGAGATGCGCATATATATATATATATATATATATATATATATATATATATATATATATATATATATATATATATATATTTATGCGTTTTGTGGGAACCGACCTGTGAGATTTATATTTATTTAATTTATATGAATTTATATTTACGTTAATTTATATACTTCGATAGCGATTTGTATAATGATAAGTGGACTGTATTTCTGCAATAATCTCTCAATCTCACAAATCGATCCTCTACACATTAGGGGGGGTTATTAAATTAATATATATATGCAGCCAATCAAACTACAGTATTAACTACATACATTGAAAAGGTTCCTTATCTTATAGTACAGCAGGTTAGTCCACCAGGTATAACTAGGGTGTAGACACCAAATTATCCTCTTTGAGGTAGCTTCCTCACCCAGTAACTGGTGCACAAAGTCTTGCATCCTCGTCTTGACCTGTCAAAAGTGCGCTAGCTGTGAAGCCAGAATCCTATATATGACAAGCTATATCAGAGAAACACTATACAGTACATGGAACATTGAAGACCTGGCTTAATTACCTTTAGTTTGAGGCGATTTCGCGATCTAACCGGGTCACCCTATATCCTGACATTAATGGCCATAAATGAATGATAAACGGGTTTCGGATAGACACTTAACTTGAATTTGTAGACAGCGTGTTGACAATGGTACACCTTTGGTTTCCATAACACTACGTCCAAGTAAATTTAACAGGAGCCGAATTTGCTCCCGTGTGAGCCTCTGGTCTCAATAAACAATGGCTGCCCTCCTTCCTCCCTCTGACGCCTGGCTTACATTGTCCACATTTCAGAAAGTGATAGAAGGGTCACATTTACTCTACTTTAATATTGATAATTAAGTTAATTTATATAAGATGTTTTTATGATGGTAAAGTCCAAAGACTAATGTATTTAAGAATAATTCCCACCATAATAGGTGGTGGTTTATAATAGTATGTGGTGATGATATCCCGTTTTCTTTAGACAGTAATTCCCCTACAAGTTACGTTTTCTATGGGTAACTTGTTTATACAATACAGCTATTATCTGTATGATTATTAAATGGTGTCGGATTTTCCGACATAATTCCCCAGGGGGCTGCTCACGGGTCGAAGTCCTCTTTAGAACAGACGAACACCGATACTCCTCCTTCGAATTATTAGATTAATTTGATGTTAGTAGTTAGTAATCACACATTTGTGTGTCTGTTCGTACAGGACGGATGTCCCGTACTAGAGTTGCAGGGGTTAGAAGTCTAATGCGATTTCATTTCCCTGTCAACTCTTGAAAGGCTAATATTCAAGCCTAATTACATATTATTTAACCCAGAAGACTGGATGTGATCAAGTACTACAGTCAAGTATGATTCAGGGACTGCAGTGAGATCAGTGACATAGATATAACTTGAAGTTTCTTCAGGTAACTGGTCACTGATATATAAACACTGAGCCCCATGGAATACATCTTGATTAAATAATAAATGTATCAAATCAGTCATCAGATTTATTAGGGTTTAATTTAGTTAATTGATTCAGAGGATTGAATAGCTCATCATTAAAGTAAAGTATGGTTCTGAGACTGCAGTGGGTTCAGTGACATTGGTCGCAGTGACTTGTAGCTGTTTTAGGCTACTGTTTACTGATTTGCCACTGAGGCTTCATGAACTCATCTCCAGCTTTAAATGATGATACTAACATCAACCTCTGTTAGTATAGTCAGCTGTAATCTCCTTAGTATAATGCTACTGGAGAAATATAATCAGCTGACAAATTTAGATCTCTACTGGTATTGTTTATCTGCAGGCATAGGTCTCCTCAGGCTTGATACTGGGCCTGAGAGTAATTTACCTCCTGCAGAGTTTAACATGGTTATACCCTGATATTTAGTAGGGCTACCGATGAATCGATGACAATAGTCTGTCCCTACAAGGAGACCGAAGTCAGTGAGGTGATCAGACTTAATATTATCTGCCAATTTTATTCCTCTATTTCTCAGGAATTTGGCTGTTGCTCTCAGACCTTGAACTTGTAGGTCTACTGGTATTTTGTCCACCACAATGGCTTGTACTCGACAGACGTACCTGCCTAAACGTACTGATGGTTGTACCACCTGGTAGACTTGAGGTCCTGCATCTGTTACAAACCCTGAGATGTTGAATGACATCTGGGCTACAGGCCTTAATTGTAATTCATCTGCCAGCTTTTTAGTGATATATGTTCTCTGGGATCCTTGGTCAAACAACCCACGGGTATGGACCTTGGCCCTCTTATTCAGGATGGTAATTTGGGCAGTAGGCAAAGTCGTATTACCTTTAGACTTTGCCGATTGGACACTCTTTGTTGGTTGCACCTTGCAGTACTGTACTGTGGTGGGAATGCTATCTTCCACCTTGGGGTTTGGAGACGTTGTTTTGGTGTCTCTGCACAATGCTGCATGGTGTTGACCTTTGTTACACCTATTACAAGGGTGTAATTGGGTATCACAATCCTTGATGTTATGTTTCCTGAGGCACCTCGTGCAATGTTGCAAATCTTTGAGTCGCTCAACACGGGCGTCACTATCAGGAAAATTAGGGCAGTGGTACATTGAATGTTTCTCATTGCAGAACAAATATGTTCCATAGCTTCCAGTACCCTTTGGTGTCACGTTCTTGGATGACACAGTAACTATAGGCTTGGAGGGTCCCACTGCATATACGCCCACACTGCCACTGTTCCACTTTGGTGTTGAATTATATTGTCTAGACTGATTTGGAGTACCTTTGGTACTCTGTGGTTTACTATTATTGGTTTCTGAGGGTTTACTTGGTGGTTTTAATTTGTCATGTGTTCGTAATTGATGAACTACTGACTTTAAACCTTCAGATATTTCATTCATGGATAAGATACTTTTATTGTAATGAGCACTCATTTGTCTCAATATGTCCCTAGGTATTTTTTCCTGGACAATTATTTTCAAGACCCACTCAGCCCCGTTTATATCTGCTGTCAGGCTGAGGGCATTGACCAGTGATTCTACCTCCAGCTTGAAGACTTGGAGTGAATCAGCTGAAGCCTCCGGTGGGGGTAAATGCAACAGCTCATGAACTAAATGTGATGTTCTTACTTCTGGATCAGCATAATTATCCTTGAGGAGTTTTACTGCCAGATCATAGCCGTCATTAGTTAATCTCAGATGGGATACTACTGTTTTAGCCTCACCTGATAATTGGCCTTGCAAATAAGAGAATTTACTACTCTTTGGTAAAGATTGTTTTGAGTCTACAAGGTCAACGAATTTGTTCCAAAATTCGTCCCAATCTTCCTCATCTTTTCCTGAGAAAGTGGGTAAATTAATTGGAGGGAGTCGAGCTTCTGCTTGACTCGTATTAGATGCAACTGTTGTTGTTGTTGCTGTTGCCTTGTTCTGGGCAATTAATTTGACATAAGGCTGTAACGTGGCCTGAGTGTGATCTTCATAATTCGCTAGATCAACCATAATGTCGTCTATTTCTGTTTCTGATAAATTGGTGTTGGCAAGTTCAGCCACATATGTTGCTATTTGACATTTGATTTGCTCAAATTTACCTGCAGCTGCTTGATAATAGCTTTCCTGGTCAGCATAATCAACTTGAGATTGTTGTGACAAATCTTCACATTTCTTGATCTGTCTTGTTAAGTGGCCTTTAAGACCTGCAAGGGTTCTTTTCATTCTCCCTGCATTATCCATACTGGCTCGTTGGTGAAGCCTTGTGGGGCTTGTACTTGGGCTGCTCATAATACTGAACAAGCACTGATGGTAGCCTAGGGTAAATTCTGCACTCACTAGGCAATAATCCTACCTCTACTAGAGGTTAGCACTTAAAATTAATACACATTATATATATACAATCATACACACTAATGATTTGAGTGATAAACCAGTGTCACTGGAAGTACCTTTAGGTTAGCTCTTCTATATCACCCTAGGATGGTAGAGACACTAATTAATCACTCAAAGGTGTAATGATCATAAGTAAATTATTATATATACACAACTCAACTCGAGTTGATAAAAATTACACCCAAAATAGGGTCTGGACCATGCATTAATGGTGTTAAGTTGTTGAATATAGTACAACTGACTATAGTAATAATGGGACTAGGATGAACAATAATAGTTCAACTAGTCAATGGTTAATATCCTACCCTGTTGTGGGTTGGCAATTAGTAAATATTATACTGTGATCACTAGTGCAATATATTAAATAATTCTCTATTTTGGAGAAATAATATACACAATTATTGATAATAGCCTCTTAATTAGCCTCTATGAATCTTCTAATATTATCTAGAAGTATTAAATATTATTAGTGACCTCGCGAAATAAACTCCACAAAATTCGTAGATAATCTCTCGCGAAATGTAACACCACGAAATCCGTGAACAATCTCGCGACACAGTCACTAATTTGGCTGGCTTCTATATTAGCGCTGTCATTTCACGAAATAACACGCCACCAAATATCTGTGGGTGTGCATGAAACCGCTGACGAAGCTGAACTCAGTTGAGGGGGGGCTCCTGAGCTCCCACGAGGCAACGCCGCTGTCTATGACTGGCTGGCCTTTGTTTAAATCACACTGCACTAGTTTATTTAATGAATCCACTGGTTAACTGGTTCATCCGGTACTAAGATGACCAAATGTGGGTTCAAAGGATCAAATAATCCGTCATCCGGTTCGAAGATGACCAAATAATATGGGAACCGACCTGTGAGATTTATATTTATTTAATTTATATGAATTTATATTTACGTTAATTTATATACTTCGATAGCGATTTGTATAATGATAAGTGGACTGTATTTCTGCAATAATCTCTCAATCTCACAAATCGATCCTCTACACATTAGGGGGGGTTATTAAATTAATATATATATGCAGCCAATCAAACTACAGTATTAACTACATACATTGAAAAGGTTCCTTATCTTATAGTACAGCAGGTTAGTCCACCAGGTATAACTAGGGTGTAGACACCAAATTATCCTCTTTGAGGTAGCTTCCTCACCCAGTAACTGGTGCACAAAGTCTTGCATCCTCGTCTTGACCTGTCAAAAGTGCGCTAGCTGTGAAGCCAGAATCCTATATATGACAAGCTATATCAGAGAAACACTATACAGTACATGGAACATTGAAGACCTGGCTTAATTACCTTTAGTTTGAGGCGATTTCGCGATCTAACCGGGTCACCCTATATCCTGACATTAATGGCCATAAATGAATGATAAACGGGTTTCGGATAGACACTTAACTTGAATTTGTAGACAGCGTGTTGACAATGGTACACCTTTGGTTTCCATAACACTACGTCCAAGTAAATTTAACAGGAGCCGAATTTTCTCCCGTGTGAGCCTCTGGTCTCAATAAACAATGGCTGCCCTCCTTCCTCCCTCTGACGCCTGGCTTACATTGTCCACATTTCAGAAAGTGATAGAAGGGTCACATTTACTCTACTTTAATATTGATAATTAAGTTAATTTATATAAGATGTTTTTATGATGGTAAAGTCCAAAGACTAATGTATTTAAGAATAATTCCCACCATAATAGGTGGTGGTTTATAATAGTATGTGGTGATGATATCCCGTTTTCTTTAGACGGTAATTCCCCTACAAGTTACGTTTTCTATGGGTAACTTGTTTATACAATACAGCTATTATCTGTATGATTATTAAATGGTGTCGGATTTTCCGACACGTTTATGCACTAATATTGGTTTACTACTGAAATTGCATTGAAGTCACCATGCCTGGCAGGGGACTGTTAGTTTATACAGTAATATTGGATTAGTACTGAAATCGCATTGAAGTCTCCACGCCTGGCAGGGGACTGTTTTCATACAAATGGATGATAGTGGGTTTTCAATTTTATTTTGCCCTATGCTCAATAAACGATCCTTGAAGAAAGATGGACGAAGCTTAAATTACATTCTCTAGATAGAAGAAGAAGAAATAGGGGTGACATGATAGAGGTGTTAAAGAATGGACATGATAAAGGGGGATATTAATAGGCTATAAACACGAGATAGAACACGAAACAATGGGTATAAATTGGAATAAGTTTTAGATTTAGGAAAAAGACCTGGGTAAATACTCCTTTGGTGACAGAGCTGAACTCATTTATTGTGTTAATATGAAATCTTAGCTTTGAAATGATCCTAGAAAAATGGGCAACAGTATGGAAATACCTTATTGAGAAAAACGAGCTTATAATGGATGACGTCATTGTACATTAGGCTTGACAGAAGGCGGCCTTTTAATCCCCCCTTTACTATAAATATTGAAAATGGGAATAAATACACTATAACAGAAAACGGACTTATTCATTGAAATTGAATTGAAATTGAAATAAGTTTATTGAGGTAAAATACACACAAAGGGATGAGGTAGCTCAAGCTATTCTCACCCCATCAGTACAACGTGTTAATATATACATAGCACACATCACAAATAAACACATTACCAAACATTCTGAGAGGTAAAAATATACATTTCCTCCCTCACAAGTAGTATGGTATCAGACGTACACACAAATACTTTTATGACCTAGGTATACTGTATAGACAATTTGCAAGACACCTGCAGATAATTCAACAAAATATTACAATCTTGGTGCAAAATTCTTATATCTCTCAAGAATATCATCAACCTTTCCGTTGTGACACATCCAGGCTATTTGTTCAGGAACAGTCCTTATCTCAGTGTTTCTATATACATTAATCAACGGACAATCAAGAATATAATGGGCAAGGGTGTGAGACCTTAACATACCACATAGTTTACACTTCGTGTCATTACCATGAACATCTATCCCATATTCCCAGTAATATTTGTACCCAAGCCTGAGCCGCATGTACACAGAGTCACTCCAAGCATTTCTCCTTTTACCATAAGTGAAATGGGTGTTTTGACTCACATACATGTAGTGTTGCATGGTTTGACTACTCTCATACATTATCTCTCTCCTCTCCACTCCCGCCTGTGCCTGAATATTTCTGATTTTGCTTCTTATTTGTCTCATTGTGAATTCACATTCAATGTCAACTTGTGGTTTTGATGTGGCACGTTTGGCCAAGTCATCCGCCACCTCGTTGAGCACTATTCCAACATGAGATGGAATCCACATGAATTTCACACTATAACCTTTCAGCTGTATCTCAGTTATTCTTCTCTTACAGTCCTCCACTATAGACATGAAGACTGGGTTTCGACTGTTTAAGGACTCCAGTGCTCCTCGGCTATCGACAAATACAAAAACATTTTTGTCGTCATGACGTACTTCCTCCAAACACGCCAGAATGGCCTGCAGTTCAGCTTGTGTGGATGATATATAATTACTAAGCCGGAGTTCAATTATCCTGTCCACAGTCCCAAACTCCGTATAATCCCTTATTAGGACACCACACCCTGCCCTGCCATCTCCGCCACCGACCCGTCGCAATATACATGTAAACTGTTGCCTCTTGGTAACCGAGATATCATGCTTCCATACAAACACCGTAATTGTCCCGGTTCATGATGAATCTTTTTCACCTTGAGGGGTACAATTTCGACGTCTATTTTCTGTACTTTCCAGGGAGCAGACATATTACACTGTCGAGAGGGTTTACAGCAGTCAAGTACGTCGTATTCCCTGAGGTCATGAGCTAATCCTCTCGTATAGCGTGTCTCCCTCAGTTTCCTGGAAGTGTGTACGTCACTCAAGCAGGTCTGAACGCTCTCAAACAGCTTATCCCCTCCTTTTCTCCGCATGAAACGAATAGATACTCTAGTGTTAATGTCACGGACTCTATCACACACACTCTGTAAATTTAATTCCATTCTCATTATTTCAATCATTGCATTTCTTTGACATCCAAGAATAATCCTCATAGCCTCGTTCTGTATCAGCTCTATTTTTTGAATTCTGCCTTGGCCTGTGTAAGACAATACGGGTGCTGCGTAGTCTATCAGGGATCGAACAGTGCTTATGTATAACATCCGCAAGATAGGTACCCCAACACCTTTACCAGAAAAAGCCAGTGCTTTTAGAGGATGCAGACGGGCTTTACATAAGGTGCTGATATGATTTATTTCAGCATTTTTACTCTCACATGTGTATCCAACATACATGCCCAGATACTTGTACTTCTGTACACGGCTCAGTTCCACACCATTTAGAGTAAGTGTTATATTTCTTCGTTTCCTATACTCGTATTTGGTTTTATCTGCATTTATAACTAAGCCTAACTTGTGACAGGTTGTACCAAGTATGTTAAGAGCATCTTGAATTTTGTTCCCAGAAGTGCCTTGTATAAGAATGTCATCAGCATATATGATCGTCGTGACCCCTGGAGGATACATCTCTGATGCTAATCTGTTCATTAATACATTGAATAAGGTGGGACTTAATACTCCCCCTTGTGGGGTACCTAACTGAAACCTCCGTTCCTCAGACATGTATCCCTGGTAATACACCTGACCTTTTCTGCCTTGTAGATAATCCCTTATCCAGTGTAGCAATCTCCCTGTTATTCCCAGATTGGCTAATTCGTATAAGATTACTTCCCCATTGGCTTTATCAAACGCTCCTTGTAGATCAACAAAAACTCTACAATTGTCATCCACATTAGACAAACACTTTAAGAGACAATCCGCAGTACTTTTGCCTTTGATAAAACCAAAGAGATTACTGGACATGTTATCACCTACAAGGTAGAGTAGCCTATTTAACAAAATCCTTTCCATCATTTTACAAAAGCAGGATATTAAGGAGACAGGTCTGTAGCCTCCGTTTGACTTAGGGATAGGAATGATGACAGCCTCTTTCCATTTTCTTGGTAACTTTCCCTCTCTATAACTCATATTAAACAAATCAAGTAAGGGATTAGGTTTCATACCGGCTAAATAATTAAGTATGTCATACGTTACTCCATCTTTTCCCGGAGCAGTGGAGCTGCCACTTTTTATAGCATCCAGTAGCTCATCGTGGGTTATCTCAGTGCATGTTATAGATCTTGTATTTAAGGCACATAAAGTTACTCCATTTCTAATATTTTCCCATGACTCAATGGTGACTCTCGTGTCTGCAGGTAAGGACTCCATACCAGCAGCACTTGCCCATTTATCTACTAACTCATTAGCAACTTTCCCTGGATCTGAGTGAGCAATGAATTTGGTCTTACAACCCCTGACTTTATTTACTGCTCTCCATATGTCTTTAAGGTTCTTAGTATTACCAATGGACTGAGCAAAGTCTTGCCAGTATCTGTCCCGCGCCTCCTTCCTCACCTGACTGCATTCCCTAGCCACTTCCAACATTGTATTTTTCTCTTCATCCCTCATTCCATTTTTTAACCATGCTTTATGCGCACTCCGTAGCATTCTCTCCCATCCCTTGACTTGCTGATCATTGGAATATTTAAATTTCTTAGGTCCGTGCGTCTTGCTTCCCCTGCCCCCGTTATTTTCCCTCTGTACTAATTTCTCTATGTTCTCGACCATGTCCTCGTAAAAACTATCAACGCAGAGCGGCGTGTAATGTTGATACCAATCTCCCATATTTTGAATAAAATAATTTTTCATATCTTTCTTAATATTTAGCCTTTTCCTTTGAAAGTGGACTTGTTTTTTCCCCAGTGGTAATTCAACGTTCAAGGCAAAGTGGTCACTAAGTAGTTCCCGAACAACCCGAGCCTCCCCCATAATCCCCTGAGAGTTTAAAACGCAGGCATAGTCAAGCCGTCCTCCCCTGATGTGAGTTGGTTCATTGTTTCCCAAGAGACAGGTATCTGGATGATCTTGTAGAAACTGTAACCACTTGACCCCATTAGTATTAATACTACCCACTGTCCCAAGGCTTGTGTGCCGAGCATTAAGGTCCCCAATGACCAGTGAAGGATTAGTATAAATGCAGTCAGGTAAATAGTTAGCGTCGAAGCAGTTCCTGGATACATACAAATTAACTACAATAAATTCCCCTTCCCTTAATGATAATTTAACACAGACACTCTCTATACCTTGCGTTTTTGATGGCGGTTCTACTAACTCTGCTGGTATGGAGTTCTTAACATAAATCGACGTGCCTCTGATGTTATTTGCAGCGAAGAGGTGAAACCCTTTATAGCCATTTAATTTCAATAATCCTTCATTCCTATCCCCTGTCTCTTGGAGAGCTACAACATCAATATCATTTCCCATCACATAACAATGAACATCTGTAACCCTGTTTCTCAAACCATTAACATTCCATGACAACACTTTCAGTCTAGGGTGATCCATTATTAATCAATTCATTGCCTAAGTCATCCCCAATAAGTTCACTAAATGATAGCCATACCTTGTATAACATCTCCCACCTCCTCCCAAGTTCACCAGTAAAAGCGACATTGCGATTCTCAAGAGATTTTTTCAGCCCTGAGACGTCCATTATTGGCCCAAATGATTCCTTCATTTTATGTGTAATTATAGGGTTCTTCCTTTCACTACGATCATCATTCACACACACTTCACTTTCCTTCATTTCATCACTCAATATTTCATTTTTGTCCTCAACCACTATATCCTGACTATCCTTCACCGTTTTGTGATTTTCCTTGACCTCCTGAACGTTTAATTTAGCCTCGATGGACTCGATTCTCCCCAGATTTTGGAGGAACTCACCAACTTTTTTAAGTTCAGCCCACACTTCCTTGACCATATTATTATGACCCTTTCTGAGCCACAGTAGCCACTTCACTCACCGTTACACTGTCACTGCCGGAGTCCTGAGTGGTGGCGTGGCTGCTTGTTGCTGGAGCCTGCCTAAGTAAAGGTGACTCCTTTACCCACGCATTCGTCCGGTTCACTGGCACTGTTTGGGGCAGACTGTTTTGCTGTGCTCCCGGTGTCTGGGTAAGAGCTCTTGCTTGCTCTGTAACATTCACCGGCCGGAGAACAGCCATACTCGGCCTCTTGCTACACACAGCCGAGCTCGCATTGTGAACACCTCCACAGTTGCAGCATCTGGGAACTATTTTCTCACCCAGATTCAGTCTGTTTCTACACACAGTAGAGAGGTGAGACTTTCCGCAGAAACGACATCGTGGATCATTTTGACAGCTCCAGGATTTATGCCCCCATCTGCAGCATTTCAGGCATATTATGGGCTCTTCCACATACTTTGCTACATGCCTGTAGCCAGCCCCGGTGATGAACACTTTCTCGGGTACGTCACCTCTCACTAGAGCCACCACCTGACTCCTAGCTTCACCTTTAATAAGGTGACGCTTGGCCCACACAAATCGTTGGTCGTCGAGTATAAACTCGGGGTCCAGAATCTGAGGGTATTTATAGATAATTACCTTCGTCAGCTTCTCGTTCCCCTCCGGTATTTCCATAAGAATTCCATCATATCCTTGCTGGCTAAGAAACGTCACTGCCTCCATAGAACCTACCGTTAAGTAAGGTCTGTTTACACCTTCCTTCAGCAGGGGCTCGAACTTGCGGTGTTCTCTTCCGAGTTTGACGGTCCACAGCAGCTTCTGATGATAGGCCAGCGTGCATGAGGCAGGGAAGAGAAGCCTCCATCTCCGCTGATCCTCACCTTCCTGACATCGTTCCGTCCGTTTGTCTGCATCAGTCTCGGCGTCGTTCTTCATTCTTATCGTTTCCGTTAAGTGTATTACTGTCCACACTACGCCTTGCCTCCTGTCTTCTTCGTTTCTTCTTATTCCTTGTCAGAACTTCTAGATACTCGCCCTCCTCGTCTGACTGGCTGCTTTCAGAGTCCATGTTAATAACGCCGTGAGAAGTAGCCATGTCTTCTGGTGACTGAGTCTCCATCTCAGTACCCAGCATGGGGGGAGGGGGGGGGGAAGGTGCGGAGCAGGTATCTTGACCCGACCGCGTCCCAGGTAAGACTCGGACTTATTCAGGGAAGATGAAGACTGGCTAGCTGATGACGTCATTGACCATTGACGATGCCTGTGCATGGGTCACTGGGGCATCGAAAAATACACGACTCATAGACCGTGCGCCAATGGCTCACTGGGGCATCGAAAAATACACGACTCATAGACCGTGCGCCAATGGCTCACTGGGGCATCGAAAAATACACGACTCATAGACCGTGCGCCAATGGCTCACTGGGGCATCGAAAAATACACGACTCATAGACCGTGCGCCAATGGCTCACTGGGGCATCGAAAAATGCACGACTCATAGACCGTGCGCCAATGGCTCACTGGGGCATCGAAAAATGCACGACTCATAGACCGTGCGCCAATGGCTCACTGGGGCATCGAAAAATGCACGACTCATAGACCGTGCGCCGGAAAAAGCAAAACACACGGTCTATGAGTCGTTTCCCACTACTCGCCACCACCAGCCGCCACAAGCCGCCACCGCCCGCCACCGCCCGCCACCAGCCGCCATCACCACCACCACCACCACCAGCCGCCATCACCGCCACCAGCCACCACCAGCTGCCACCACCACCAGCCGCCACCACCGCCACCACCACCTGCCACCAGCCGCCACCACCGCCCGCTATCAGCCGTCACCGCCCGTTGCCACAGTCGCCACCGCAAGCCGCCACCGCCAGCCGCCACCAGCCCCCCCCACCGCCGATCGTCACCACCCACCACAGCCGCCGCCGCCCGCCACCGCCCGCCACCACCCACCACAGCCGCCACCACCCACCACCCGCCGCCACCACCCACCACCACCCGCCGCCACAACCCACCACCACCAGCCGCCGCCGCCACCCACCACCGCCGCCGCCGCCACCACCACCCACCACCACCGCCGCCACCACCCACCACCACCAGCCGCCGCCGCCACCACCACCCACCACCACCACCACCCACCACCACCGCCGCCACCACCCACTACCACCAGCCGCCGCCGCCACCACCACCCACCACCACCACCGCCGCCACCACCCACCACCGCCAGCCGCCACCACTCATCACAGACGCCACCGCCCGCCACCACCGCCAGACACAGTCGCCAGTGTCCGCCACCGCCGCCACTGTCCGCCACCGCCGCCACTGCCGTCACTGTCCGCCACCGCCGCCACTGTCCGCCACCGCCACCACTGTCTGCCACCGCCACCACTGTCCGCCCGCCGCCACCACTGTCCGCCCGCCGCCACCACTGTCCGCCCGCCGCCACCACTGTCCGCCCGCCGCCACCACTGTCCGCCCCCCGCCACCACTGTCCGCCCGCCGCCTCCACTGTCCGCCCGCCGCCTCCACTGTCCGCCCGCCGCCTCCACTGTCCGCCCGCCGCCTCCACTGTCCGCCCGCCGCCTCCACTGTCCGCCCGCCGCCGCCACTGTCCGCCCGCCGCCTCCACTGTCCGCCCGCCGCCGCCACTGTCCGCCCGCCGCCGCCACTGTCCGCCCGCCGCCGCCGCCACTGTCCGCCCGCCGCCGCCACTGTCCGCCCGCCGCCACTGTCCACCACCGCCGCCAAAGCCGCCACGGTCCGCCCGCCGCCACTATCCGCCACAGCCGCCACTGTCCGCCCGCCGCCACTGTCCGCCCGCCGCCACTATCCGCCACCGCCGCCACTGTCCTCCCGCCGCCACTGTCCGCCCGCCGCCGCCCTGTCCGCCCGCCGCCACTATCCGCCACCGCCGCCACTGTCCGCCACAGCCGCCGTACAGCCTCTCCTCTCTCCGTTTGTAAATAATTATAATTGTTAGTAAATAATAAAAGAAATATAAATTATTAGATTTTTTTTTACCCTTAAATTGGTTTTAATATTTAAATTGAAAATAATAATATAATATAAAATATAATAAAAATAATATAATATAAAATATAATTTAATTTCAAGAAATTTAACTTTAAACACAAAGATGTGAAAAGGGTTCAGATTATTGGCTCAAACCTTTCATAAGAGATTCATATTGGTATATGAATGGATTATGAATGACTCATGTTAGGAGTGTAAAGTTGCCACAACATCTCAAATTAGTGTTAGATACATATGTCTTGGTTATAAGTTTTGGAAACCTATTTAAGTCCACACACAATATCGTATCTGATACGATAAAACAAACGTTTCCAATACTTTCAAATACTTTCCAGATATGTTGTGGCAACCTAAAATTGTTTGCTGGGCCAGCCCGTCCTCATCACCCAGCCCGACCTCATCACCCAGCCCGACCTCATCACCCAGCCCGACCTCATCACCCAGTCCGACCTCATCACCCAGTCCGACCTCATCACCCAGCCCGTCCTCATCACCCAGCCCGACCTCATCACCCAGCCCGACCTCATCACCCAGCCCGACCTCATCACCCAGCCCGTCCTCATCACCCAGCCCGACCTCATCACCCAGCCCGACCTCATCTTCTAGCTCGTCCTCATCACCCAGCCCGTCCTCATCTTCCATCCCGTCCTCATCACCCAGCCCGTCCTCATCACCCAGCCCGACCTCATCACCCAGCCCGACCTCATCACCCAGCCCGACCTCATCACCCAGCCCGACCTCATCACCCAGCCCGACCTCATCACCCAGCCCGACCTCATCACCCAGCCCGACCTCATCACCCAGCCCGACCTCATCACCCAGCCCGACCTCATCACCCAGCCCGACCTCATCACCCAGCCCGACTTCATCACCCAGCCCGACCTCATCACCCAGCCCGACCTCATCACCCAGCCCGACTTCATCACCCAGCCCGACCTCATCACCCAGCCCGACCTCATCACCCAGCCCGACTTCATCACCCAGCCCGACCTCATCACCCAGCCCGACCTCATCACCCAGCCCGACTTCATCACCCAGCCCGACCTCATCACCCAGCCCGACTTCATCACCCAGCCCGACCTCATCACCCAGCCCGACCTCATCACCCAGCCCGATGCAGACGTATCGGAAAAGGCACATTCAACATGAGGGTAATGCTGGCTTAGTGCCTTGTGTTGTGGTTCTTCACCATAATACCGGGACCAGTAGTCTACCGGGACCAGTAGTCTACCGGGACCAGTAGTCTACCGGGACCAGTAGTCTACCGGGACCAGTAGTCTACCGGGACCAGTAGCCGACCGGGACCAGTAGTCTACCGGGACCAGTAGTCTACCGGGACCAGTAGTCTACTGGGACCAGTAGTCTACCGGGACCAGTAGTCTACCGGGACCAGTAGCCGACCGGGACCAGTAGTCTATCGGTATTGATCCTCGTAGCCAACCTATGCAATTTGATTCATTGATAACATTAAGTTGGCCATCATCTCTCCGGTGTTGAAGTCTGTAATGTGTTCAGTATTTCTTAGGACTGTGCGTCTCTCTGCTTCCTTGCTGGCTAGAATCAGCACGTGGCTCTTCTTGGTCACTGAAGAGTTAATCTCCATTCCATCTCTCTCTTCTCTCTTCTGTCTGTCTCTCTCATTTCTGTCTGTCCATCTCTCTCCATTTAATTCAGAAAGAACGTGACTCCTTTCCACTGCATTAAATATAACTCAGGATGCTATTGAGACCGGCCCCACAGAGCAGGTGGAGACCATTGAGGAGTAACCAATATGTCAAGGTGTCGTGTTCACCTAATCCGCCAATTCGTTCTCGAACTTGCTTTCTGTCAATATTGGCTTATTTAATAAGTGCATATGTGACATACTAATTGATTGTGAATATTTTAGTTTACCATGAAAAGCTTCATGGAAAACACCGACCTCACCTAACCTTCTTAGTATGTTAAGATAAGCATCTTATTGCTTCATATATACAATTGTTACTTAACCTATCAACGGTATAGGTTAAGTAATAATTGTAATAAGGAAGCAATAAGATGCTTATCTTAATATACTAAGAAGGTTAGGTGAGGTCGGTGTTTTCTGTGAAGCTTTTCATGGTAAACTAAAATATTCACAATCAATTAGTATGTCACATATGCAGTTATTAAATAAGCCAAAATAGATTATAAGCAAGTGCGGGAACGGGTTGAATCCGTCGTACGTGACCTTGGCCTCCTGGGCAAGTCTGCACGACTTGCCCAGAGAGAGAGACGAGAGAGAGAGAGGAGAGAGAGAGAGAGAGAGAGAGAGAGAGAGAGAGAGAGAGAGAGAGAGAGAGAGAGAGAGAGAGAGAGAGAGAGAGAGAGAGAGAGAGAGAGAGAGAGAGAGAGAGAGAGAGAGAGAGAGAGAGAGAAGGAGAAGGAGAGAGGGAGGGAGAGAGACAGAGAGAGAGGGAGAGAAGGAGAAGGAAAGAGGGAGGGAGACACAGAGAGAGACATGGCAATTATCTTCAGTGGCTCAGAATGTGAAAACCATTCAATTTTGTAGATGTTTTGCAACCAACTCCTGTTAGTAGTCTATTATTAAATCCGAGAGTTGGGTAATTTTACCCAAATTGTTTCTCTACGTGACTTACTTTTCAATAATTTAAACGATATTTTACGTTTTCTCTGACATTTAGTGTTTCTCGAACTTCTCGTCAAATTTTTCTTTTTGTTAAATAATTTATATTTCTTTGTTGGACTGCAAGTAGAGCTCTGTTTTCTACATCAATTTATCTTTCTGTCATTGCAACCGAAACGTCGTCGCCCCTTCATTTTCTAGTGTGTGGATTGGTCAACATTCTTCAGCCACGTTATTGTGGTCATTGCAAGAATATCTATAATTTCTATGCACTTCTTCACATTTGTGTTGCTCACCTGGCCCCACAAAGTGAGGTGATTTGAAGAAATAACTGTGCCCAAGATTACCATCAAAGTGCCGTCAGGACGATGGTCAAATTGCCTCGGCTCTCATTGTCTTTAGTACGGTCATTGATAGTCGAATGGATAAGATACAATGTACACCAGTTGCTTTGTGCTCCTGGCGGTCTTACTTCCAGTCACTTCTGGAGTGTGGAGTTTTCAGTTGCATATATGATTGGAGACCATTCAAGCTTGATCGCATTTGTGTTGCTCACACACACACACACACACACACACTCATCTAGATCACTAGCTTCCACACACACACCCTCAAAAGTTATAAACTTCACACCCTGAAGTTTATAACTTTTTAGACTAAAGTTTATATGTTTAGACAAAAGTTTATAACTAAAATGTTATAAACTTCAGCTAGTGGTTAATAGGCTAGTCTGTGCATTAAGCATTTGGCACTGAGTTCTCCCACATAACAGGGCTCGATGAAAGAGCACCAGAGGTCCCACACTATCTCATTGCCTGGGGAAGGATTGGAGTTCTGGTTCGTTGAATACCCCAGAATTCCTACCTCTCTTATGGCTTTGAAATATGGTGTAGTGGATACAGCGTGCAACTGCCACCTTGTTGGCCAGTGTTCGAGTCCCCTGGTGGGTTGAGTGTCTAAAAAGTTATATATATATATATATATATATATATATATATATATATATATATATATATATATATATATCGTACCTAGTAGCCAGAATGCACTTCTCAGCCTACTATGCAAGGCCCGATTTGCCTAATAAGCCAAGTTTTACTGAATTAATATAATTTCTCTAATTTTTTTCTGATGAAATGATAAAGCTACCCATTTCATTATGTATGAAGTCAATTTTTTTTTATTGGAGTAAAAATTAACGTAGATATATGACCGAACCTAACCAACCCTACCTAACCTAACCTAACCTATCTTCAAAGGTTAGGTTAGGTAAGGTAGCCGAAAAAGTTAGGTTAGGTTAGGTTAGGTAGGTTAGGTAGTCGAAAAACAATTAATTCATGAAAACTTGGCTTATTAGGCAAATCGGGCCTTGCATAGTAGGCTGAGAAGTGCGTTCTGGCTACTAGGTACGACACAACATAGGTTATGTTGGGTGTGTTGTTTGGGTGCGTTTCTGGTTAGGATAGTACATTGTATTTTGTACGTAGTGTCAGATCAAGAGGCCGGGTTGTCCCGTGCCTGTTGTTGTGCAGCATAACTCACCGCTGGTAAACACTCTCGTCACGTGTAAGTCTCACTACATATTCCAACTCATCCTCCGGTTTTAGACCCTTCTGTAGATTTTGTAACTATATTGACTATCTTACATAAACTGACGTATTGGAATATTGTATAGTATAATTTGGTTCAATTACTTTAATAATTCTAGAAAAAATTAAGCTAAGAACCAACCTTAAATATTCCTAGGCCTAGTATAGCGTATTTTACTGTCTGACACCTTATATATGAGAACTATGTTAGGCCTCAGATAGCATGTATTAGGCCTTGAATAGTGTGGGAACCGACCTGTGAGATTTTTTTTTAATTTATATGAATTTATATAGAATTTATATTTACGTTAATTTATATACTTCGATAGCAATTTGTATGATGTTAAGTAGACTGTATTTCTGCAATAATCTCACAAATCGATCCATACACATTAGGGGGGGGAGTTGTATTGAATTTATATATATGCAGTCAATCAAACTACAATATTAAACTACATATATTAGTATACATTGAGGAGGTTCCTTATCTTATTATACAGCAGGCTTAGTTCACCAGATATAACTAGGATGTAGACACCAATTTATCCTCGTTTGAGGCTGCTTCTATCACCCAGTAACTGATATACCAAGCTTGCTTCCTCTTCTTGACCTGTCAAAGGGCGCAAGCTGTAAAGCCAGAATCCTAATATATGACAGCTATGTCAGAGAAAACACTGTATAATGATTCAGATAAGGACCAAGGCTTAATTACCTTTTCTGAGTCGATCATTTATGTTCTCAACGGTTCGCCCAATATCTACCAAACATTAATGGCCTAAAATAATTAGATAAATGGGTTTCAGAAAAACACTCCCTTGTGATTGATGACAGCGTGTTGATGATGGAAGACCTTTGGTTTCCATAACACTTCGTCCAAGAGAATTTATAGGAGCCGAATTTGCCCCACGACTCTCAGGTCTTAACAACAATGGCTGACCACTCCTTCCTCACTGACGCCTGGCCTACTTTGTCCAGACATCAGTAACTGATAGAAGGGTCACATTTACTTTATTTTGATACTAATAATTAAGTTAATTAAAATAAGATGTTTTTATGATGTAAAAAGTCCAAAGACTAATGTATTTAAGAACAATTCCCAACAAATAGCTGGTGAATTTATAATAGTATGTGGCAATGATATCCCATTTTCTATAGACGGAAAATTCCACTAAAAACTACATTTTCTATGGGTTAACTTGTGTATACAACGCAGCAATATTATCTGCAATTGCATGTAATATTATTAAATGGTGTCAGATTTTCCGACAAATAGTTAGGTTAGGTTTTAGTAGCAACATTAATACAAAATCTTTCCGGTTTGTCCAAATTCAATACAGTAGTATCAATTTGTACTCTCTAAACGTCCATATATGTACGATGGTCTACTCCATTATTATAAGTGCCATCTAAATAGGCGGCTGCTGGGCCTCAATTAGAGTAGTCACTATTAAATATTTGGTTCATGAGCAACAATTGCGATGCGTTCTCATTCTGGAATTTTAATTCAAAGAACTTCATTTTCAGTCATTTTCATATTACCGATATTTGTAAAAATTCAGATCATCCTTTCGCACTTCATTTGCATTCAAAATGGTTGTATAGCATTGTTGATAAAATTTATAAGTTTATAAAATTTTTAATCAACTGTGCTTATTGTCAAGCTATACGAAATTTCTTTCATTCTAAACCTGCTTCCAACCCTATTAGCACTGTGCTCAGCCTTCATATCTGAACTCAGAACTCTTACTAATACCTTGCGTCCCTCTTGACATAAAGCTCGCCTTTCGACAAACAAACACGCTTTTTTAATAGCAATCTAGTTCACACTGCTCCTCCTGCTTCTAATGCTGCTGGTGTCTACTCTATTTCCTGTTCGTCTTGTCCTCTCCAATACTTTAGTGAAACTGGTCGTACACTTAATAAGAGAAATAAGGAACACAAACGAAGTGTTAAGTCTGCAGACACAAACAATATTCTCTTCTGTCATGTTAGGGATTCTAATCATCCTATTGGTTGGTCTTCCTCTAAAATAATCTTTCCTGCCTCTACTCTACACAGTCCTGGCTTTGTTGCTGATGACTCGTCCCTTTCACAGAACATACGCAAATGTCTAAACTTTCTAACAAAAGTGACCTAATATTAGCCTTCCCTTCCTTTTGTCTTTCGTTTTCTTTTTCTTGTTTCTTTTATGTTCCCATTTCTACTCTTATTATTACACCCTTTATTACACCTTACTTTCCGTACCTTATGCCTTGCTCTTATCTTCCTCTAAGATTTCCATCTCCTCACCTCTCTCCTGCCTACTTAATGCCCGCGCCTCCCTCGTCTCAGCACAATCGATAATGATAATGGTCGTTTTCGGACGACCGAAACGTCGTCGTCTCTTCAATTTCTAGTGTGTGGTTTGGTCAGCCTTTTTCAGCCACGTTATTGTGACTTTTCATCTGCAAATGGTTGTAATTCACATATGATATATAATTTATATTTTCATGTTATTAAACATTTTCTGTGATTAAATTATGATCGTATTCCGTTTTTATGTATATCGTCGCAGTAATATGTCTATCTTTAGCCCTTATTTTTGTTTACTTATTTGCACAAAAGAATTCAGCAACCAGTCACATCTTCCTCCAGTTTTAGGATGTCGTCTGTCCCGCTCCTCTGCATACTCTGGAACCTCACTTTTGTCTCTCAACGCCTTTTTCCTAATCATTGCTTTTTGTCAGGGTTTCTGCCATGTATTTATATTTTCTTAGACTCTGCTTACAGCTATTTTGTTTCTTATTCTGTTTCCGTTTTGACCGAAAATTAGTACACAAAACGTTTGGGTGACAAACATTTATTTCAAGATGTCGTCTATACAAGGTGTATTTTCTTTCTACTACTGAAAATACTTTCAGCCACTTTTTTGGGACTCTTCATATGCATTTATTTCAGGTTAATGGTCAATGTATAAATACACACATAAGTTGATTGGCATACATATTTTTGTAAATTTTTAAAACATCTGTAAAAAAGGTTTGTTTTAATGACAAATTTTTACGGTTTTGTAAGGCTCAGAGGTGTTTTACGCTACTAGCTTCTTTCAGAAGATCTAAGGAGAGAGCTACTGACCAAGTCCACGTCTCGTCTACTGGCTTCTTGCCGGCCTCTCTAATCATCCACTGTTGTTAAAACATTCCTCCCTTCACTCTTAAGGCAATACCTGACCTATTTGTACTCACCTATTTGTGCTTGCATGGGTTGAGCTCTGGCTCTCTGGTCCCGCCTCTCAACCGTCAATCAACAGGCGTACAGGTTCCTGAGCCTATTGGGCTCTATCATATCTACACTTGAAACTGTGCATGGAATCAGCCTACCATTTGTCAACCACTCTGACACTAAAAATGTTCTTTCTAATATCTTTGTGGCTCATTTCGGCACTCAGTTTCCACTTGTGTCACATAGTGCGTGTGCCCCTTGTGTTAAATAGCCTGTATTTATCAACCCTATTAATTCCTTTGAGAATCTTGAATGTGGTGATCATGCCTCCCCCCTAAATCTTCTGTTTTCCAGCGATGTAAGGTTTAATTTCCGTAGTCTCTCCTCGTAGCTCATATTTGGTAGACAAGGTTCTGAATGAATCTTTGCGCATGTTCCAGAAGTCAGTTCTGATGTCAGCTATCCTCGCATACGCCGCAGATGTTATTTTTTTGATGTTGTCTTCAGGAGACAGGTTTGGTGTAATATTAACTCCTAGATCTTTCTCTCTGTCCGTTTCACGAAGGACTTCATCTCCCATTCTGTATCCTGTGTCTGGCCTAGTAGTGTAAAAAGCTAATACGACTGTGCGCACCACCTGAGCAGGTGAGCCAATTAGGCCCCCCTGCTCAGGTGGTGCACAGGTGTGTAGTCTCAAAGGGTTCTGGGGGTTCCCCAGGGTGGGCGCATGTGCAGTCCGGCTGAGCGGCACTTGTCACTCGGTAGAATCATGTTGGACTGGGGCAGCGGCATGTGGGGCGATGTTGGTCATGTAGGGTAAAGTGTAAGTATAGGAACAGGTGTGGTGAACATGTGAGCAATAGTAGTAGATGAATATGTATGAGTATGTGCCTTAGAGTTATATATATATATATATATATATATATATATATATATATATATATATATATATATATATATATGTCGTACCTAGTAGCCAGAACTCACTTCTCAGCCTACTATGCGAGGCCCGATTTGCCTAATAAGCCAAGTTTTACTGAATTAATATATTTTCTCTAATTTTTTTCTTATGAAATGATAAAGCTACCCATTTCATTATGTATGAGGTCAATTTTTTTTTATTGGAGTTAAAATTAACGTAGATATATGACCGAACCTAACCAACCCTACCTAACCTAACCTAACCTATTTTTATAGGTTAGGTTAGGTTAGGTAGCCGAAAACGTTAGGTTAGGTTAGGTTAGGTAGGTTAGGTTGTCGAAAAAGCATTAATTCATGAAAACTAGGCTTATTAGGCAAATCGGGCCATGCATAGTAGGCTGAGAAGTGAGTTCTGGCTACTAGGTACGACATATATATATATATATATATATATATATATATATATATATATATATATATATATATATGCGGAAAATCCACAAAGAAATATGAAATGAGGTGAACGTTTCGGCTTGTTAAAGCCTTTATCAACACCAGACTGACTAGAGGAGAAGGGAGAAGGGGGAGGATATATAGGCCGACACCTGGCCAACCCATCCCTAGGGAAAGAATTAACCAGAAATAGGTATAGCTTAGCTTAGAATGGTGAAAGAGGGTTAAGCGGTCAGAGAATAAGGATGAAAGATTAAAGAAAAGCCTCATGAACACACAATATATGAATATAAAATTATAATGAGACATTGTGAGCCTCTCTTATCAGAGTTTTTTCTTAAACTGTTGTGCAATATTATAACTTAAAAATGGATCAAGTTTGTACATTCCAGTACTAACATTAAGAAGATTTGGACACTGACTGATTAGAGCAGACTCAATTAAATTCCGTTCCACGAAATCCCCACAATTGGTAATGCTTTTTGCCCCATTCCAGTTAATATTGTGATCGCATAAACTCGTATGTAGATACAATGCATTAGACGTTTGGGCAGTTCTAATACTATAAGCATGTTGTGACAACCGCAATTGTAAGGACTTTCCTGTTTGTCCAAGGTACACAGAATCATAATCATTGCAGGGAATCGAATACACACAACCTGCTGTATCAGGGGAGTTTTTTTATTAAATTGGATTTGATCGTACTATTAGTGAACACCAAATTTATATTAAGTTTCTTAAACATCAGAGACAATTTTTCAAGTCCACTCGCATAAGGTACCACAAATGAGTTAATAATTTCTGGTTTCGCCTTAGGGACGTGATTGTAAAACGTACGCTTGGCTTGTTCAAACGAGAAATCCAAAAACCTCTTAGGATATTGTAAACTCTTCCCAATTTCATATATTTTAGCAATCTCTTGAAGAGATTGCTAAAATTAAGATTCTACACATCCCATTCAGCTAATTCAGAGGAACAATCTAACGATGAATGACAGATCGGTCTTGTCTCTCTCTCCTTATCGCTGAGTTGTCACACAGCTCAGACACTCTTTCATCCCCACATTAACACTCGATCTTACAGGTGACTAATCTTCACCTCAGTAATTCTCAATGGAATAGTCGGTGTGTGTTGTTAACAGAGGAACTTAGTTTTTAGTTTAAAATACTTTCAGTTGATAGCCGTTAATTACGTAGGATTGGATAGACCGGTTGTTCTGTGAAAAAGCCTTTACATATGATCAGAAATAATAATACTAGAATAAGGACCCAGTCCACAAACGCACCATTAGGTTTCGAGACTTAAAACGGGCGATGGAGATTGAGTAGACAAGCATACATTTTCAAATGCTATTTATTTATTTGGGCAGCAGAAAGTTTTTTTTCCCGAATAACATTACATTGACTGTGTTACAAGAACTTAAAAAACAGTCAGACAGTAATAGAAAGGTAATTGCATGTTGGTCCAATTACGAGATGTAAAACACACAGCAGCAATGATTTGAATCCCGTAGCCTGAGTTCAACGCCTTATTCTCTTTGCTTAATATTTCCATTATAGTTGATGCCGGCCTTAGAGCGGGCAAGTCTTGAACTCTGTGATAATGAACAGGTCAGTTTTTAAAAATATATATGTAATAATAACAATACTACGATTTTAGCCTGATACAGTCTTCAGTTCACTAACTCATTTAATTTAAATTAATTTAATTTAAGATGTGATAGCATATTAGAGTCTTCAGTCCACTGTTGCTGTTTGACTGACTGGCTGACTGCCTTTACTGAGTTACTGAGTGATGGTAAAAGCTATTTCATCAAGTCGCAAAAAATGAAGACTGGTAGACACCTTTTAAGATGTAAAATGTTTCCCCTCATTCAGTAAAATGCTTAGAATGAGCTACAGCGCTAAATGGTTGAAGGTCTGATGGGGTCCTTATTCTCTAACTCACTTAACCCCGAGCTAACTATTTCACTATCGACTCATCCGGTCTTATTCTCATCGGTTACTGTTTACATATGGATAATGTTGGTCTTAGAGTCAGCTTTGAACTCAGTGATAATGAAAAAGTCAATTTAAAATATAATAATAATAATAGTAACAAGACTAAGATTTTCCACATTTGTCTTATACATGTTTACTTTGCTAACAGCGCATGCTTGGAATTTGTATGTGGGGAACATTGCTCACCTAAGGGATAGAGAATGAATGGCGTATTTGAGGTATAGCGGAGGTTAGACCGCGGTGTGTTTGCCGACCTCGTGCATCTCACTACACCTCAAACCAGCACCATAGATGAGTGTAATGGCGATGTTCCTGGGATTGATCTAAAATTACATATATTCATTCAGTAGTGGAAAACACATACCTGCAAGTCTCCTAGTGCTGCTGCCTCCAGAAGTTGTCTTTCCCACATTCAGTAAAAATTTCTACTGACTTTACCTGAGTGACTGTTTTACTGGCAGAGATTTGATTTGATGTGATAAACGAATATTGAAGACTGGTATACCATGAGGCTCGTTACTCAGAGTCAAAAGCTTAATTAAAATATCTATACCTCAGGCTATAGTCATTATTTGACATGAACACAGAGACATGCGGTGCTGCTTAAGCATTTAATATAACAAAAGAATAAAAATTATATGTAAACGGATTAACTTCTAACTAATTATTTATTTATTATGGGTCTCAAGTGATTGGTAAGTGTGAGGGGGAGGGAGCGGGTATGGTGGGCAGTATAGCCTCATTTA
Source organism: Procambarus clarkii (assembly GCF_040958095.1). Taxonomy (NCBI): domain Eukaryota; kingdom Metazoa; phylum Arthropoda; class Malacostraca; order Decapoda; family Cambaridae; genus Procambarus; species Procambarus clarkii. The sequence goes on from NC_091236.1 coordinate 19,353,428, forward strand.
GCCCCAGTTATGTGACAAACTTTACAGAGCCGAGCCGCCTCCGAAGTCTTGGTCCCCGCCCAAAATGTTTCCGTCATTCAGTAAACGGCTACCTACTGACTTTGAGTTTACTGAGTGATGCTGGCACTGATTTGATTTGATAGAAAAAAAATTGAGGACTGGTAGTCATTTTTTAAAATGTAATTTTTTTCCTTCATTCAGTAAACAATTACCTACTGATTTTGACAGAGTTTACTGAGTGATGCTAAATGCAGGGCAGTAGTTTAATTAGATCGAAGAAAATTTAAGACTGGTAAGTGATGAGGCTCGTTACTCAGAGTGAAAGCAAAATTAAAAGCTCTGTACCTCAGGCTATAGTCGTTATTTGTTGGGAATATAGAGACATGAGTGTAAGCCCCCCCCCTCAACATCGGAAGGGAAGATGTAAAACGACCCGAGTGCTAGGTGTAGGGGGGGGGGGGGAAGTGGGGGTGGTGGGGGACCTTCTGGGTATGGTGTGTGGTCAACCCGACCTCTTAAAAATAACGTCACTTTTGGCTCTTATGAGCGCTATGGCCAAATTTGGAAGTAATTTGAAATGAAATCGACTCACAAGTGACGTTTTGTTCCGTTTTCTATTTGAGTTGTCCGGCTTACGCGAAGAGGTTATAAGAAGACACTTTACATATACCAGAAACAGTATAGGTCCAAGGACTGACCCCTGCGGGACTCCACTTGTGACGTCTCGCCAATCTGAGACCTCACCCCTCACACAGACTCGTTGTCTCCTGTTGCTTAGGTACTCCTCTATCCACCGGAGTACCTTCCCTCTCACTCCAGCCTGCATCTCCAACTTTCGCACTAGCCTCTTGTGTGGCACTGTATCAAAGGCTTTCTGACAATCCAAAAATATGCAGTCTGCCCACCCTTCTCTTTCTTGCCTGGTCGTAGAATTCAAGTAACCCTGTGAGGCAGGACCTGCCATCCCTGAACCCATGTTGATGCTGTGTTACAAAGTTCCTTCGCTCCAGATGCTCCACTAGCTTTCTTCGCACAATCTTCTCCATCAGCTTGCATGGTATGCAGGTTAGGGACACTGGCCTGTAGTTCAGTGCCACCTGTTTATCCCCTGTCTTGTATATCGGGACTACGTTAGCTGCTTTCCAAATATCTGGCAGTTCCCCTGTTGCCAGTGATTTGTTATACACTATGGAGAGTGGTAGGCACAGTTCTCTTGCTCCTTCCTTTAGAACCCAAGGGGAGATTCCATCTGGGCCTATAGCCTTCGTCACGTCCAACTCTAGTAAACACTTCCTTACTTCCCCACTGGTATTCTCAAACTCTTCCAGTGGTTCCTGGTTAGCTATTCCCTCACTTACCTCTGGAATTTCTCCTTGCTCTAAGGTGAAGACCTCCTGGAATTTCTTATTCAATTCCTCACACACTTCCTTGTCATTTGTAGTGAAGTGTGTGTGTGTGTGTGTGTGTGTGTGTGTGTACTCACCTAGTTGTACTCACCTAGTTGTGTTTGTGGGGGTTGAGCTCTGGCTCTTTGGTCCCGCCTCTCAACCGTCAATCAACAGGTGTACAGATTCATGAGCCTATCGGGCTCTGTCATATCTACACTTGAAACTGTGTATGGAGTCAGCCTCCACCACATCACTTCCTAATGCATTCCATTTGTCAACCACTCTGACACTAAAAAAGTTCTTTCTAATATCTCTGTGGCTCATTTGGGCACTCAGTTTCCACCTGTGTCCCCTTGTGCGTGTTCCCCTTGTGTTAAATAGACTGTCTTTATCTACCCTATCAATCCCCTTCAGAATCTTGAATGTTGTGATCATGTCCCCCCTAACTCTTCTGTCTTCCAGCGAAGTGAGGTTTAATTCCCGTAGTCTCTCCTCGTAGCTCATACCTCTCAGCTCGGGTACTAGTCTGGTGGCAAACCTTTGAACCTTTTCCAGTTTAGTCTTATCCTTCACTAGATATGGACTCCATGCTGGGGCTGCATACTCCAGGATTGGCCTGACATATGTGGTATACAAAGTTCAGAATGATTCTTTACACAAGTTTCTGAATGCCGTTCGTATGTTGGCCAGCCTGGCATATGCCGCTGATGTTATCCGCTTGATATGTGCTGCAGGAGACAGGTCAGGCGTGATATCAACCCCCAAGTCTTTTTCCTTCTCTGACTCCTGAAGAATTTCCTCTCCCAGATGATACCTTGTATCTGGCCTCCTGCTCCCTACACCTATCTTCATTACATTACATTTGGTTGGGTTAAACTCTAACAACCATTTGTTCGACCATTCCTTCAGCTTGTCTAGGTCTTCTTGAAGCCTCAAACAGTCCTCGTCTGTTTTAATCCTTCTCATAATTTTAGCATCGTCCGCAAACATTGAGAGAAATGAATCGATACCCTCCGGGAGATCATTTACATATATCAGAAACAAGATAGGACCGAGTACAGAGCCCTGCGGGACTCCACTAGTGACTTCACGCCAATCGGAGGTCTCACCCCTCACCGTAACTCTCTGCTTCCTATTGCTTAGATACTCCCTTATCCACTGGAGCACCTTACCAGCTACACCTGCCTGTCTCTCCAGCTTATGTACCAGCCTCTTATGCGGTACTGTGTCAAAGGCTTTCCGACAATCCAAGAAAATGCAGTCCGCCCAGCCCTCTCTTTCTTGCTTAATCTGTGTCACCTGATCGTAGAATTCTATCAAGCCTGTAAGGCAAGATTTACCCTCCCTGAATCCATGTTGGCGATTTGTCACGAAGTCCCTTCTCTCCAGATGTGTTACCAGGTTTTTTCTCACGATCTTCTCCATCACCTTGCATGGTATACAAGTCAAGGACACTGGCCTGTAGTTCAGTGCCTCTTGTCTGTCGCCCTTTTTGTATATTGGGACCACATTCGCCGTCTTCCATATTTCTGGTAGGTCTCCCGTCTCTAGTGACTTACTATACACTATGGAGAGTGGCAGGCAAAGTGCCTCTGCACACTCTTTCAGTACCCATGGTGAGATCCCATCTGGACCAACAGCCTTTCTAACATCCAGATCCAGCAGGTGTCTCTTGACCTCCTCTCTCGTAATTTCGAACTCCTCCAAGGCCGCCTGGTTTACCTCCCTTTCTCCTAGCACAGTGACCTCACCCTGTTCTATTGTGAAGACCTCCTGGAACCTCTTGTTGAGTTCCTCACACACCTCTCTGTCATTCTCTGTATACCTGTCCTCGCCTGTTCTAAGTTTCAATACCTGTTCTTTCACTGTTGTTTTCCTTCTGATGTGACTGTGGAGTAGCTTTGGTTCGGTCTTGGCTTTGTTTGCTATATCATTTTCAAAATTTTTCTCTGCTTCTCTTCTCACCCTGACGTACTCATTCCTGGTTCTCTGGTATCTCTCTCTGCTTTCTGGTGTTCTGTTATTCCGGAAGTTCCTCCACGCCTTTTTGTTCAGTTTCTTCGCTTCCATACATGCCCTATTATACCATGGATTCTTCTGTTGCTTCTCGGATTTTTCCCTTTGGGCCGGGATGAACCTGTTTACTGCCTCCTGACACTTTTGGGTAACATAGTCCATCATACCCTGTACAGACTTGTCTCTGAGGTCTGTGTCCCAAGGTATTTCACTTAGGAAACTTCTCATCTGTTCATAATTCCCCTTTCGGTATGCCAGCCTTTTGATTCCTAGTTCTTTTTGGGGGGAGATAAGTCCTAGCTCTACCAGGTACTCAAAGTTCAATACACTGTGGTCACTCATTCCCAAGGGCGCTTCCATCTTAACTTCCCTTATATCCCATTCATTTAGGGTAAATATCAAATCAAGCATTGCTGGTTCATCTTCTCCTCTCATTCTTGTTGGTTCTTTGGTGTGCTGGCTTAGAAAGTTTCTTGTTGCCACGTCCAGCAGCTTAGCTCTCCATGTTTCTGGTCCTCCATGCGGGTCTCTGTTCTTCCAATCTATCTTCCCATGGTTGAAGTCTCCCATAATTAGTAGTCCAGATCCATTCCTGCTAGCAACAGAAGCTGCTCTTTCTATTATGTTAATGGTGGCCATGTTGTTTCTATCATATTCCTGTCTAGGTCTTCTGTCATTTGGTGGTGGATTATATATGACTGCGACTATAATTTTTTCCCTCCATTTGTTACAGTACCTGCTATGTAGTCACTGAAACCTTCGCAGCCCTGAATATCCATCTCCTCAAAATCCCAGCCTTGTCTTACCAGCAGAGCTACACCACCCCCACCTCTTCCTTCCCTCTCTTTCCTCATAACATAATAGTCCTGTGGGAACACTGCATTTGTTATCGTTTTCGTGATCTTTGTTTCTGTGAGGGCTATTATGTCTGGGTTTTCCTCTAGGACCAGTTCTCCAAGCTCATTTGCTTTATTTGTAATTCCATCTATGTTTGTGTACATCGCTTTGAGGCTCACTTTCTTCTGTCCCTTCTCAAATCGCCTCCTTGGTGAGTGTTCTGCTGGTGGGGGAGGCTGTTCCATGGGTGTGAGGACCTGTGAGGTGGATAACAGGGTCTCAGAGGATACTGGGATGAGGGGCGGGGGATCCAGTGAAGGGGGAGGGACAGGGAGGGTATGGGGTGAAAGGGGAGGGAGGACGGGAAGGAAAGGGGGGGAGGGAGGACTCGGGAGGTGTGTGTGTGTGTGTGTGTGTGTGTGTATGTGTGTGTGCATGTTTAGTCGTGTAAGTGTATGAATGCGCATGTTTAGTTGTGTGTGTTTGTAACTACCTATATGTGCTTGCAGGCCAAAAGTCAGGTCGTAACTACAACAACGAATGTTTCGTAGTTTAGAGCACAGCCTCGGCTCTCTAGTATTTTATAAGATCATCATTAACAATTTTGTATGAAGTTAGCTTCAGACGTCTCATAACTCTGGTTCGATCCCCGGTCTGCTCCGATGACTTTTGCCAAGATATATTACGTCATTGTGATATAATTTGATGGCCTGGTTAAGGACCGGGCCGCGTGGTCACTAAGCCACGAAATCATCACAAGGTAACCATCTTAAAGTAAAGTGTTTCGTTGTACAAACTATTGTGTTAGTTTCAACCACTTCTTTGTCTGCCTAATTTACAACTCTAACACAAAACAAGGTCTTCCTGGCATATATGTCTGTTACCATACTCTCTGGCTTGGAATATTGCCCCTTTGTCTTCTCCATCTATTCCCTTTATATGTCTTTTCCACCATATTCCCCATCTCCACTGTGGTGTGCTCCTCAGTCTATCCACATCACTCAGTTCCCCCTCAGCAATGAAGCAAGTCTTGCTATATATGAGCCACGTTTATTATAAGTTCTCTATGTATTCCGTCGTGTCTTGTGTCGTTCCGTTAAGTTCTGTTTTCCTTAAAATTATCACCATGAATTATCTGGTCTTTTATTGCTGTTTATTGAACATTTGCTGTTCACTCTCTCCTTTTCTCTCTACATCAATAGCCTTCATTGTCACTACGCCTTCATATACTAAACACAGAGCAGGCTCCGGACCGGTACCAATGATTACAGGTAATTTGGTAATAATTTAAGTACCTTGTTACTAACAACTCTGCTCTTGGCCTATGGTAGGTCTCTACTACCTAATGAGTGATGTTTATTCATACTTTGTTAATGTCCTTGAACTCTTGTTTGAATATTCCCTGGTTCTCCAGGAATTGTAGTTCATCATCACACCCTCTGCTGACTCTAAAATGTCACCATCACACGACCCTAAAATGTCACCATCATATTCTCCTGACCCTAAAATGTGACCATCACGCTTTCCTGACCCTAAAATGTGACCATCACGCTCACCTGACCCTAAAATGTGACCATCACGCTCTCCTGACCCTAAAATGTCACCATCACGCTCTCCTGACCCTAAAATGTCACCATCACGCTCTCCTGACCCTAAAATGTCTCCATCACACGACCCTAAAATGTCACCATCATATTCTCCTGACCCTAAAATGTCACCATCATATTCTCCTGACCCTAAAATGTCACCATCATATTCTCCTGACCCTAAAATGTCACCATCATATTCTCCTGACCCTAAAATGTCACCATCACACCCTCTCTCTCTCTCTCTCTCTCCTGACACTAAAATAACACGACCATGCCCTCTCCTGACTCTGAAATGACAACCCTAGCAGTCTCCTGACACTAAGGTGTCACATGACGACCTCTCCTGATTCTAAAATGACACCATCACAGTCTCCTGACACTAAAGTGTCATCACCATTGTCTCTCCTGACACTAAAAGGATTCTTAGTGCAAAGTACAAGTCAGTGTATTCTACAAAAAATTACGCTAAAAAGATTTTTTCCTTGACCAGTATTGCCTCGTTTCTTTCTCCTCTCCTTATCCTGTTTTGGATAAGACGTGGGAAGGACTAGGAAGGTTAACCCACTGAGGCAGTGTAGGTGAGGAGAGAGGTGGCATTAAAGCCAGGATGACTGATAAAGGGAGGGAGGTGTACGTGGCTATGGTGGTCTGTGATGGTAAATGGGTGGGAGGGAGGGAGAGAGGGTAGTTTATTGGTGGTAGTTCGTGAGGAGGGGTGAGAAGCATATTGATAAGGAGGGGAAGTGCTGGAACTCGTGCACTCTTTCACTGTGCATGTACTCGCAGAGTTGTATTTGGAACACCAAAGAGCAGCTCTTGAGAACCAAGGTCCAGATTTACGAAAGCACTTACGCAAACACTTATGAACCTGTGCATCTTTTCAGAAGCTTTGGCGACTTTGTTTCCAATTATTAAACAGTTAATGAGCTCCGAAACACCAGGAGGCTGTTTATAACAATAACAACAGTTGAATGGAAAGTTTTCATGCTTGCAAACTGTTTAATAAATGTAACCAAAGCCGTCAAAGATTGAGTTGAAAGATGTTCACGTTCGTAAGTGCTTGCGTAAGTGCTTTCGTGAATCTGGCCCCAGTTTTGTTAGTTGTCAGTTGCCAAGAGCATTGTCTTACCGCTCATCTCATTTATTATCATATTTCCTCGTGTATATAAATGTTGCGTCGCTGGTTTCTAGTCTACCTTTATTTCCCGTGTATATTACTCGCACACTAATACGTCTCTCCAAAAATCCCTTTGACTTCTCTGAGTTTATAATTTTGACTCTTGAATTTAATATTTTTGAACATTTTTAATATTAATTTTGTAATTTTTTTAACATATAATTTTGAACATAAAACATTTTGTAAAGAAACACAAAGAGGAGAAAACAATTTATTTATAGTTGTCACGCTGCCTTGTGGGGCATTATTAAATGAAGGAAGAGAGTGAGGGCTGAATCCCTCATGTTTGTTCACTCTCTCAGTTCCTATAAGTATTGTGTTTTTTTTTTGTCGTTCTTCCTTCATCTGTCCAAATGTTATGAAGTCTGATTCCTTTACACATTCATTCTAGTTAGGTCTTAACATATCCGGCACTTTCCTTGCGGCAATGATTCGGATATTTGGATATTCGACTAAACATTGACGCGAGATGAAGGCCAACATTCAAACACTAAAAGAAAGCAATTCCAACTGTCACACTCTTTAGTCGAGGTTGAATCTGTTACTAATTAGTCCTAGGATTATCATGCCAAATTGCTCATTACCCATCATAGTATACCTACATTGATATATATATATATATATATATATATATATATATATATATATATATATATATATATATATATATATATATATATATATATATTTCGTAAAACTTATTACATTTTCAAAGACTTTAGTTTACACACACACACACACACAACTTTAATTGAATAGAGCTTAAACATCTTCGAGTTTTTTTTTTTTTTTTTTTATACCTACATTTGAGTGAGGTGACATGTTACAATAGTTATGGATGAGGTGAAAATAAACTTTTTACACAAGAGTTTTAAGGAACATATAGTCTCTTCCCACAACCAAACCATTACCAGAGAAATCTTAGCAAAAACACAGAAATCATCGATAGATACAGCGATAGCAGGCGGCTTGACATCTGCGAGGCACTATACATCAAGAAGTCAACACCAGCAATCAACAGTCAGTTAATGCACAACTATATTCTACCCACTTCAAGACTCCGCTCCAATATAGATGCATCAAGAAATATGGGCCAATAAAAATAGGCCTTCTGCAGTTACCTACCTTTAATACCCATTGTTTCGTGTTCTGTCTTGTGTAAAAAGTTTATTTTCACCTCATCCAAAACTATTGTAACATTTCACCTCACCCAAATGTAGGTATAAAAACTCGAAGATGTTTAAGCTCTATTCAGTTAAAGTTGTGTGTGTGTAAACTAAAGTCTTTGAAAATGTAATAAGTTTTACGAAACGCGCTCAAGTGTCGCGTCAGACTAGAAATAAAAATGAATTTTGGAGAATTGATTTTTGAATTACCATCAACAGTGAAAAGAAACGTAAGAAAGATCGAGAAAATTCGTGTTAGAATTATTAATCTTACTTTTTCGGTCATATTTAATAATATATGTCTACAGGAAAGACTGCTACCAAAATATACTAATATATATATATATATATATATATATATATATATATATATATATATATATATATATATATATATATATATATATATATATATATATATATATATATATATATATATATATATATATATATATATTACAATATGAGTGTAATTGCTAGGAGAGCATCCTAGACGCTACCTTTATTGACTGAGCTACGACTGGTAAAAGAGTTGAAACCAGAAGTTCTACTGAACTTACTTGGATCCTGTAGCCTCTCCGAGACACAAATAAGGGTTTTACACAACTCCCCCATGCACTCGATCTATGTCTATGTCAATAGACCGTTCTATCTCTTCGCCTTTACTTCATTACACACAGAAATCACAGTTGCATGGAGGAGTTGTGTAAAGCCCTTGTTTGTGTCTCGGAGAGGCTGCAGGATCCAAGTAAGGGCAGTAGAAGTTCTGGTTTCAACTCTTTTACCAGTCGTAGCTCAGTCGATTAAGGCAGCGTCTGGGATGCTCTTGGACGTAGGTATTACGTACTAAGTATGACAATCAGGAAATGTTATTATTACACTTAGTATTAAGACGTACTGTCAGTTCGGAGGATGGGTTGTGAATAAGATGAAAGGTAAGAATATGAACATGACGGAACAAGATGTCATCGTTTCATCATTTTCAGATGTGTGGGTTGGATGTCATGAACATGTTTTATTTTATATTAGAAAGTTGTTTATCACTTATGAGTGTAATTGCATCGTGATTTTGCTTAGTGTGTCTTATTAATATTTGAGCGCGATAAAGTGATCTGTGCATTTGCTCATTTGAAACTGAGAAATTTACTTTATCATAGCTAAAGCTCTGGTTAAAGCTCCCTGCGTCAATGTTCATTACAGTGTCACGTTAGTAGCAACTACTGAAGTTAATGTTTAATTCACTCACATTGACTTCAAGATTATGTAAGGCAATTGTTGTATAACTTTATTAAGGAAATATAAGTTCTCATTCGTGCCGAGTTTATTATTTAGGTTCAGAACATATTATTTGCATTACAGGGCAATTATATATATAATTTTGTATTACTGATTATTCCCTAAAAAATATGTCGGGACATTTTGTGCTCTGACCCCTTCTCTTTGTCAGTCTTTTATTTTAACGAAATGATTTTCTGAGACTAGAAGTAAGGAAGTTACTAAATGGTTACATAATGTTAAATACATCGTGAATGTTTCCTCTCAGTAACGTTCTTTTTGGGAACAACATCCTGAAATATCATCCACCAGCTCAAATTTATTTTCTGAGTAGAGCAGAAGGTTTTCTTTTCATTTAGAAATATCTATAACCTTCGTGTATCATTTTTAGCGAACAGGATGGTGAATAGTTTATCTCTGACGTTTAATACACTGACGTCACTTTACAAGTCACGTGACGTGGTGTGACCAATAATAGGACATCTTCCATCACATTCATCATCGAGTCACTTGGAGATTCGAAGGCAAAACGTCACTTATTTAAAGAACAAATCACAAATCATCAGGAGCCGTGATGAAGGTTCGAACCTATGCGCTGGGTGTACTCAGGCGCGCTTAGTCAACTGCGCCACGACATGGTCCAAATAATTGCGACCTGGAGTACAAATGCACCCACTGGGATTTGTTCATTGTATATATCAAAATAATGGGATTTCTCTGTGTCATTTAGTTGTCTGCTGTCACAAGGTGTGGACGCTCGATTTCACTGCTTTCCATTCATTTGACTCTTCGTCTATTTGCAACACCATAAACATGGTATTACATCGAATCACCTCAATTTGTGGGGCCACGGGAGCAACACAAATGCGAACAAGCTTGAGTGGTCCCCAAGCCAATATGCAACTGAAAACTCCCCATCCCAGAAGGATTCGAACCATGAGCATGAAATATCTATGCCCAAGCATACCACCAAGTGCTGTCGGGTCGTTGGGGATATAGCCTCGGCTCCCAATGACTTTTGTACAGTCACGGTGGTCGAGTGGTTAAAGAACCAGGTACGCCAAGGTGCACTGTGCTCCTGGCTGTCTGGGTTCGAATCCATCTGGGGTGTGGAGTTTTCAGTTATATATATATACATATATATATTTTTTTTTTTACATTCAAAAGGGAAGAGAGTACCACCTCTGGCTGGAAGAAGGGGGATCCATAGCCTCGGAGGAAACCACACATAACGCATTGGAGGGAATGTAGGTCCCTCCAATACAGTTTCTGTGTGCTTTTCTCCTACCACACCCTTCCCTTTTTTTTTCCTTTATTGTGTATTTAAAGGTTACAAAACATACAAGACAAATGCCTAAAGGTTATGGATCTCTTGAAGCTCCTCCGCTACTGGACAGGAACCGAGGACGCAGCAAGCATTTCCCCTCTGGATCGCCACACTGAGGCGCTGAAACAAAAAACTGGAAGCCCTTGGGTCTCTGGTGACGTCAATGAGCTTGGAACCCAATTCCTTGAGAAATCCCAAGGCACTCTTGCCCCAGGGGCCATGCGTCTCAGACGCTATGGGAACAAAGAGGTATTGACCTTCCAGTCGCCTGTACTTTGATTTTGCTGTTTCCCTGTGGTTGGCCGCCCCACCTGCTTGATCAGCTCCGAAGTGTACATAGGTGTCAGCCAGGGTGGATACACATGTGTAGTCCCACACCAACTGTCTACCCTCCTTCCATGAGTATATGGTGATGCCATCAGGGCGAAGTGCGAGGAAATCCGGGTTTTGGACCCCTAGGATGCGAGGTTCTCTCTCCGCTGGGCACCTAGCTGAGACGAGGCTTCTCTTGATGATGTCATTGACCTCGTTGTGTCTTGCATGCCAGCCCTTTGTACTTCCGCAATGCCACCCATGCAGTCCGTATTGGTCTGCTTCCACCCTGTTGCAAATACACTTGTATTCAGTGTGAATTGGGGCACCAAGGCGGAGGGCCACTGCTACACGAAGGGATTCTGGATCTAGGCGCGTGCCCATTGCTGACATGGGTACTGCCAGGAGGAAGTCTCCTGCATGGGGGGCACGCACTGCTCTGAGGCGGGCTTTCTCCTTTTCTGATGTTGCGGCGCTGAGCATGGCATCAGCTACTTTTTCCACTAGAGGGTGGTCCCAGCCGGACTGTTTGTGTTGTTTTTTGGCTCTATAATGGTTGCTGGGGCTGCAAGAACATCCCACTGATTTGAACATTCAGTTAAAGCAGGATCGTGTATTCCTGCTGAATCTCTCAGGGTTGCAGGTAAAATATCTCTGACGAGGTCGTGCGATGCATGGGAGGAGGGAAGGAAGGCTGGTAGAGCAATTTGGGAGGCTGTGCAGACACCAAGGCCGCCGAGTCTTACAGGAAGGGTTGCTTGCTCCCACTGAGAGTCGTCCAATGGCAGGTTCAGGACTTTCACCAGCATGGACCTCAGAAGGGTGTCATACACATTTAACTTAGGGCTGCTGTAGGATGGAGAACATCTCAGAAAGTAGGTCAACTTAGGGAGAGACAGGCATCTTGCAAGGAGAAAGAGAGCATCATGGGCATCAATCTTGTCAATCCTGTCCAACATTCTCTTTAGGTCAGTGATTTTTGCAGCCAAGACCTCCTCGATTGCTCGTGGGCCAATGGGGGCACCCAGAAGAGTGCAGTCCGGTGGCTCGACAACGAGAATGTCTGGAAGAACATTTTGTATTTGCCCAGTGATGTCTGGGTTGCGGGAGATTATTTCACATTTGGATGCATTGAGAATGAGGCCTAAGGATGCTCCCTGCTCCTGGATTTTCCTTATATCCTCCAAAATGGTTTCCGGAGTTCCAGCTAGAGTGCCATCATCCAGATACCAGATGTTTAGCTCGCTTGTCAGACTATCAGTGACCTCTTTGATAGCTAGGCAGAAAAGGAGGGGTGCTAAGGGGTCACCTTGTTGGACACCTTCACAAGAGTTTATTTCATGCTCCCCAAAAAGAAGCTTAGAGTCCCCACTGTAGCACGATCGGATGAATGGGTAAAGGGGACGGAAATGGTTGTGTACAGTCCTGAGGACAGCGTCTCTTCTGACTCTATTGAAGGCATTTTTGAAGTCAAGCTTTACTAGTGCCTTCTGGTCCGGGAGATCAGCAAGGTAAGCCCGCGTTGCATGTGCTGCAGCTTCACAACCTAGGGGAATCCCAAACCCGAGCTGATGAGGTTTCAGCAAGGTGGCTGCTTCCTGGCTGATAGATCTCACTGCAGCCTTAGCTACAAGGCGTCGGAGGGTGTTGCCAACGGCAATGGGCCTGATACCCCTATCCTTCTTCTTTAGAGCACAGAGTGCTGCTCCATAAAAGACAGGCCTGATGTCTTCAGGGATGCCGCCAGCCAAACACATGTTGGAGAATCTGGTAAGTTCCACTAGAAGGTCCTTTGCAGCATCTCCAAGCACCGGGTTCAGCATTTGTTTGATGTGCTAGGGTCTTAGGCCTGTAAAGCCCCCTGCTGAACCTGTTGGGAAAGACATGGCAGCTTTGTACACCTCAGATTCTCGAACAGTCAAGGGTTCTATGCCAGCATTGTTTTCCTGGGGATCCCTGCTGCTGTCTGGGGCTCTGGGTGGGTGTTTGTCTTGAAGAGCCTCTGCTGTCGTGGCGTTCCTGGGGGCAATAGTGTCATCGCTGGTCATGATTCTGATGGCACCTGTGGTATTGCCCTCTTCTATTTTCCTGGTGATCTGTGCTCTCATTTTGTGGTTCTCAGATGAGTTATTGTTGGTCGTCCTGCGGCTGGTGTTCTTGGCACGAGGGGGGAGGCGGACCAGGTTGTCTGCTCTGGGGAATTCATTAAGTGCCCTGATTACAGAGGTTGCTAATGACTTGTCTCTCCTGGGCGGTAATGCTAGGCATGCATTCCCAAATAGAAGGAGATTGTGCCACGATCCAGAGGTTCTGGGAGCATTGTTGACCTTTGTCAGCAGACTGGTGAGTTTGGCTGCTGCTTGATGACGGGCAGCCTTGGGGATGTGGGGCAAGGCCCTGGTGGACGTCACTTTGATTGCTTCAAGCAGATTATCTGCTGAAATGAAGTTGAGGGAGGTATTGTTCCTCGCTCCTGCAGCAGGTTGTCCATCGTCACTGCCCCGGGGCAGGCGCCTAGACCCTAGACAACCACCTGAATTGAGAGAATGATAGCGGACAGTTCCATTTGAATTGAGACGATACCGTCTGTCACACACGTGACAGTTTCCTCTTGGGTGGTCATCTTCTTGGCTGGAAAGAGGCTGTGTGTCAGGTGCGACATGTGCCATGCCTAGATGTGATGACGCCTGGCTGCCCACTGAGTGCACCCTCTCCTTCCCAGGTGGAGAGTAACACGTAAAAACAGTAAAAGTAAAAATAGAGTAGTATATACTATATATATATATATATATATATATATATATATATATATATATATATATATATATATATATATATATCGGTACTTAAAAGGCATTAAGGAAACAAATATATATACTCAAGACATAAAAGCGTTTTATTGTATGTGATAAAAGTTTCATAAACCAGATGCATGACTGAAAAACCGTAGCACAAATATTATTATTTACAATATAATACATATTGTGGATAGTTAGTGAGGTTCGGTCCCATCATCAGTTGTAATAGATAAGGAGCTAATATAAAAATATTTCATATTCTTCTTAGCCGGTATTGAAATGGGTATATAATATTGTAAACCACGTTCTATCTACCAACTCTAGAAAAACCATTGCTGATTTAAAGACTTTTTGAAAACTTATTTAGACAGGAAATTACAAGAGAATGAGTACTGTAAAAAAAAGTTTTGTTCTTGACACCCACCAGTGGGCCTCGAACCAAGAAAGCACAACTACATTCCAGTAGCTGCCATAACTAGTACGCCTTAACCCACTACACCACATGAGACCCTTAAAAGAAGTAGAGATTTCGAGGTATATATGCACCTCATATATCCCCACTTCCCAAGGGCACCAGATAAGTGAGGGGTTACTCCAGTATGGCAGCTACTGGAAGGTAGTTGTGCTTTCTGGGTTCGAGGCCCAATTGGTGGGTGTTGTCCAAAGATTGTTAATCTTCACGTGTGGTTTATGCAAGTATAGGCTTATAGCATGGACACGAGTTCTCCCACATTAACAGTGGCTTGATGAAAAACGTATAGAAACCCCTCACTTATCTGGTGCTCTTGGGAAGTGGGGATATTTGAGGTGTATATATACCTCAAAATCTCTACTTCTTTTAAGGGTCTGATGTTGTGTAGTGGGTTAAGGCGTACTAGTTATGGCAGCTGCTGGAAGGTAGTTGTGCTTTCTGGGTTCAAGGCCCACTGGTGGGTGTTGTCCAAAGATTGTTAATCTTCACTTGTGGTTTAAGCAAGTATGGGCTTATATATATATTATATATATATATATATATATATATATATATATATATATATATATATATATATATATATATATATATATATATATATATATATATATATATATATATATTGGTAGCAGTCTTACTTGTAAACATATGTTATATATACATATTAATAATTCTAACACGAATTTTCTCAATATTTCTTATGTTTCTTTTCACTGTTGATGGTAATTTAAAAATCAATTCTCCAAAATTCATTTTTATTTCTAGTCTGATGCGACACGAACGCGTTTTGTAATAACTTATTACATTTTCAGAGACTTTAGTTTATACACACACAACTATAACCTGCAAACACTAAACAGAGTTTTAATAAGCTATCATTTAAACAACTTTTATCTTATATACTCGCATTTGGGTGAGGTGATATGTTACAACAGTTTTGGATGAGGTGAACAAAACTTTCAACATAAGGTAGAGCAAACTTTCCACACAAGACAGAACACGGTGCATTGGGTATAAATTGCATAAATTAGAGGGAAGAATGGAAGTAACTGCAGAGGGCCTATTGGATCATATTTCTTGATGCTTCTATATTGGAGCGGAGTCTTGAAGTGGGTAGAATATAGTTGTGAATTAATTGGCTGTTGATTGCTGGTGTTGACTTCTTGATGTGTAGTGCCTCGCAGATGTCAAGCCGCTTAGATCGCTGTATCTATCGATGATTTCTTTGTTGTTTGTTAAGACTTTTCTTTTGATGGTCTGGTTGTGGGAGAGATTATATGTTCCTTAATGGAGCCCTGTTGCTCCTCTGAGCTCTTTGAGGCTTACAGTTCCCTAGTGAGCATTTGAAGGCATTGACGACGTTAGTCTCTTTTAAAGCGTTCTGCTTTGTGTCTGAAGAGTTTCTCATGAGTTGGTTGGCTGTTTTTTTGGTTTTACAGTAAATCGTCAGTTGTATCTTCTGATTTTTGTCTGTGGGGATAACGTTTCTATTAACAATATCTTTCAGGACCCTTTCCTCCGTTTTATGAGCTGTGGAAAAGAAGTTCCTGTAAAATAGTCTAATAGGGGGTATAGGTGTTGTGTTAGTTGTCTCTTCAGAGGTTGAAAGTTTTGTTCACCTCATCCAAAACTGTTGTAACATCATCTCACCCAAATGCGAGCATATAAGATTAAAGCTGTTTAAATGATAGAATAGTAAAACTCTGTTTAGTGTTTACAGGTTATAGTTGTGTGAGTGTAAACTAAAGTCTTTGAAAATGTAACAAGTTAATACGAAACGCGTTCAAGTGTCGCGCCAGACTAGAAATAAAAATGAATTTTGGAGAATTGATTTTTCAATTACCAATGACTGTGAAAAGAAACATAAAAAATATTGAGAAAATTCGTGTTAGAATTATTAATATGTATATATAACATATGTTTACAAGTAAGACTGCTAAAAATATATATATATATATATATATATATATATATATATATATATATATATATATATATATATATATATATATATATATATATATATATATATATATATATATATATATATATTAGTATATTTTGGTAGCAGTCTTTCCTGTAGACATATATTATTAAATATGACCGAAAAAGTAAGATTAATAATTCTAACACGAATTTTCTCAATCTTTCGTACATTACGCTTCACTGTTGGAGGTAAATAAAAAATCACTTCTCCAAAATTCATTTTTATTTCTAGTCTGACGCGACACGGGCGCGTTTCGTAAAACTTATTACATTTTCAAAGACTTCACAAATACACAACTGATTAGAACTACGTCTCTCTGATATTATATCTACATTTGAGTGAGGTGGGAAGGGTGATGTGGCATTAACACAAGACAGAACAGGAGGGGATATTAATAGGGTATTAAAAGTATCAACACAAGACAGAACAGAAACAATGGGTATTGAATAGAAGTGTTTGTAGAAAGCCTATTGGTCCATATTTCTTGATGCTTCTATATTGGAGCGGAGTCTTGATGTTGGTAGAATATAGTTGTGTACAACTATATTCTACCCACCTCAGATAGTTCAGATTTCTGAACCGTCTCTTAGTTCTGGGACAAGTCTAGTGGCATATTTTTTAACTTTTTCCAGCTTCGTCTTGTGCTTGACAAGGTACGGGCTCCATGCTGGAGCCGCATACTTCGGAATTGGCCTTACATATGTGGTGTACAAGATTCTGAATGATTCCTTACACAGGTTCTTAAACGCTGTTCTGATGTTAGCCAGCCTCGCATATGCTGCAGACGTTATTCTTTTTATGTGGGCTTCAGGAGACAGGTTTGGTGTGATATCAACTCCTAGATCTTTCTCTCTGTCCGTTTCATTAAGTACTTCATCTTCTATTCTGTATCCTGTGTCTGGCCTCCAGTTTCTACTGCCTAGTTTCATTACTTTGCAATTACTCGGGTAGAACTTCAACAGCCATTTGTTGAACCATTCACTCAGTCTGTCTAGGTCATCTTGTAGCCTCCTACTATCATCCTCTGTTTCAATCCTTCTCATAATTTTTGCATCATCAGCAAACATTGAGAGAATCGAATCTGTACCTCTGGGAGATCATTTACATATATCAGAAACAGTATAGACCCACGGACTGATCCCTGCGGTACTCCACTTGTAACGTCTCGTCAATCTGAGACCTAACCCCTCACACTGACTCGTTGTCTCCTGTTGCTTAGGTACTCCTTTATCCAATGGAGTACCTTCCCTTTCACTCCAGCCTGCATCTCCAGCTTTTTCACTAGCCTCTTGTGTGGTACTGTATCAATGGCTTTCTGGCAATCCAAAAATATGCAGTCTGCCCACCCTTCTCTTTCTTGCCTGATTTTTGTTGCCTGGTCTTAGAATTCAAGTAACCCTGTGATGCAGGACCTGCCATCCCTGAACCCATGTTGATGCTGTGTTACAAAGTTCTTTCGCTCCAGTTGTTCCACTAGCTTTCTTCGCGCAATCTTCTCCATCAGCTTGCATAGTATGCAGGTTAGGGACACTGGCCTGTAGTTCAGTGCCTCCCATCTATTCCCTTTCTTGTATATCGGGACTATGTTAGCTGCTTTCAAAATTTCTGGCAGTTCCCCTGTTGCCAGAGATTTGTTATACACTATGGAGAGTGGCAGGCACAGTTCTTCAGCTCCTTCCTTTAAAATCCAAAGGGAGATTCCATCTAGGCCTATAGCCTTTGTCACATCCAACTCTAGTAAACACTTCCTTACTTCCCCGCTGGTATTTTCAAACTCTTCCAGTGGTTCCTGGTTAGCTATTTTCTCTCTTATCTCTGGAATTTCTCCTAGCTGTAAGGGGGAAGACCTTTTGGAATTTCTTATTCAGTTCCTCACACACTTCCTTGTCGATAGTAGTGAGTCCTTCTGCCCCTATCCTTAAGTTCATAACCTGTTCCTTTACTGTTGTTTTTCTCCTGATGTGGCTATGCAGCAATTTAGGCTGACTCTGTGTGTGTGTGTGTGTGTGTGTGTGTGTGTGTGTGTGTGTGTGTGTGTGTGTGTGTGTGTGTGTGTGTGTGTATGTGTGTGTGTGTGTGTGTGTGTGTGTGTGTGTGTGTGTGTGTGTGTGTGTGTGTGTGTGTGTGTGTGTGTGTGTGTGTGTGTGTGTGTGTGTGTGTGTGTGTGTGTGTGTGTGTGTGTGTGTGTGTGTGTGTACTCACCTAATTGTGCTTGCGGGGGTTGAGCTCTGGCTCTTTGGTCCCGCCTCTCAACCGTCAATCAACTGGTGTACAGATTCCTGAGCCTATTGGGCTCTATCATATCTACATTTGAAACTGTGTATGGAGTCAGCCTCCACCACATCACTTCCTAATGCATTCCATTTACTAACTACTCTGACACTGAAAAAGTTCTTTCTAACGTCTCTGTGGCTCATTTGGGTACTCAGCTTCCACCTGTGTCCCCTTGTTCGCGTCCCACCAGTGTTGAATAGTTCATCCTTGTTTACCCGGTCGATTCCCCTGAGGATTTTGTAGGTTGTGATCATGTCCCCCCTTACTCTTCTGTCTTCCAGTGTCGTAAGGTGCATTTCCCGCAGCCTTTCCTCATAACTCATGCCTCTTAGTTCCGGGACTAGTCTAGTAGCATACCTTTGGACTTTTTCCAGCTTCGTCTTGTGCTTGACAAGGTAAGGGCTCCATGCTGGGGCCGCATACTCCAGGATTGGTCTTACATATGTTGTGTACAAGATTCTGAATGATTCCTTACACAGGTTCCTGAACGCCGTTCTGATGTTAGCCAGCCTCGCATATGCCGCAGACGTTATTCTCTTTATGTGGGCTTCAGGAGACAGGTTTGGTGTGATATCAACTCCTAGATCTTTCTCTCTGTCTGTTTCATTAAGTACTTCATCTCCTATTCTGTATCCTGTGCCTGGCCTCCTGTTTCCACTGCCTAGTTTCAATACTTTGCATTTACTCGGGTTGAACTTCAACAGCCATTTGTTGGACCATTCACTCAGTCTATCCAGGTCATCTTGTAGCCTCCTACTATCATCCTCTGTTTCAATCCTCCTCATAATTTTTGCATCGTCGGCAAACATTGAGAGGAACGAATCTATACCCTCTGGGAGATCATTTACATATACCAGAAACAGTATAGGTCCAAGGACTGACCCCTGCGTGACTCCACTTGTGACGTCTCGCCAATCTGAGACCTCACCCCTCACACAGACTCGTTGTCTCCTGTTGCTTAGGTACTCCTCTATCCACCGGAGTACCTTCCCTCTCACTCCAGCCTGCATCTCCAACTTTCGCACTAGCCTCTTGTGTGGCACTGTATCAAAGGCTTTCTGACAATCCAAAAATATGCAGTCTGCCCACCCTTCTCTTTCTTGCCTTATTTTTGTTGCCTGGTCGTAGAATTCAAGTAACCCTGTGAGGCAGGGCCTGCCATCCGTGAACCCATGTTGATGCTGTGTTACAAAGTTCCTTCGCTCCAGATGCTCCACTAGTTTTTTTCGCACAATCTTCTCCATCAGCTTGCATGGTATGCAGGTTAGGGACACAGACCTGTAGTTCAGTGCCTCCTGTCTATCCCCTTTCTTGTATATCGGGACTACGTTAGCTGCTTTCCAAATATCTGGCAGTTCCCCTGTTGCCAGTGATTTGTTATACACTATGGAGAGTGGTAGGCACAGTTCTCTTGCTCCTTCCTTTAGAACCCAAGGGAAGATTCCATCTGAGCCTATAGCCTTCGTCACGTCCAACTCTAGTAAACACTTCCTTACTTCCCCACTGGTAATCTCAAACTCTTCCAGTAGTTCCTGGTTAGCTATTCCCTCACTTACCTCTGGAATTTCTCCTTGCTCTAAGGTGAAGACCTCCTGGAATTTCTTATTCAATTCCTCACACACTTCCTTGTCATTTGTAGTGAATCCTTCCGCCCCTATCCTTAATCTCATAACCTGTTCCTTTACTGTTGTTTTTCTCCTAATGTGGCTATGCAACAATTTAGGCTGAGTCTTTGCCTTGCTTGCGATGTCATTTTCGTATTGTCTTTCTGCCTCTCTTCTCAACCTGACATATTCATTCCTGGCATTCTGGTATCTTTCTCTGCTCTCCAGTGTCCTGTTATTCCTATAGTTTCTCCATGCCCTTTTACTTTGCTGCTTAGCTAGCCTACATCTCTGATTAAACCATGGGTTTCTCATCTTCATTTCTCTGTTTTCCTTTTGGACTGGGACAAACTTGTTTGCTGCGTCCTTGCACTTCTGCGTGATGTAATCCATCATATCTTGGGCCGTCTTTCCCCTGAGCTCTGTTTCCCATGCTATATCTGTTAGGAATTTTCTTATCCCCTCATAGTTTCCCTTTCGGTATGCTAACCTTTTGGTTTCGGTATCCCTCCTCGAGTTCAATAACCCTTCTTCAATCAAGTACTCAAACACCAGTACACTGTGGTCGCTCATTCCTACTGGTTCCTCAAAACCGATTTCTCTTATGTCGGAGTCGTTCAGAGTGAAGACTAGGTCGAGTCTCGCTGGTTCGTCATTGCCTTTCATCCTTGTGGGTTCTCCGACATGCTGGGTTAAAAAGTTGCTTGTCACCACCTCCAATAGTTTGGCTCTCCACGTATCCTCGCCTCCATGCGGTTCCTTGTTCTCCCAGTCAATCTTTCCGTGATTGAAGTCGCCCATGATGAGCAGGTGGGATCTATTTCTACAGGCAGCAGAGGCTGCCCTCTCAATTATAGTGTTAACTGCCTTGTTGTTGTTTTCATACTCTTGACTGGGTCTCCTGTCATTTGGTGGAGGGTTGTATATTACTGCTACTACTATTCTTGGTTCTCCCATTGTTATGGTGCCTGCTATGTAGTCTCTGAACTCCTCACAGCCCGGGATGGCCATCTCCTTAAAACTCCATTCCCTTCTCATGAGTAGGGCCACTCCGCCTCCTCCCCTACCTTCCCTCTCTTTCCTTATTACTGTGTACTCCTGGGGAAACACGGCATTCGTTATGATTCCAGAGAGTTTTGTTTCAGTGAGTCCGATTACATCTGGGTTAACTTCTTGTGCTCTTTCCCTTAGTTCACTTGTCTTGCTTGTGATCCCATCTATGTTCGAGTACATCACCCTGAAACTGACTCTGTTCTGCTTCTTTTCTGGGGGGGACATTTGGGATCTGGGGTGTGTGGGAGCTGGGGGGACCTGGCATGGGGGGATTGGTGGAGGAGGGAGGGCTTGGGGTGGTGGGGGAGAGGGGGAGGGTACAGGGGGTGGATAAGAGGGGGAGGGTACAGGGGGTGGATAAGAGGGGGAGGGTACAGGGGGTGGGTAAGAGAGGGAGGGTTGGGGAAGCATGGGGGGAGGAGAGGCTGTGGGGGATAGGGGAGATGGGGGGGCTTGGGGGGAGAGAAAAGGGTGGAGGGCTTGGGTGGCGTGGGGGAAAAGGGAGGGCTGAGGTGGGTGAGGAAGAGGGGAGGGTTTAGGGGAGTGGGGGAGAGGGGAAGACTTAGGTGGGGTGGGGGAGAGTGGGGGGCTTAGGGGGGAGGGGGGGAAGGGAGGGCATGGGGGTGGGAGAGACGGGAAGGCATGTGGGAGAAGGGAGGGCATGGGGGATGGGGGAGAAGGGAGGTCCTGGGGAGAGGGGTGAGGGGGAGAAGGGGGGTGGGTGGGGGGAGGGTGCCCTAGGTGGGTACTTAGTGGGGGGCTGACAGGGGATGGGGCAGGTTGGGTGTCTGTTGGGTAGAATGTGGGGGTGGTGCCCCAATCCCTGTGGCTGTTGCACTGTTTGAGGAGGGTTCTCCACTTCCCTCTGGGATTGTAGGGTTCTGGCTTGTGGTACCCTGATTTCCTTCTCGCTCCCTGCGCTCCTTCCTCGCGTCTGCTGTCCGTATTCTCTCTTCCCTTGTCATATCCCTCTGCAGGAATATTTTCTTGAACTTCTCTACACCTTTTAGACAACACTTCCTTGCTAACAGTTCCTCTTTCGCGATTTCGCTCATGAAAACCACCTTTATCATTCGGTCTCTGTCCTTGTTGTACTTTCCAAGCCTGAAAACCTTTTCAACATTTCGCTCAGCTCCCTCCATCCTTACCTCTTTAAGGATCTCTTTAATCATGTTTTTGTCCTTGTCTCTCCGCTCCTTTGGTCTGGTCCCTGTTTGTTCTTTAATGCCTGCTACAACTACTGCTCGATTTCTCTCTATCAGCCGGCTAGTACATCTAGCTGCTTTCTGAGAGGAAGCCACTTCCATGGCAACTTCCTTAACTGCAGACCTAGCATCAGGGCTCTTTTTAAGCATTTCAGCAAATGAGATCTGGGTTGTGGTGGTCCCCTCCACAGTAGCATTCCCATCTCCCTGGGGTACGGTTTGTGCCTGGTATTGTGGAAGAGTCTCCTTTAGGTATCTTATCTCCTCCTTTGCTGCCCTTAAATCATCTTGTAGGTTGGCTACTGTCTCCCTCATTACCCTCAGTCCTTCACTGAATTCATTCCAATTCATTGTGTGTGTGTGTGTGTGTGTGTGTGTGTGTGTGTGTGTGTGTGTGTGTGTGTGTGTGCGTGTGTGTGTGTGTGTGTGTGTGTGTGTGTGTGTGTGTGTGTGTGTGTGTGTGTGTGTGTGTGTGTGTGTGTGTGTGTGTGTGTGTGAGTGTGAGTGTGTGTGCGTGTGTTTGGATTCTTATAAATTCATGAATGAATCAACTTAATGAAACTCTGTTTTTTTTCTCAACACTACAAAATCTTCAGTTATTCATAACTATACAGAAAGTGTTACTGCTTTAAACAAAACGTGTTGAACAAGTCACAGGACTAATTACCTATGATCACTTGGCTGTGTCGAGCTTTTATGGAGGATGAATGAATTTGGGTGATTATATTTATGGGAAACCCTTGTTTGGAAGCTTCGTTTAATCGCAGATCCAGTGCAACTTCCTTCAGGAGGGCTGTAAAATGGGTTCTGAATTAGCTAGTGGTCCCGACAAACATCATTGTGATCAGCTCACTGGCCATGTACACACAGCGTCTGAACCTTCCCTGTCTCTCAGCTGCATCCTTCATCCTTATAGAAGTCATGCCAGTAAAAAAAATAAAAATCCTAGCTTTTTGTTATGTGTACATAATTATTATTGCATCCTGCGGATAAACATACATGGTTGCAAACTTGTCTATATGATATAGATGCTGGCACATTCATACCCCCGTGAATTCGCAACATACGTCTCTCTACTGACCACACACAAGCTATGCTGGCCCGTTTTTGTGCATGTTAATACTGGGAACCTTTTTTGTAACGTATCGGACTAGTGACGTTAGTCCTAGTTTTAAGACAAAGAATGCTTGTAAATTTGCGTTAAATACTGAGTTGTTGTATACGCAAAAACAACGTTATTTCATCCCAATATGATCCACATGCAACTGCAGTTTTGCAGGATGGTCATCCCGTCATATATTGTAAATTGCACCAGTTCATGTGTAATCTTCTAAGTGTAACTGTTCAATAACGCCAATATACAAAGATCCTAAAATGCTGTAAACTTTATAATATAACATCCGGGTAAGTTTAACACTGCGTGGTGCTGTCCTGGTGACCTGGTAGCTACTTCCTCAGCTGCGTGAGGCTGTCCTGGTGACCTGGTAGCTACTTCCTCAGCTGCGTGA
This sequence comes from Procambarus clarkii, assembly GCF_040958095.1. Classification (NCBI taxonomy): domain Eukaryota; kingdom Metazoa; phylum Arthropoda; class Malacostraca; order Decapoda; family Cambaridae; genus Procambarus; species Procambarus clarkii. Next base: position 19,377,416 of record NC_091236.1, read on the forward strand.
GGCTGTCCCTGGTGACCTGGTAGCTACTTCCTCAGCTGCGTGAGGCTGTCCTGGTGACCTGGTAGCTACTTCCTCAGCTGCGTGAGGCTGTCCTGGTGACCTGGTAGCTACTTCCTCAGCTGCGTGAGAGCCGCAAATTGCTTTTCATGACAGAGTATCGAAATACTGCCTCAGCAGCTTCCGCTAAGGGTATTATCCTCCTCTCTTCCTATTGTTTTGTTCCTTAGAATCATGTTTCTATTACCGATAATTTTAGAGAACTGGAGGTATTTAGTGAGGTATTTACGTATTGTACCTCACCTCACTTCACCATTCTCTCCTGCCTATTTATACCCATCACTCGATCTGTAAAATCACTCCTTCTGAAGATGTATTAATATACGAAAGTACTTAAGGAAATTCCTGTTTCATTTTTCCTCCGTGGTCTGACATTGTCACATTTTTAAATCACGTGTTTATTTTCGTGATATACACACACACACACACACATATATATATATATATATATATATATATATATATATATATATATATATATATATATATATATATATATATATATATATATATATATATATATATATATATATATATGTATATATATATATATATATATATATATATATATATATATATATATATATATATATATATATATATATATATGTATATATATATATATATATATATGTATATATATATATATATATATATATATATATATATATATATATATATATATATATATAAATAAATATATATATATATATATATATATATATATATATATATATATATATATATATATATATATATATATATATATATATATATATATATATATATATATATATATATATATATATATATATATATATATATATATATATATATATATATATATATATATATATATATATATTTTGCAACTGAAAATTATGTTTCAATATAGAAAACTATGATCGAGCACTCATAGCACCAAGGAGGCCTCATAACACTCATGCTAATCCTGTATAAGATTTCACAGCCCTTTGATGCTGTTTTGATATATTTGTTTAATATCTCAGACTTAAGGAGCTTCTAATTCCTTGAGGTCAAGTGAGTCTTAAGTAACGAGTGACAACCGCTATCTGGCCTTCTCGATCGCCTCAAGTTTAATAGTTTACGGTTTGTGTTATCCATCCGACTCCTCTGTGCTGTCCATCCGGCACTTCTGCAGTTGACGGTCTCTTGAATGAGGCGTCTCTGGAGCACTTAGTAGTCCTTGTTGGTTACTTGGGCTCAACACATTCTCTTGCAACACCTCTAAGGTTATGCCACTGTTTACCACCTTTGAGGAACGAAGCTTCAGAAAGCACTGTGATGAATTAGTTAAGGCTTATTTGTGGCATACAGATGCTTTTGTAGCTCTTTGCTTTGTTACAACGATTTCCTGGCAGTAACATCTGCCGACAACTGTGATTCAGACGACTTCAGCCAGTTTGAAGTCCCTGTGATCCACACTCCGTCATAATGCCACTAAATAAGTACATATATTTCAGGATTGAATTGTCTAGTTTGGAAATTATTCGTCAAGATGCACTAATGCACGGCACACAGTTTTGTAATTGCTACACTGTACACTGCTGCACTGTGCACTGCATGGAGTGTACACTGTTGCACGGTAATTGCTTCACTGTATGTTGTAGTGCCGTTCACTGCGGTGATTTACACTTATTCTGGGAAACTTTCAGACGTCTCTAGTTCCCGTGACCATGGCCGCACTCAGGCCCGTGACCATGGCCGCCCTCAGGCCCGTCCTCCTAAGGTTTCCAAACGTCCAGAAAACGGTCAGAGTAAAGTGTCCTCTCCTAACCTACCAGAGGATTCAACTGGTTCCTGTGGTCAAGGCCGGCCTCAGACACCACTGGTTCCTGTGGTCAAGGCCGGCCTCAGACACCACTGGTTCCAATGGTTAAGGCCGGGCTCAGACACCACTGGTTCCTGTAGTCAAGGCTGGCCTCAGACACCACTGGTTCCTGTGGTCAAGGCCGGCCTCAGACACCACTGGTTCCCAAGGTTAAGGCCGGGCTCAGACACCACTGGTTCCTGTGGTCAAGGCTGGCCTCAGACACCACTGGTTCCCATGGTTAAGGCCGGGCTCAGACACCACTGGTTCCTGTGGTCAAGGTTGGCCTCAGACACCACTGGTTCCTGTGGTCAAGGCTGGCCTCAGACACCACTGGTTCCTGTGGTCAAGGCCGGCCTCAGACACCACTGGTTGCCATGGTTAAGGCCGGGCTCAGACACCACTGGTTCCTGTGGTCAAGACTGGCCTCAGACACCACTGGTTCCTGTGGTCAAGGCCGGCCTCAGACACCACTGGTTCCTGTGGTTAAGGCTGGCCTCAGACACCACTGGTTCCTGTGGTTAAGGCTGGCCTCAGACACCACTGGTTCCCGTGGTCAAGGCTGGCCTCAGACACCACTGGTTCCCGTGGTCAAGGCTGGCCTCAGACACCACTGGTTCCTGTGGTCAAGGCCGGCCTCAGACACCACTGGTTCCTGTGGTTAAGGCTGGCCTCAGACACCACTGGTTCCTGTGGTCAAGGCTGGCCTCAGACACCACTGGTTCCTGTGGTTAAGGCTGGCCTCAGACACCACTGGTTCCTGTGGTCAAGGCTGGCCTCAGACACCACTGGTTCCCATGGTTAAGGCCGGGCTCAGACACCACTGGTTCCTGTGGTCAAGGCTGGCCTCAGACACCACTGGTTCCCGTGGTTAAGGTTGGCCTCAGACACCACTGGTTCCCGTGGTCAAGGCTGGCCTCAGACACCACTGGTTCCTGTGGTCAAGGCCGGCCTCAGACACCACTGGTTCCTGTGGTTAAGGCTGGCCTCAGACACCACTGGTTCCTGTGGTCAAGGCTGGCCTCAGACACCACTGGTTCCTGTGGTTAAGGCTGGCCTCAGACACCACTGGTTCCCGTGGTCAAGGCTGGCCTCATACACCACTGGTTCCCGTGGTCAAGGCTGGCCTCAGACACCACTGATTCCTGTGGTCAAGTCTGGCTTCAGACACCACTGGTTCCTGTGGTCAAGATTGGCCTCAGACACCACTGGTTCCCGTGGTCAAGGCTGGCCTCAGACACCACTGATTCCTGTGGTTAAGGCTGGCCTCAGACACCACTGGTTCCCGTGGTCAAGGCTGGCCTCAGACACCACTGGTTCCCATGGTTAAGGCCGGGCTCAGACACCACTGGTTCCTGTGGTCAAGGCTGGCCTCAGACACCACTGGTTCCCGTGGTTAAGGTTGGCCTCAGACACCACTGGTTCCCGTGGTCAAGGCTGGAATCAGACACCACTGGTTCCTGTGGTCAAGGCTGGCCTCAGACACCACTGGTTCCCGTGGTCAAGGCTGGCCTCAGACACCACTGGTTCCCGTGGTCAAGGCTGGCCTCATACACCACTGGTTCCCGTGGTCAAGGCTGGCCTCAGACACCACTGATTCCTGTGGTCAAGTCTGGCTTCAGACACCACTGGTTCCTGTGGTCAAGATTGGCCTCAGACACCACTGGTTCCCGTGGTCAAGGCTGGCCTCAGACACCACTGATTCCTGTGGTTAAGGCTGGCCTCAGACACCACTGGTTCCCGTGGTCAAGGCTGGCCTCAGACACCACTGGTTCCCATGGTTAAGGCCGGGCTCAGACACCACTGGTTCCTGTGGTCAAGGCTGGCCTCAGACACCACTGGTTCCCGTGGTTAAGGTTGGCCTCAGACACCACTGGTTCCCGTGGTCAAGGCTGGCCTCAGACACCACTGGTTCCTGTGGTCAAGGCTGGCCTCAGACACCACTGGTTCCCGTGGTCAAGGCTGGCCTCAGACACCACTGGTTCCTGTGGTGAAGGCTGAACTCAGACACCACTGGTTCCCATGGTTAAGGTTGGCCTCAGAAACCACTGGTTCCCGTGGTCAAGGCTGGCCTCAGACACCACTGGTTCCCATGGTTAAGGCTGGCCTCAGACACCACTGGTTCCTGTGGTCAAGGCTGGCCTCAGACACCACTGGTTCCCGTGGTTATGGCTGGCCTCAGACACCACTGGTTCCTGTGGTCAAGGCCGGGCCTCAGACACCACTGGTTCCTGTGGTCAAGGTTGGCCTCAGACACCACTGGTTCCCGTGGTTATGGCTGGCCTCAGACACCACTGGTTCCTGTGGTCAAGGCCGGCCTCAGACACCACTGGTTCCTGTGGTCAAGGCTGGCCTCAGACACCACTGGTTCCTGTGGTCAAGGTTGGCCTCAGACACCACTGGTTCCTGTGATCAAGACTGGCCTCAGACACCACTGGTTCCTGTGGTCAAGGTTGGCCTCAGACACCACTGGTTCCTGTGGTCAAGGCTGGCCTCAGACACCATTGGTTCCTGTGGTCAAGGTTGGCCTCAGACACCACTGGTTCCTGTGGTCAAGGCTGGCCTCAGACACCACTGGTTCCTGTGATCAAGGCTGGCCTCAGACACCACTGGTTCCTGTGGTTAAGGCTGGCCTCAGACACCACTGGTTTCTGTGGTTAAGGCTGGCCTCAGACACCACTGGTTCCTGTGGTTAAGGCTGGCCTCAGACACCACTGGTTCCTGTGATCAAGGCTGGCCTCAGACACCACTGGTTCCTGTGGTTAAGGCTGGCCTCAGACACCACTGGTTCTTGTGGTTAAGGCTGGCCTCAGACACCACTGGTTCCTGTGGTTATGGCTGGCCTCAGACACCACTGGTTCCCGTGGTCAAGGCTGGCCTCAGACACCACTGGTTCCTGTGGTTAAGGCTGGCCTCAGACACCACTGGTTCCTGTGGTTAAGGCCGGCCTCAGACACCACTGGTTCCTGTGGTTAAGGCTGGCCTCAGACACCACTGGTTCCTGTGGTTAAGGCTGGCCTCAGACACCACTGGTTCCCATGGTTAAGGCTGGCTTCAGACACCACTGGTTTCTGTGATTAAGGCCGGGCTCAGCCACCACTAGTTCCTGTGGTCAAGGCTGGCCTCAGACACCACTGGTTCCCGTGGTCAAGGCTGGCCTCAGACACCACTGGTTCCCGTGGTTAAGGTTGGCCTCAGACACCACTGGTTCCTGTGGTTAAGGCCGGCCTCAGACACCACTGGTTCCCGTGGTTATGGCTGGTTTCAGACACCACTGGTTCCCGTGGTTAAGGTTGGCCTCAGACACCACTGGTTCCCGTGGTTATGGCTGGCCTCAGACACCACTGGTTCCTGTGGTTAAGGCCGGCCTCAGACACCACTGGTTCCCGTGGTTATGGCTGGCCTCAGACACCACTGGTTCCCGTGGTTAAGGTTGGCCTCAGACACCACTGGTTCCTGTGGTCAAGGCCGGCCTCAGACACCACTGGTTCCCGTGGTTATGGCTGGCCTCAGACACCACTGGTTCCTGTGGTTAAGGTTGGCCTCAGACACCACTGGTTCCCGTGGTTAAGGCTGGCTTCAGACACCACTGGTTCCTGTGGTTAAGGCCGGCCTCAGACACCACTGGTTTCTGTGGTTAAGGCCGGCCTCAGACACCACTGGTTCCTGTGGTCAAGGCCGGCCTCAGACACCACTGGTTCCTGTGGTCAAGGCTGGCCTCAGACACCACTGGTTCCTGTGGTCAAGGCCGGCCTCAGACACCACTGGTTCCTGTGGTCAAGGCTGCCCTCAGACACCACTGGTTCCTGTGGTCAAGGCCGGCCTCAGACACCACTGGTTCCTGTGGTCAAGGCTGGCCTCAGACACCACTGGTTCCTGTGGTTAAGGCCGGCCTCAGACACCACTGGTTCCTGTGGTCAAGGCTGGCCTCAGACACCACTGGTTCCTGTGGTTAAGGCCGGCCTCAGACACCACTGGTTCCTTTGGTCAAGGCTGGCCTCAGACACCACTGGTTCCTGTGGTTAAGGCCGGCCTCAGACACCACTGGTTCCTGTGGTCAAGGCTGGCCTCAGACACCACTGGTTCCTGTGGTTAAGGCCGGCCTCAGACACCACTGGTTCCTGTGGTCAAGGCTGGCCTCAGACACCACTGGTTCCTGTGGTCAAGGCTGGCCTCAGACACCACTGGTTCCCGTGGTTATGGCTGGCCTCAGACACCACTGGTTCCTGTGGTCAAGGCCCGCCTCAGACACCACTGGTTCCTGTGGTCAAGGTTGGCCTCAGACACCACTGGTTCCCGTGGTTATGGCTGGCCTCAGACACCACTGGTTCCTGTGGTCAAGGCCGGCCTCAGACACCACTGGTTCCAGTGGTCAAGGCTGGCCTCAGACACCAGTGGTTCCTGTGGTCAAGGTTGGCCTCAGACACCACTGGTTCCTGTGATCAAGGCTGGCCTCAGACACCACTGGTTCCTGTGGTCAAGGTTGGCCTCAGACACCACTGGTTCCTTTGGTCAAGGCTGGCCTCAGACACCACTGGTTCCTGTGGTCAAGGTTGGCCTCAGACACCACTGGTTCCTGTGGTCAAGGCTGGCCTCAGACACCACTGGTTCCTGTGGTCAAGGTTGGCCTCAGACACCACTGGTTCCTGTGGTCAAGGCTGGCCTCAGACACCACTGGTTCCTGTGGTCAAGGTTGGCCTCAGACACCACTGGTTCCTGTGGTCAAGGCTGGCCTCAGACACCACTGGTTCCTGTGGTCAAGGCTGGCCTCAGACACCACTGATTCCTGTGGTTAAGGCTGGCCTCAGACACCACTGGTTCCCGTGGTCAAGGCTGGCCTCAGACACCACTGGTTCCCATGGTTAAGGCCGGGCTCAGACACCACTGGTTCCTGTGGTCAAGGCTGGCCTCAGACACCACTGGTTCCCGTGGTTAAGGTTGGCCTCAGACACCACTGGTTCCCGTGGTCAAGGCTGGAATCAGACACCACTGGTTCCTGTGGTCAAGGCTGGCCTCAGACACCACTGGTTCCCGTGGTCAAGGCTGGCCTCAGACACCACTGGTTCCCGTGGTCAAGGCTGGCCTCATACACCACTGGTTCCCGTGGTCAAGGCTGGCCTCAGACACCACTGATTCCTGTGGTCAAGTCTGGCTTCAGACACCACTGGTTCCTGTGGTCAAGATTGGCCTCAGACACCACTGGTTCCCGTGGTCAAGGCTGGCCTCAGACACCACTGATTCCTGTGGTTAAGGCTGGCCTCAGACACCACTGGTTCCCGTGGTCAAGGCTGGCCTCAGACACCACTGGTTCCCATGGTTAAGGCCGGGCTCAGACACCACTGGTTCCTGTGGTCAAGGCTGGCCTCAGACACCACTGGTTCCCGTGGTTAAGGTTGGCCTCAGACACCACTGGTTCCCGTGGTCAAGGCTGGCCTCAGACACCACTGGTTCCTGTGGTCAAGGCTGGCCTCAGACACCACTGGTTCCCGTGGTCAAGGCTGGCCTCAGACACCACTGGTTCCTGTGGTGAAGGCTGAACTCAGACACCACTGGTTCCCATGGTTAAGGTTGGCCTCAGACACCACTGGTTCCCGTGGTCAAGGCTGGCCTCAGACACCACTGGTTCCCATGGTTAAGGCTGGCCTCAGACACCACTGGTTCCTGTGGTCAAGGCTGGCCTCAGACACCACTGGTTCCCGTGGTTATGGCTGGCCTCAGACACCACTGGTTCCTGTGGTCAAGGCCGGGCCTCAGACACCACTGGTTCCTGTGGTCAAGGTTGGCCTCAGACACCACTGGTTCCCGTGGTTATGGCTGGCCTCAGACACCACTGGTTCCTGTGGTCAAGGCCGGCCTCAGACACCACTGGTTCCTGTGGTCAAGGCTGGCCTCAGACACCACTGGTTCCTGTGGTCAAGGTTGGCCTCAGACACCACTGGTTCCTGTGATCAAGACTGGCCTCAGACACCACTGGTTCCTGTGGTCAAGGTTGGCCTCAGACACCACTGGTTCCTGTGGTCAAGGCTGGCCTCAGACACCATTGGTTCCTGTGGTCAAGGTTGGCCTCAGACACCACTGGTTCCTGTGGTCAAGGCTGGCCTCAGACACCACTGGTTCCTGTGATCAAGGCTGGCCTCAGACACCACTGGTTTCTGTGGTTAAGGCTGGCCTCAGACACCACTGGTTCCTGTGGTTAAGGCTGGCCTCAGACACCACTGGTTCCTGTGATCAAGGCTGGCCTCAGACACCACTGGTTCCTGTGGTTAAGGCTGGCCTCAGACACCACTGGTTCTTGTGGTTAAGGCTGGCCTCAGACACCACTGGTTCCTGTGGTTATGGCTGGCCTCAGACACCACTGGTTCCCGTGGTCAAGGCTGGCCTCAGACACCACTGGTTCCTGTGGTTAAGGCTGGCCTCAGACACCACTGGTTCCTGTGGTTAAGGCCGGCCTCAGACACCACTGGTTCCTGTGGTTAAGGCTGGCCTCAGACACCACTGGTTCCTGTGGTTAAGGCTGGCCTCAGACACCACTGGTTCCCATGGTTAAGGCTGGCTTCAGACACCACTGGTTTCTGTGATTAAGGCCGGGCTCAGCCACCACTAGTTCCTGTGGTCAAGGCTGGCCTCAGACACCACTGGTTCCCGTGGTCAAGGCTGGCCTCAGACACCACTGGTTCCCGTGGTTAAGGTTGGCCTCAGACACCACTGGTTCCTGTGGTTAAGGCCGGCCTCAGACACCACTGGTTCCCGTGGTTATGGCTGGTTTCAGACACCACTGGTTCCCGTGGTTAAGGTTGGCCTCAGACACCACTGGTTCCCGTGGTTATGGCTGGCCTCAGACACCACTGGTTCCTGTGGTTAAGGCCGGCCTCAGACACCACTGGTTCCCGTGGTTATGGCTGGCCTCAGACACCACTGGTTCCCGTGGTTAAGGTTGGCCTCAGACACCACTGGTTCCTGTGGTCAAGGCCGGCCTCAGACACCACTGGTTCCCGTGGTTATGGCTGGCCTCAGACACCACTGGTTCCTGTGGTTAAGGTTGGCCTCAGACACCACTGGTTCCCGTGGTTAAGGCTGGCTTCAGACACCACTGGTTCCTGTGGTTAAGGCCGGCCTCAGACACCACTGGTTTCTGTGGTTAAGGCCGGCCTCAGACACCACTGGTTCCTGTGGTCAAGGCCGGCCTCAGACACCACTGGTTCCTGTGGTCAAGGCTGGCCTCAGACACCACTGGTTCCTGTGGTCAAGGCCGGCCTCAGACACCACTGGTTCCTGTGGTCAAGGCTGCCCTCAGACACCACTGGTTCCTGTAGTCAAGGCCGGCCTCAGACACCACTGGTTCCTGTGGTCAAGGCTGGCCTCAGACACCACTGGTTCCTGTGGTTAAGGCCGGCCTCAGACACCACTGGTTCCTGTGGTCAAGGCTGGCCTCAGACACCACTGGTTCCTGTGGTTAAGGCCGGCCTCAGACACCACTGGTTCCTTTGGTCAAGGCTGGCCTCAGACACCACTGGTTCCTGTGGTTAAGGCCGGCCTCAGACACCACTGGTTCCTGTGGTCAAGGCTGGCATCAGACACCACTGGTTCCTGTGGTTAAGGCCGGCCTCAGACACCACTGGTTCCTGTGGTCAAGGCTGGCCTCAGACACCACTGGTTCCTGTGGTCAAGGCTGGCCTCAGACACCACTGGTTCCCGTGGTTATGGCTGGCCTCAGACACCACTGGTTCCTGTGGTCAAGGCCCGCCTCAGACACCACTGGTTCCTGTGGTCAAGGTTGGCCTCAGACACCACTGGTTCCCGTGGTTATGGCTGGCCTCAGACACCACTGGTTCCTGTGGTCAAGGCCGGCCTCAGACACCACTGGTTCCTGTGGTCAAGGCTGGCCTCAGACACCAGTGGTTCCTGTGGTCAAGGTTGGCCTCAGACACCACTGGTTCCTGTGATCAAGGCTGGCCTCAGACACTACTGGTTCCTGTGGTCAAGGTTGGCCTCAGACACCACTGGTTCCTTTGGTCAAGGCTGGCCTCAGACACCACTGGTTCCTGTGGTCAAGGTTGGCCTCAGACACCACTGGTTCCTGTGGTCAAGGCTGGCCTCAGACACCACTGGTTCCTGTGGTCAAGGTTGGCCTCAGACACCACTGGTTCCTGTGGTCAAGGCTGGCCTCAGACACCACTGGTTCCTGTGGTCAAGGTTGGCCTCAGACACCACTGGTTCCTGTGGTCAAGGCTGGCCTCAGACACCACTGGTTCCTGTGGTCAAGGCTGGCCTCAGACACCACTGGTTCCTGTGGTTAAGGCTGGCCTCAGACACCACTGGTTTCCGTGGTTAAGGCTGGCCTCAGACACCACTGGTTCCTGTGGTTAAGGCTGGCCTCAGACACCACTGGTTCCTGTGATCAAGGCTGGCCTCAGACACCACTGATTCCTGTGGTTAAGGCTGGCCTCAGACACCACTGGTTCCTGTGGTTAAGGCTGGCCTCAGACACCACTGGTTCCTGTGGTTATGGCTGGCCTCAGACACCACTGGTTCCCGTGGTCAAGACTGGCCTCAGACACCACTGGTTCCTGTGGTTAAGGCTGGCCTCAGACACCACTGGTTCCTGTGGTTAAGGCCGGCCTCAGACACCACTGGTTCCTGTGGTTAAGGCTGGCCTCAGACACCACTGGTTCCTGTGGTTAAGGCCGGCCTCAGACACCACTGGTTCCCATGGTTAAGGCTGGCCTCAGACACCACTGGTTTCTGTGATTAAGGCCGGGCTCAGCCACCACTGGTTCCTGTGGTCAAGGCTGGCCTCAGACACCACTGGTTCCCGTGGTCAAGGCTGGCCTCAGACACCACTGGTTCCCGTGGTTAAGGTTGGCCTCAGACACCACTGGTTCCTGTGGTTAAGGCCGGCCTCAGACACCACTGGTTCCTGTGGTCAAGGCTGGCCTCAGACACCACTGGTTCCTGTGGTTAAGGCCGGGCTCAGACACCACTGGTTCCTGTGGTTAAGGCCGGCCTCAGACACCACTGGTTCCTGTGGTTAAGGCCGGCCTCAGACACCACTGGTTCCTGTGGTTAAGGCCGGCCTCAGACACCACTGGTTCCTGTGGTTAAGGCCGGCCTCAGACACCACTAGTTCCTGTGGTTAAGGCTGGCCTCAGACACCACTGGTTCCTGTGGTTAAGGCCTCCCTCAGACACCACTGGTTCCTGTGGTTAAGGCCGGCCTCAGACACCACTGGTTCTTGTGGTTAAGGCCGGCCTCAGACACCACTGGTTCCTGTGGTTAAGGCCGGCCTCAGACACCACTGGTTCCTGTGGTTAAGGCCGGCCTCAGACACCACTGGTTCCTGTGGTTAAGGCTGGCCTCAGACACCACTGGTTCCTGTGGTTAAGGCCTCCCTCAGACATCACTGGTTCCTGTGGTTAAGCCCGGCCTCAGACACCACTGGTTCCTGTGGTTAAGGCCGGCCTCAGACACCACTGGTATCTGTGGTTAAGGCCGGCCTCAGACACCACTGGTTCCTGTGGTTAAGGCCGGCCTCAGACACCACTGGTTCCTGTGGTTAAGGCTGGCCTCAGACACCACTGGTTCCTGTGGTTAAGGCCGGCCTCAGACACTACTGGTTCCTGTGGTTAAGGCTGGCCTCAGACACCACTGGTTCCTGTGGTTAAGGCCGGCCTCAGACACCACTGGTTCCTGTGGTTAAGGCCGGCCTTAGACACCACTGGTTCCTGTGGTTAAGGCCGGCCTCAGACACCACTGGTTCCTGTGGTTAAGGCTGGCCTCAGACACCACTGGTTCCTGTGGTTAAGGCTGGCCTCAGACACCACTGGTTCCTGTGGTTAAGGCCTCCCTCAATCCAGTACTATTATACAATACAATTTTAATGCAAAATGAATAAAGGCTAATTTTCTCTAAATTACTGAATACTATAGGATGATTCATTATACGCCGTTATGAACAAAGCGTTGGTTATTTCCACCGCGAATTCCCCTGGGGGTCAGGTCACCATGCGGCTCAGCTTCCCATTCTCTTTTGTCGATAAACCACTCTGGATAATTCTTACAACAGCCTAGTTTGTTACACTCAGACACCACTGGTTCCTGTGGTTAAGGCCGGCCTCAGACACCACTGGTTCCTGTGGTTAAGGCCGGCCTCAGACACCACTGGTTCCTGTGGTTAAGGCCGGCCTCAGACACCACTGGTTCCTGTGGTTAAGGCTGGCCTCAGACACCACTGGTTCCTGTGGTTAAGGCTGGCCTCAGACACCACTGGTTCCTGTGGTTAAGGCCTCCCTCAGACACCACTGGTTCCTGTGGTTAAGGCCGGCCTCACAACACACTCACACCCTCATTGCCCCGAGGCGATGTCGTTGGCCCGCGGTCCTTCCCTATATTCTCGGGAATCAGAGACACGTGAAGAAGATGGGAGGAGGAGGCGGAGGGCGTGTTGACCAGCCCCAGCATACCCGAGGCGCCTCCCATGACGCCCATGGCCCCCATATTTGTTGCTCCTCCCATGGGCACTCCGCTGCGGAAACTGGAACACGAGGAGCTGAGAGAGGTGCCCAGAGGCCGCAGACCTGAGGGCAGACAACATTACACATTATATTTTCATATAAAATATTGTGAGCATATGAATAAAGGAAATAAGAAGGACCATTGTTTTTCTACACAACATTTTTGTTTAACTCGTTCTAACAAAGAATTTGTTGTTTTGTATGGAAGTGAAGCCTTCACCAGCTAAGCATAACACGTAATTATATGTCTGATAAAATATAAACCATCTGGATTGTGCAAGATCAGTATTTTCTAGTATGCTACGGGAAATTTGTGTTAGTTTAAAGGTCAAAAGAATGATGAATGTTCGTTTTTCTCTCGGCACTAATGATGGCTATATGGAAAATATTATTTATCTTAAACAATTATATCTCATTAGAATATCCACATCAGATCCGCACAGCAGTCTCTCTCTCTCTCTCTCTCTCTCTCTCTCTCTCTCTCTCTCTCTCTCTCTCTCTCTCTCTCTCTCTCTCTCTCTCTCTCTCTCTCTCTCTCACTCTCTCTCTCTCTCTCTCTCTCTCTCTCTCTCTCACACACACACACACATATTTTGTGTAATAGGTGATAGGTGAGTACACATACACACACACACAAGCACATACACACACACACACACACACACACACACACACACACACACACACACACACACACACACACATACACACACACACACACACACACACAAACACACAAACACACATACACACATACATACACATACACATACACACCATTGGAGTCCCACAGGGCTCTGTACTCGAACCTGTCCTGTTTCTGATATATGTAAATGATCTCCCGGAGGGAATAGACTCATTCCTCTCAATGTTTGCTGACGACGCCAAAATTATGAGAAGGATTAAGACAGAGGAGAACTGCTTGAGGCTTCAAGAAGATCTGGACAAACTGAAACAAAGCTCGAACAAATTGTTGTTAGAGTTTAATCCAAGCAAATATAATGTAATGAAGATAGGTGTAGGGAGCAGGAGACTATACAAGGTATCATCTGGGAGATGAAATCTTCAAGAGTCAGAGAGAGAGAAAGACCTGGGGGTTGATATCACGTCAGGCCTGTCCCTTGTAGCTCATATCAAGAGGATAACATCAGCGGTACATGCCAGGTTGGCTAACATAGGAGCGGCCTCTAGAAACTTCTGTAAGGAATCTTTCATAACATTATATATCACATATGTCAGACCAATCCTGGAGTTTGCGGCTCCAGCATTGTGTCCATATCTAGTCAAGCATAAGACTAAACTGGAAAAGGTTCCAAGGTTTTCCACAAGACTAGTACCCGAACTGAGGGTTATGACCTATGAGGAGAGACTACGGGAATTAAGCCTCACGTCACTGGAAGACAGAAGAGTTAGAGGGGACATGATCACCACATACAAAATTCTCAGAAGAATTGATAGGGTAGATAAAGATAGACTATTTAACACAAGGGGGACACGCACTAGGGGACACAGGTGGAAATTGAGTGTCCAAATGAGCCATAGAGACGTTAGATAGAATTTTTTCAGTGTCAGAGTAGTAGACAAATGGAATGCCTTAGGCAGTGATGTGGTGGAGGCTGACTCCATACACAGCTTCAAGTGTAGATATGATAGAGCCCAATAGGCTCAGGAACCTGTACACATGTTGATTGACAGTTAAGAGGCGGGACTGAAGAGCCGGAGCTCAACCCCCGCAAGCACAACTAGGTAAGTACACAGCGGGGTCTGGTAGCTGAGTGGATAGCGGGCAATACTCGTAATTCTGTGGCCCGGGTTCGATTCTTGAACCAGGCAGAAACAAATGGGCAAAGTTTCTTTCACCCTGAATGCTCCTGTTACCTAGCAGTAAGTAGGTACCTGGGAGTTAGACAGCTGTTACGGAGCTGCTTCTTGGGTGTGTGTGTAGGGGGGAGGGGGAATAGTTAGTAGTTAGTGACAGCTGATTGACAGTTGAAAAACGGGATGAAAGTATATATATATATGTATATATATATATATATATATATATATATATATATATATATATATATATATATATATATGTAACTCCTTTTTTGTAACAAAGTTCAAATAAAGTAAGTATATATATATGTGTACATACAAAAGAATGGGGGTGGTAGGAGAAGATAATATTAGTGTTCAGTGAGAAACCACAAGGTCTCCTCTGAATACTTTTTATTTTCTTCTCCGAGGCTATGGGTCCCCACATTGGCACCAGAGGTGGTACCTTCACAAACTTTATATATATATATATATATATATATATATATATATATATATATATATGTATATATATATATATATATATATATATATATATATATATATATATATATATATATATATATATATATATATATATATATATATACTCACACATTAGCTGTACCACGCGCCACGCATTGCTGAGCCACAACAACCTTCCCCTCTTTTCCAGTCCTCCCAACCATTTTCCCTTCCCACGTCCCCTAGTCCTCCTAACTATTCCTCACTTTCCTGACCCATCGTCCTCCCAGCCATTCCCCACTCCCCCGTCCCTTCGTCCACCCCCACCATTTCACCGCTCCTCAGTACCCTTGTCTTCCCCATCATCCCCCACTCTACCGTTCCTTCATCCTCCTTACCATTCGCCACTCCACCGTCCTCTCGTCTCCACCTTCCTCCCCCCCCCCCCCCGTCTCCTCGCTTTCCCCACTATTACCTCCTCCCAGTGTCCCGTCTTCTTCAGTTCTGTTATTCTAACTTGAAATCTTAATGTGTTTGTAACTGTGCACTGTGTTAGATAATGTGCCAGTGGTCTGTCGGGCATTTCTTCACAGTGTTGACATTTCCTCTCATCTTCCAGAACCTGTAAGCCTATTTCCCATGCACATGGGTATCCATGCCAGATGCGATGTGATTGTACATCTGTTGCTCTACTGTTTCCTTTCATCAAACTAAGTGATTCGTAGTTGGTTGAGTTCTTGTACCAACCTGCAGATCCTAATGTTCCAACTGCTGTGTTGTGGTCACTGTACATCTTTTGCATTGCTCTGTTTCTTATTACTTTCATAATCTGTGATAGACTCTGTGGTATGTAAATGTCTACATTTCTTCTCTTAGTTGCAAGTTTTGCAGCTTCGTCTGCAATGTCATTTCCTATTTTTCTCACATGACTTGGCACCCAGTTGATAAGTACCCGTCGGCCTTGTCGTTTGAGTGTTTGCATTAATGATATGACATTTGTGATCAGATGTATGTTATCACATATGTGTTCTTGTTGCAAGGTTTCGATGGCGGTTCTCGACTCTGTATGTATGATAACATGTTGTCGGTGTTCAGCAAGAGCATGTTCCAAAGCCTTTTGAATGGCTAGCATCTCTGTTTGTAAAGTCGAACACCCATTTGAGAGCCTCCAACTATTTACAGAGTTTCCTGCTTTAACTGCAGCTCCGGTTTCTTGTCCCTGCTGGTCTACTGATCCATCTGTGAAGTAAGTAAAGCTGTCGGATGCCATGTTTACTCCTATATGCATCTGTGCAATGTTACGTAGCAGATGAGGATTTGTCTGGTTCTTTTTTCCTTCAATAACCATAATATTAAAGTCTGCTGGCAGAGATTCCCAAGGGGCTTACATAACAAAGTCTGCATGTATTTCGTCGACACCCCTCTCAGTGACTGTGTTTGTTATATCGAATGTATTGATGGTGTTTATCGCACAATGGGTCCAACTGTTGCTAAGGGAGGCTCTTCTGTCCAGAGTTAGTGCTCCAGTGATTATATCTTTAAGTGAACTGATTCTAAGTCTAGTCAATATCTTGGTCAGCATGCACGCAGCAATCCCTTTTACCCTTATTTCAATCGACGTTAGTTTGGTTTCTAGCCTTAGATTCAGTATTTTAGTCCATCTGGGAACTCCTGTTATGATTCGCAATGCATCGTTTTGAAGAACCTCAACGTTTGCCCAGTGACCAGGAGAAAGAGTGAGTAAGGCAGGCGCTGCATAATCAACCAGGGAACGAACGGCGTGTATGTAAAACATTCTCAACACTCTGTGTCCCGCTCCTAGACGGGGCCCTGTGATTGCTCTCATTATATTTATTCGTGACTTTGCTTTCTCCTTTAGATACTGAATTTGCTTGTTGAATGTCATTTTAAAATCTATCCAAACTCCGAGATATTGATATTGTGTAACCCTCTGAAGGTTAATGTCTTGAATGCGTAGGTGCCTGTCTGGAGTGTTGCCACCTAGTTTCATTGCCTTAGACTTCTGTGCAGATATTTTTAGCCCTAAAATACTGCATTCAGATGTTACTTTATCTAATGCACCTTGTGCTTTATTTAGAAGTGAAGGACCTGTAATGACTAATGCTATATCATCAGCATACCTTAGCAATTTAACCCCTTCTATAAATGTCATGGTAACAAGGTTTTCCATAAGGATGTTAAAAAGACTAGGACTGAGGACTTCTCCTTGTGGAGTCCCATTCTCATACAAGTGGTAGTCCGACACTTGTCCATGCAACTTTACTCTGGCATACCTGTGACTTAGGTAATCTTGTATCCATGCTAGCATATTTCCCTTTACACTTTTTTTTTTTAACTTAGGTGTATAAAATTGCTTGCGGGCATGCAAGTTCGAATGGATTTTCTAGATCAAGGAAGATCACTATAGCTGCACCTGAGTTAACTGTTCCTAGTAATGTTGCTATGCAGTTGGCAGTACCTACACCTCTAGTGAAGCCAAATATGTGTTTATGAAGGTCTCCAGTCTTCCACAGTAGCCTATTTAAGACCATCCGTTCTGCAGTTTTACTAATGCATGATGTTAATGAAATGGGTCTGTAAGTGCCAGGTTCTTTCGGCTTAGGAATCGGTATGACGTATTAACCTAGTTATGTTTGCGGGGGCTGAGCTTTGCTCTTTCGGCCCGCCTCTCAACTGTCAATCAACTGTTTACTAACTCCTTTTTTTTCCTCCACACCACACACACACACACACACACCAGGAAGCAGCCCGTGACAGCCGACTAACTCCCAGGTACCTATTTACTGCTAGGTAAAAGGGGCATTCAGGGTGAAAGAAACTTTGCCCATTTGTTTCTGCATGGTGCGGGAATCGAACCCGCGCCACAGAATTACGAGTCCTGCGCGCTATCCACCAGGCTACGAGGTCCCTGTCTGTTTTTTTCCAAGAGGTTGGTAGTTTGCTTTGCTGCCAAGATGCATTGATGACGTCCAATATTCCTTGTTCTCCAGCAGGACCTGCATGTGCGACCATTGAGTATGTAATGTTATCAGCACCTGGTGCAGTGTCTTTACCTCCTTTTTTGGCCCTGATTAGTTCTTGTGTGGTGAAGGGACAGTCACATTCGTCATTTATAGCTATGCTCTCATGAATGACTGTCAACCTCTCTTGTTTTAATTGTTCTTGCTGCCTTCGGACCATTGCAGGAAGCTGATATGAAGCTGTTCTTTCTGCAAATTGGAGAGCAGCAAGTCTCTCAGCCTCCTGCAATGGTTGAATACATGCCTGTGGTCGGGCTGGTCGACCTGATATAGTTTTAATCTGACCCCATATCTGGCCAAGACTAATATGTTCATTTAGAGTTTGACACCACTCAAACCATCTTGCCTCCTTTACTTCTCTAGAAACTCGCCTTGGTTCAGATATCACCGCTCGTAGCACAGTTCTTCCTTCTGGTGTGGGGTTTCTCTTTAGATGTTTTCTGAAGATGTTGACTCTGTGGTTCTGTTCTTTAACTTCATTACTATAGAACCAATAGTTCTTTCGTTTTGGTTTTCCTGTGATAATGATTGGAATAGCTGTGTTTGCAGCAGCTGCAATGGCTTCCTGCAGATTGGTCTCGTGTATGTTCAAATCCTCGGGTGGCGTGTATGTTGCTTACCATTTTTCAAGTTCTTCCTGGTATACATTCCAATTGGCCTTTCTTAAATTCCACCGAGGTTGTGCTGCTGGAGTAGGAGGACGTTCTATGTTTAATGTTGTGACAGTATCATAGTGGTCACTGGTGATCACCGGGTCTACTTCCCACTTCCCCTGATGCTTGAGTGCTGTTGAGATGAATGTAAGATCAAGGGAACCTCCTAGAATGTGAGTGGGTTCCCCAGTGTTGAGAAGCGTAATTTCAGGTACTTCTCGCAGAGCTGCAGCTAAATGGCGCCCATCTGCATTGGCTGGCCCAGTCGCACCTAACTCTGGATGATGAGCATTAAAATCCCCAGCAATAATTACATTTTCCTGCGTGGCCAAGGTAAGCACTGCCTCTGCTTCTAGTTTACGTGTAAGGGGCTTGTAAATGTTGTATATGAGGATCTCAATATTAGCCATATTCATTGTTACTGCTAATACCTCTACTCCATCCCCACATGAAACTGGGTCTATTTTCTTGCTGGGTATGGTGTTCCTGACTAGGGTCATTAACCCTCTTTGTCTCCCCTGCTCATACGGTATAACATAGTGCTGATATCCAGCTAATCTGAAGGATTTCTTGGCTGGGAAAAGAGTTTCTTCCAAAACGATTATATCTGCTTTCGTGCTGATTGCAGCCTCCTGAAGTGTGTGGTATTTATTTCCAAGACCTTGTATGTTCCACTGCAGCATTCGTAATGGCCAGACGACGGTTTCGGGTGGTGTTGCCTGTTCTAGTAGAACTCCTCCTCGGAATCGACCTCTATATTCTCCACCTCGCAAGTCATGTCGCTACAAATCGGACTGCATTGATTTCTCGTGGTCATCCCCGGCATTGTTGGAATCTGTGCATAACTATGGTCCATCACTTTGTTGTTGGTATTGCTGCAAGTCGGACTGCATTGATTGCTTGTGGCTGTTTCTTGTGTTGTTGGAACCTGTGCATCTCTGCTGTTCAATAGATCTTTGTTGGTGTTGTTGCATATCAGACTGCATTGGCTGTTGTTGTCTGTCTCTTGTGTTGTAAGATTCTGTTGATCTTGGGTGGTCACTGCTTCTTGCAGTTGCTCTTGTGAATGTTGATGTTCTGGTGTCTGGACTACCCGACTGTTGTTGGTAGTCTGTATGTCCAAGTTGCGTTGTTTGTCCTCTTGTGCTCCGTCTTGTCTCAGACTGTCTATTTCTTGTGTAACTGTGGTCTGCTGCACGATCTTGTCCATTATCACACAAGTGATTTCTTGAGTCTGTTGTTGTGAGGCGTTCTGCGTCATCTGTAGACAATTGATAATGGTCTCTGCCATGATCTTCACGATGTTTTTAAGCTGGACCTTAGTAAAACTGTACATCTGCTGTGTTGATTCCGAAACTAATTGTTTTTTGCTCTTTAGCATTTGCTGTATTTCTGCAGCACCTTTGTGTATTTTCTGATTTGAAATTAATAGATTCGGGAAATTTTGCTCTGTGAGAGTGTGTCTGTTGGGGCTGTGCACGAGTGTTCCAGATGTTGGTGTTGGTGTTGGTGTATATGGTGCTGGTCTGTGTGTTTATCCTGGCCTGAGCTGTCTGCACTTTTTCTTTCCGTGCAGAGCAGGTTGTGTTCCAGGCATGATGTTTGCCTCCACAATTCGGACATTTGGCTGTTGTGGCCTGGTTTGCCTTGTGCTTGGCTATACAGTCTTTGGTTGGATGCCTCTGGCTGCACACTCCGCATCTCTCCTGTCCGGTGCAGCGTGTTTGATGGTGGCCGTATTTCTGACAAATGAAGCAGCGCAGGCGTTCCGGGACGTATGGTCTCTGTCGGTATGTTCCCCAATTTCAAAGACTGAATGTTTCTGGCACATGTCCCATGACGGTCACCAGAACCTGACGCGTCGCTGCCTTGTCTACTTTTGTGCGGCATCGTTCCGCATTCAGGATTTGCTTGTGTTCTAGTACTGGATCCAGGGGAAAGTCGACTGGGTATCCCAAAAGCACGACTCGTGTGCGTCTTTCTGAAGGGTCCAGCTTTTCCAAGCACACAGGTTTCCCTTGCGGGACTCTTATTTTTTCCAAGTAATTTGCAGTCTGTTGGTCTTGTGGTGTCATTATTATTTGTCCTTTCAGGTTGTCTGTAATGGAAAGTTTGAGCTCTGGTTGTTCTTTTTCCATCGCCGTTACTACTCAATGTGCTGTAGGAAAGTGGTCTGTCTGCATTGTCTTGAATTTTGGAAGATGTGCAGAGTCTGGCGATGGCTGGTGTGGGACTAGTGCTGTCCTCCCCTGTCTCATACTGTTGTCCTGTGGCTGGGTTGTGGAGAGAGGTACATTGTCTGACACTGGCTGGTGTGTGACTTGTGCTGTCCTCTCCTGTCTCATACTATCGTCTTGTGGCTGGGTTATCTTGAGGTTATCTTGAGATGATTTCGGGGCTTTTTAGTGTCCCCGCGGCCCGGTCCTCGACCAGACCTCCACCCCCAGGAAGCAGCCCGTGACAGCTGACTAACACCCAGGTACCTATTTTACTGATAGGTAACAGGGGCATAGGTTGAAAGAAACTCTGCCTATTGTTTCTCGCCGGTGCCTGGAATCGAACCCAAGACCACAGGATCACAAGTACAGCATGCTGTCCGCTCGGCCGACCAGCTCCGGAGCGGACTGGGATGTGGACAGAGAAGCATTGTCTGGCACTGGCTGGTGTGAGACTGATGCTGTCCTCTCTATGTCAATTACATCTGCTGTCTTGCTGGTAGAAGCAAGTGGTGAAGCTTCGATAACAGTTTTCTACAGGGCCTGCTGCATATCAGTCCACCGTCCCTCCTCATCTGAAAGCTGCCTCCATTTCCTTTCTCTTAGCATCCCCATGACTCTCTCAACGTAGTGAGGACCGAATCACTGCCCTACCTATTGCCTGAGACACTCCTAGGCCTGGAGAAATTCATTCCCCTCCAACAAAGGTCGTAAAATGATTCCCTCAGGTGGAATCAGGGATACCTAACACCTATATGAGCTGTTTGGTCTACCTTTCCCGGTCAGGGTCAGTACACCTTCTAAGGTGCTCCTTTGTGGCGATACCTGCGGGATATCGCCTCGCCCTTCAGAGTAGGACTCTAAGTGACCTGGTCAGTGATACAGTCCTCAAAAAAAAAAAAAAAGTGCGGTACGAGAGTTTGGGTCATCTGCGTACTGGGTTGCGCAGAATACCAATCAGCTGGACAGCAGGTAATCAACAACGTTGTTTCTCCGTCAATTGTAGACGAAATCGGAATTGTTTCCTTCAAAACAAGATACTGTCTGGGTCTTGGAGAACTGATGTATTCTTCCACGCAAAACCGCGATGAATTGAGCTGATGGGTGCTCAGACTCGTGAGATTTTCCGGGAACAAATCCGCGTGCGGCCAGCTAGCTATGGCGCCGGCAGCGAGCTTCCGAGAGAGTTGTGATACTAGTCTCGCACGATAGACTTACTCTATCCCAAGACATCTACAAAAGCAAAACCTCTGCTACAAACAGCAGCACTTGAGTATCCGACTTCCTTTTACTCTGTTTTAATTAATGCATCATTTAATATAGATTGGTGGCCGGTTATTAGCATGAGAAAACCCACAACCAAGTACGTTTACTCAGCTCAATACACACACATATTCCATGTCATACCTGTGCTTATATGTTTAGGGAACCATTAACAATTCCTTACATCCCAAACAGGTAATTATGAGGCAGTTAGTGAATCAGGAAGCTGGCTCCCAACATAATTATACAAATTTGTTACCCTGCTGTACAACAAGTCTTGCAGGCCTCCAGACACCCGCCATTACGTGGCACTCTGAGGCACAAGGCCACACCCAATTCTGATGCTACAATTACACAGCCATAGCAGGCCCCACCAACAGTAGCAGCTAAGGCCCTTTTGTGTTTCATACTGTAGACATAGTATTAGTAGTTATCAATATATTTTCTGTAATAAGAGTAGATTAGACCACCATATGTGGTATGATTATAATTTATATATCAAAGACTAGGTAAACAATTTTCGGTTTATGAGGGATCCACCTCAAAGTGGTTTGAGCTACAAATTGTCCCCCCAATTGTGTGTGATAAGTTCTAACACCTGAATCAGAATATACAGTCCACTAACTAACTAACTAACTTACTAAGAACTAAGAACTAACTCAGAAGAAAAATAAACTAATAAAAATAATATAATATTAAAGTCAATTAAAAAATAAAGTAAATATGTAATAATTCATAAAAGAAAAGGAATAAAAACTGCTAGGATTTTCCTACAGCAGTTCCCGGCCACGCATTGCTGAGGCTCAGCAACGCATGTGTGTTGCTGAGCCACAGCAACCTTCCCTGTCCCCCAGTTCTCCCCACCATTCCCCCTCACCCGTCTCCTCGGCCTCCCCACCATTCCCCACGCCACCATCCCCTCTTTCTTCCCACCATGCCCCACTTCCCAGTCCCTCTGTCCTCCCCACTATTCTCCATTCCCCCAATCCCCTCGACCCCACCATCCCAAACTTCCCTGTTCCCTCGTCCTTCCCCACCATTAACCCATCCATTGTCCCCTCGACATCCCCACCATCTCTCACTTCCGTCACCTCGTCATCCCCACCATTCCCCACTCCCTCGTCCGATGCCTTCCCAAATGGTCTGATGTTCCCATCAGAAAATTGGGAACATAGAGGGATCCGATGTTCCCATCACTGAAACATACGAAAAACAGTTTAAAATGAAATGAAAAATGAACATATATAAAAATAAATTATACTCACGAAAGGAACGGTCTGGTAAACAACACAGCTCAATTCCAACGCAATTCATACAAAATAATTAGATAAAAATTAAAATAAATAAAAAATCTATAAAATTCAATATATGATTACAATCAAAAACATTGAAATGAACCTGTAACATATCTAGAATGTCATATGTGTTGCTTTTATATGCAACATATGGAGCTGTTTTACAAGAAAGCATAGTTTTACCGGTCACAGGTGTGGCATCTCTACTTATACTTACGAAATAAACGGTATGGTAAACAACACAGCTCAATTCCAGCACAATGTCACACAAAATAATTAAATAAAAAGTAAAATAAATCGAAATCTACGAAAATAAAATTTATCAATGCAATCGGAAACATTGAAATGAAATTCGTGACACGTTTAGAATAGCGTGCATATTGCCATTATGTGCAACAGATGGCACTGTTTTTCAAAAACACATGTTTTTTCTTGTCACAGGGGTGGCATTTATATAGTAGGTATATAAAAAGACGCGCCTATTCGAATGGAACGTTGTATCAGAAATTCAAAGCAATCAGTGAAGAACTTTGGGAGATAGCAGTGTGTGTTGCTCTAACGTCCAACAGTTGGCGCTGTTTATAAAAAAAAACATGTTTTTTTCCGTCACAGGTGAGGCATGTATATAGTAAGAATATAAAAACATGCGCCTATTCAAATGCAACTTTGTGTCAAAATTTCAAAGCAATCGGTAAAGAGGTTTCGAAGATTTCCCTCACATGAAAAACACATAAAAACAGGTTTAAAAAAAAAGCATGCTTTTTTTTCCGGCACAGACGTGATATCAATATAATATGTATATAAAAACCCGCTCTGCGAATGGAACATTGTGTGAAAACAATGTTGTACCTAATAGCTAGAACGCATTACTTGGCCTTCTATGCGAGGCCTGATTTGCCTAATAAGCCAAGTTTTCCTGAATTAATATATTTTCTCTAATTTTTTTCTTATGAAATGATAAAGCTACCCATTTCATTATGTATGAGGTCAATTTTTTTATTGGAGTTAAAATTAACGTAGATATATGACCGAACCTAACCAACCCTACCTAACCTAACCTAACCTATCTATATAGGTTATGTTAGGTTAGGTAGCCGAAAAAGTTAGGTTAGGTTAAGTTAGGTTGGTTAGGTAGTCGAAAAACTATTAATTCATGAAAACTTGGCTTATTAGGCAAATCGGACCTTGCGTAGTAGGCTGAAAAATGCGTTCTGGCTACTAGGTACGACATATATATATATATATATATATATATATATATATATATATATATATATATATATATATATATATATATATATATATATATATATATATATATATATATATACGTTGTACTTAGTAGCCAGAACGTCGTACTCGGCTTACTATGCAAGGCCCAATTTGCTTAATAAGCCAAGTTTTCCTGAATTTATATATTTTTCTCGTTTTTTCCTTATGAAATGATAAATCTGTTCATTTCGTTATTTATAAGTTAATTTGTTGAAATTTGAGTTAAAAATAACGTAGATATATGACCGAACCTAACCTAACCTATCTAAACCTAACCTAAACTAACACAACTAAGTCAATAATTTATGTTCCTAATATAATATAATAATAATAATTCAAATAAACTAATTGGAAACAATTAATTGGAAATAAAGAAAATCACTCGGCCTATTAGGCAAATCGGGCCTTGCATAGTAGGCTGAGAAGTGCATTCTGGCTACTAGATACGACATATATATCTATATATATATACATGTCTCATTGAATATGACAGCATATTCCATATATAATATTTTCTGATTTAGGACTTCCATCCCCTCTTACTCATTCTCTTGCATCAGGGTTCACCTGGAAGAGGAGTTCACCAGAAGTAATGATGTTTAAATGGTGAAGAAAAAAATTGAATAACAGAAGGGTGTATTACACTTATTTTAAAATCGCACAACGTTTCGAACCTTCATGGTACATTCTGAAGTCTATGGTGGCAAGGCTTTCAATTTCTACTGCTACTTCTACCTTTTTGCCCTTCTACCTTTCCTACTCACTTCCAACTCCCTCTCCTCATCCTTCCCCTCTCTCCCACTTTCCCTTTCACATGACGACACTCCTTGCTCCTTTTACCTACTCCTCCCTCCTCTCTTCCTCCCTCACCCCAAGTTCTCACTCATTACTTCATTAGTCATTTCTTTCCTTTCGTTTCTCGTAAACGTTCGTGGCAGTGAAATGTTCTAGAGTTCTCCAGAGTTGCGGGTAGCCGATCAGGTACAATGTCTTGTGGGTGTAGCACCGAAGTAATCAAACTCCTAGGTTACAAGTTGTTAAACTAGAGAGGATGCAGTGGGAACTCTGGGGGAACTCTAGAAAAGTACACTAAGGACGGGATAATGGACAAAAGAGAGCTATCCCGCCCCCGTTACACAAGCACCACCACTATACTCACCATAACCCACCTTCAATCACCACCACTAAACTCATCTAACCCAACTTCAAGCACCACCACCACTATACTCACCTAACCCACCTTCAAGCACCACCACCACTATACTCACCTAACCCACCTACAAGCACCACCACTATACTCACCTAACCCACCTTCAAGCACCACCACCACTATACTCACCTAACCCACCTTCAAGCACCACCACCACTATACTCACCTAACCCACCTACAAGCACCACCACTATACTCACCTAACCCACCTTCAAGCACCACCACCACTATACTCACCTAACCCACCTACAAGCACCACCACTATACTCACCTAACCCACCTTCAAGCACCACCACCACTATACTCACCTAACCCACCTTCAAGCACCACCACCACTATACTCACCTAACCCACCTTCAAGCACCACCACTATACTCACCTAACCCACCTTCAAGCACCACCACTATACTCACCTAACCCACCTTCAAGCACCACCACCACTATACTCACCTAACCCACCTTCACGCACCACCACTATACTCACCTAACCCACCTACAAGCACCACCACTATACTCACCTAACCCACCTACAAGCACCACCACTATACTCACCTAACCCACCTTCAAGCACCACCACTATACTCACCTAACCCACCTACAAGCACCACCACTATACTCACCTAACCCACCTTCAACACCACCACTATACTCACCTAACCCACCTTCAGCACCACCACTATACTCACCTAACCCACCTTCAACACCACCACTATACTCACCTAACCCACCTTCAACACCACCACTATACTCACCTAACCCACCTTCAACACCACCACTATACTCACCTAACCCACCTTCAAGCACCACCACTATACTCACCTAACCCACCTTCAACACCACCACTATACTCACCTAGCCCACCTTCAAGCACCACCACTATACTCACCTAACCCACCTTCAAGCACCATCACTATACTCACCTAACCCACCTTCAACACCACCACTATACTCACCTAACCCACCTTCAACACCACCACTATACTCACCTAGCCCACCTTCAAGCACCACCACTATACTCACCTAGCCCACCTTCAAGCACCACCACTATACTCACCTAACCCACCTTCAACACCACCACTATACTCACCTAACCCACCTTCAAGCACCATCACTATACTCACCTAACCCACCTTCAACACCACCACTATACTCACCTAACCCACCTTCAAGCACCACCACTATACTCACCTAACCCACCTTCAACACCACCATTATACTCACCTAACCCACCTTCAACACCACCACTATATTCACCTAACCCACCTTCAACACCATCACTATACTCACCTAACCCACCTTCAACACCACCACTATACTCACCTAACCCACCTTCAACACCACCACTATACTCACCTAACCCACCTTCAAGCACCACCACTATACTCACCTAACCCACCTTCAACACCACCACTATACTCACCTAACCCACCTTCAGCACCACCACTATTCTCACCTAACCCACCTTCAACACCACCACTATACTCACCTAACCCACTTTCAAGCACCATCACTATACTCACCTAACCCACCTTCAACACCACCACTATACTCACCTAACACACCTTCAACACCACCACTATACTCACCTAACCCACCTTCAAGCACCACCACTATACTCACCTAACCCGCCTTCAACACCACCACTATGCTCACCTAGCCCACCTTCAAGCACCATCACTATACTCACCTAACCCACCTTCAACACCACCACTATACTCACCTAACCCACCTTCAACACCAGCACTATACTCACCTAACCCACCTTCAGCACCACCACTATACTCACCTAACCCACCTTCAACACCACCACTATACTCACCTAACCCACCTTCAAGCACCATCACTATACTCACCTAACCCACCTTCAACACCATCACTATACTCACCTAACCCACCTTCAAGCACCATCACTATACTCACCTAACCCACCTTCAACACCACCACTATACTCACCTAACCCACCTTCAAGCACCACCACTCTACTCACCTAACCCACCTTCAACACCACCACTATACTCACCTAACCCACCTTCAGCACCACCACTATACTCACCTAACCCACCATCAACACCACCACTATACTCACCTAACCCACCTTCAAGCACCATCACTATACTCACCTAACCCACCTTCAACACCATCACTATAGTCACCTAACCCACCTTCAAGCACCACCACTATACTCACCTAACCCACCTTCAACACCATCACTATACTCACCTAACCCACCTTCAAGCACCACCACTATACTCACCTAACCCACCTTCAACACCACCACTATACTCACCTAACCCACCTTCAGCACCACCACTATACTCACCTAACCCACCTTCAACACCACCACTATACTCACCTAACCCACCTTCAAGCACCACCACTATACTCACCTAACCCACCTTCAAGCACCATCACTATACTCACCTAACCCACCTTCAACACCACCACTATACTCACCTAACCCACCTTCAACACCACCACTATACTCACCTAACCCACCTTCAACACCACCACTATACTCACCTAACCCACCTTCAACACCACCACTATACTCACCTAACCCACCTTCAAGCACCACCACAATACTCATCTAACCCACCTTCAACACCACCACTATACTCACCTAACCCACCTTCAAGCACCACCACAATACTCAT
The DNA here is from genome assembly GCF_040958095.1 of Procambarus clarkii. Taxonomy (NCBI): domain Eukaryota; kingdom Metazoa; phylum Arthropoda; class Malacostraca; order Decapoda; family Cambaridae; genus Procambarus; species Procambarus clarkii. The sequence continues at coordinate 19,405,683 of NC_091236.1, forward strand.
CTAACCCACCTTCAACACCACCACTATACTCACCTAACCCACCTTCAACACCACCACTATACTCACCTAACCCACCTTCAAGCACCACCACAATACTCATCTAACCCACCTTCAACACCACCACTATACTCACCTAACCCACCTTCAAGCACCACCACAATACTCATCTAACCCACCTTCAACACCACCACTATACTCACCTAACCCACCTTCAACACCACCACTATATCTAACCCACCTTCAACACCACCACTATACTCACCTAACCCACCTTCAACACCACCACTATACTCACCTAACCCACCTTCTAGCACCACCACAATACTCATCTAACCCACCTTCAACACCACCACTATACTCACCTAACCCACCTTCAAGCACCATGTGCCTGCCTGTGTCGTCAGCAAGGTGTTGTATTCCCAGGATGGGCAGCGTCGTGCCACCTCCCTGGAAGGTCTCCAGCATACCGCCCTGAGGAGGAACACACTCATTAATCTGATATTATTCCCAGGATGGGCAGCGCGATCCTACCTGCCCTGAAAAGTTAAAGCATATTCTCCTACGTTCTTACGAGTTGAAAAGATTTCAATGTTATGTAAAAAATCCTCCGTAGTTTATACTCGAGGACACTGCATGTATATAAGACCAATCTATCATGACAAACCCAAAATGAGAAAGATTAGAGGTCAAGACGGTCACCTCCTCTCCACTATATGTTCTCTAGACATAGCCACAAGTGCGTGGTGAGTGTACCTTCATGAGCTGTGTGGACCAAATTATTCATTCAGTCACACAGCTCACCACACGCATCAAAAGCATGCATTATTCAGTAGTCTGACTTATGGATTATTCAGTGGCCATTATTTCCTCGTGACTGATGACAGGCAGGTACGATGAATGTGGTAATAAAAGGTACTTTTCTTAACAGTTATTATTAACAACCTTGGTAAGATTCTTCTTCTAATAATTAAAGAAAAGATAAAAGTTATGGTAATTTGATCAAAATGAAAATATATCAACGCATTAAAAACAGCAATGCAAGTAACATTAATAAAAATAACTGTAGTCAGTTTCTCCATAATAAGTATAATTCTATCCTAATTATTAATAATAAAATTATTAATAACGTTGTAATAACGAAATAATAATAATTTTATTATAATTAATGAAATAATAACAACTAAAGATTCTGTGGGCATTTCCCCTGTGGATGGCAACGCTGAGGTGCTGGAAAACAATGCTTGCTGCTTTAGGGTCTCTTATTCTTTCAATGAGCTTGGGATCCAGGTACTTCAGAAACTTCTGTGCACTCTCTTCCCATAGGCCGAGCGTCTCAGCTCCTACAGGAAGAAAGTTTAATCTGTGATCTATTTCCTTGTACTTGTTTGCATTCTCGCTTTCTCTTTGTGTGGCAGTAGCTCCAGCTAGGCTGACACACAGGGTAATGTAAGTGGATGCCAAAATGGACACACACAAGTATAGTCCCTCGCTAATTGCCTACCATCTTTCGATGGACTGCCACTCTCGGATTGGCCTCATCAGTCACACCAGACGCTGCACCACGATTGACAACTAGGGCGCTACTCCATAGTCTCCCGAGACTGAAGGATGCCTACTACTACTATTGTTACAGTAAAATCACTAAGTGCAGTGGCTTAGGGCAGATGGAATGCCACGAACATATAAACAAAAAAAGTGAAAACAAATTAAAATAAAACTGCAATGTTGACTTCTTCACAGTGTAATAATTGCAGGATAAAACATAGGGAATGGAAAATTTAAATATTTTAATATGAAAAATTTAATTAGACAAATCACAAATCGAAAATAGCTCCTTAAGAACTTGACTTATTCACAGGGTGCAAAAACAATCAAACAGACAATTTAACGTTACGTTACAGAACATGAAATAAAAATGGTGCTTGAAGATACTGTATGCTAGACTGTGTAGATCTACCACCACGCCAGGTAGTGTGAGGGTAGGTCCGACAGCTAGAGCACAAGAGAGTATTCTGCTGGTGGTGGTGGGCAAGCTTCTATTTATATGGAAAAACGGCCATCCAGGTAGTGTTGGTGTAGGAGCCAGAATGTACAAACAATCAGCTTGCTTGTTACCAGCCAGTGGCGTGATCCTGGAGTCGGCATCAGGTGCGGTGGGCTGACGGGCCTTGGGGGAGGTAGACTGGTAGTACACTGTCTAGACGTATGAGCACTAGTTGTTGTTGTTGTTGCTGTAATTCTTGAATATGTAGACGTGGTGTGGTAGAATAGGTGATGATGGAGCAGGCCTAATCTCTTTCCTAGAGAGATTACCGTGAAAATATATGCTATATATATATATATATATATATATATATATATATATATATATATATATATATATATATATATATATATATATATATATATATATATATATATATATATATATATATATACATATAAATATATATATATATATATATATACATATATATATATATATATATATATATATATATATATATATATATATATATATATATATATACATATATATATATATATATATATATATATATATATATATATATATATATATATATATATATATATATATATATATATATATATAGGGGTACCACCACTGGTTTAATTAAAGGGACCCACATCCTCGAAGAAGAAAATAAATAGTGTTCAGAGAAGACCTTGTGGATTCGCACTGAATACTTTAATCTTTTCCTCTCCTACCACCCCTATTATTTTTTTTCTTTTTTATTTGATTTTATTGCAATGTTACAGTTTACAGAAAACACACACTTATATAACAATATAACAATATACCAATCAGTGTTCGAAGACCTCGTCCAGTTCCTCGGGGGTCGGGTGCGTACCCAAGATACAACACGCATTTCCCCTCTGAACAGCGACACTGAGGCGCTGGAACATAAAACTGTCCGCTCCTGGGTCTCTAGTCTTCCCAATGAGTTCCTCGCCCAGCTCCTTCAGGAACTTAAGTGCACATTTACCCCAGGCGCCCAGAGTCTCAGAGCCTATTGGCACGAACCTGTAACAACGTTCTAGGTCCCTGTACTTGTTAGTTTTCTGGGTCTCCCTGAAGGTGGCCGCCCCGCCTCCCTCAGCTGCGCTGTAAGGTAGATAGGTATCAGCCAATGTGGATGCACACGTGTAGTCCCACACGACCTGTTTACCTTCCCTCCACGGCTGCAGGGTGACTCCATCTGGGCGTTTTTGGCTGTTGTCAGGCCTGCACAACTGAGGTTCCCTTTGTGCTGGGCACCCAGCTGAAGCCAAATTTCTCTTGATGATGTCATTGACTGCTTCATGTCTGGCAATCTTTCCCTGTGTCTTACGACAGATGAGACCATGGCTGCCGTATTGGTCTGCCCGTGCATGGCCGCAAATACACCGGTGCTCGGTGGAGATAGGGGCGGCAAGGCGCAGAGCAACACCAATACTTAGGGTCCGATGGTCCTATATATATATATATATATATATGTCGTACCTAATAGCCAGAACGCACTTCTCAGCCTACTATGCAAGGCCCGATTTGCCTAGTAAGCCAAGTTTTCATGAATTAATATATTTTCTCTAATTTTTTGCTTATGAAATGATAAAGCTACCCATTTCATTATGTAGGAGGTCAATTTTTTTGCTTAGAGTTAAAATTGACGTAGATATATGACCGAACCTAACCAACCCTACCTAACCTAACCTAACCTATCTTTATAGGTTAGGTTAGGTTAGGTAGCCGAAAAAGTTAGGTTAGGTTAGGTTAGGTAGGTTAGGTAGTCGAAAAACAATTAATTCATGAAAACTTGGCTTATTAGGCAAATTGGGCCTTGCATAGTAGGCTGAGAAGTGCGTTCTGGCTACTAGGTACGACATATATATATATATATATATATATATACAAACAAGCCTGAATGGTCCCCAGGCATATATGCAACCGAAAACTCACATCCCAGTAGTGACTCGAACCCATACTGCCAGGAGCACTATGCAACTGGTGTACAGGACACCTTAACCACTCGACCATCACGATCGGATAAAAGATGATGGTAGCCGAGGCTATTTCCCAATCATCCCGCCGGCACTCTGATAGTAATCATGGGCATAGTGTTTTATCTAATCACCTCATTCTTTCGGGGCACACGTGAGGAACACAAATGCAAACAAGCCTGAATGGCTTGTTACCATGGCCTGATTGGTTTGTTATATATATATATATATATATATATATATATATATATATATATATATATATATATATATATATATATATATATACCCGCATTAGGTCAGGTGATAATACAATGAAGGTGAAAAACATGGGGGGATACATAAGGGATAAATGTGAGGTGAAACATAGAGGCTGCAGAAGGCTTATTGGCCCATACGAGGCATCTCCTATCTAAACACAAAGATTAATCCAGTGTAATTGGCCTGTTATGTTGGACATTGTCTTCTGTGTTGGCATCGATATGTTCTTGTCTTGTCCTTACTCTCATGGTGGGTAGAGTAAATAGTTCTGTGATTTGGGTGTTCATGGTAGGTCGCTCTATTCTTATGTGAATTGCCTCAAGAATTTGTAATCTTCTTGAATCTTGGGTTTTGTCTATTATGCAAGTATTCTTGTTCAACATTTCTCTTGTTAGAGTAATGTCATGGGCTTGTCTCATGTGATTCCTAGGGGAATCACATGAGACAAGCCCATGACATTACTCTAACAAGAGAAATGTTGAACAAGAATACTTGCATAATAGACAAAACCCAAGATTCAAGAAGATTACAAATTCTTGAGGCAATTCATATATATATATATATATATATATATATATATATATATATATATATATATATATATATATATATATATATATATATATATATATATATATATGTCGTACCTAGTAGCCAGAACGCACTTCTTAGCCTACTATGCAAGGCCCAATTTGCCTAATAAGCCAAGTTTTCATGAATTAATTGTTTTTTGGCAACCTAACCTACCTAACCTCACCTAACCTAACTTTTTCCGCTACCTAACCTAACCTAACCTATAAAGATAGGTTAGGTTAGGTTAGGTAGGGTTGGTTAGGTTCGGTCATATATCTACGTTAATTTTAACTCTAATAAAAAAAATTGACCTCATACATAATGAAATGGGTAGCTTTATCATTTCATAAGAAAAAAATTAGAGAAAATATATTAATTCAGGAAAACTTGGCTTATTAGGCAAATCGGGCCTTGAATAGTGGGCCGAGAAGTGAGTTCTGGCTACTAGGTACGACATATACATACATATATATATATATATATATATATATATATATATATATATATATATATATATATATATATATATATATATATATATATATATATATATATATATGTGTATATCACGAAAATAAACATGTGATTAAGAATGTGACAATGTCAGACCACGGAGGAAAAATGAAACAGGAAATTTCCTTAAGTACTTTCGTATATTAAATACATCTTCAGAAGAAGTACTTAAGGAAATTTCCTGTTTCATTTTTCCTCCGTGGTCTGACATTGTCATATATATATATATATATATATATATATATATATATATATATATATATATATATATATATATATATATATATATATATATATATATATATATATATATATATATATATATATATATATATATATATATATGTCGTACCTAGTAGCCAGAACGCACTTCTCAGCCTACTATGCAAGGCCTAATTTGCCTAGTAAGCCAAGTTTTCATGAATTAATTGTTTTTCGACCACCTAACCTACCTAACCTAACCTAACCTAACTTTTTCGGCTACCTATCCTAACCTAACCTATAGAGATAGGTTAGGTTAGGTAGGGTTGGGTAGGTTTGGTCATATATCTACGTTAATTTTAACTCCAATAAAAAAAAATTGACCTCATACATAATGAAATGGGTAGCTTTATCATTTCATAAGAAAAAAATTAGAGAAAATATATTAATTCAGGAAAACTTTGCTTATTAGGCAAATCGGGCCTTGCATAGTAGGCTGAGAAGTGCGTTCTGACTACTAGGTACGACATATATATATATATATATATATATATATATATATATATATATATATATATATATATATATATATATATATATATATATATATATATAAGCCTATACTTGCATAAACCACAAGTGAAGATTAATAATCTTTGGACAACACCCACCAGTGGGACTCGAACCCAGAAAGCACAACTACCTTCCAGTAGCTGGCATAACTAGTATGCTTTAACCCACTACACCATCAGACCTTACAAAAGAAGTAGATAGTTCGAGATATATATCCCAAACATCTCCACTTCCCGAAGGCACCAGATGAGTGTGGGGTCAGTCTGCATTTTCCATCAAGCCACTGTCAATGTGAGAGAACTCGTGTCCAGCTTATAAGCCTATACTTGCATAAACCACAAGTGAAGATTAATAATCTTTGGACAACACCCACCAGTGGGACTCGAACCCAGAAAGCACAACTACCTTCCAGTAGCTGGCATAACTAGTATGCTTTAACCCACTACACCATCAGACCTTACAAAAGAAGTAGATAGTTCGAGATATATATCCCAAACATCTCCACTTCCCGAAGGCACCAGATGAGTGTGGGGTCAGTCTGCATTTTCCATCAAGCCACTGTCAATGTGAGAGAACTCGTGTCCAGCTTATAAGCCTATACTTGCATAAACCACAAGTGAAGATTAATAATCTTTGGACAACACCCACCAGTAGGACTCGAACCCAGAAAGCACAACTACCTTCCAGTAGCTGGCATAACTAGTATGCTTTAACCCACTACACCATCAGACCTTACAAAAGAAGTAGATAGTTCGAGATATATATCCCAAACATCTCCACTTCCCGAAGGCACCAGATGAGTGTGGGGTCAGTCTGCATTTTCCATCAAGCCACTGTCAATGTGAGAGAACTCGTGTCCAGCTTATAAGCCTATACTTGCATAAACCACAAGTGAAGATTAATAATCTTTGGACAACACCCACCAGTGGGACTCGAACCCAGAAAGCACAACTACCTTCCAGTAGCTGGCATAACTAGTATGCTTTAACCCACTACACCATCAGACCTTACAAAAGAAGTAGATAGTTCGAGATATATATCCCAAACATCTCCACTTCCCGAAGGCACCAGATGAGTGTGGGGTCAGTCTGCATTTTCCATCAAGCCACTGTCAATGTGAGAGAACTCGTGTCCAGCTTATAAGCCTATACTTGCATAAACCACAAGTGAAGATTAATAATCTTTGGACAACACCCACCAGTGGGACTCGAACCCAGAAAGCACAACTACCTTCCAGTAGCTGGCATAACTAGTATGCTTTAACCCACTACACCATCAGACCTTACAAAAGAAGTAGATAGTTCGAGATATATATCCCAAACATCTCCACTTCCCGAAGGCACCAGATGAGTGTGGGGTCAGTCTGCATTTTCCATCAAGCCACTGTCAATGTGAGAGAACTCGTGTCCAGCTTATAAGCCTATACTTGCATAAACCACAAGTGAAGATTAATAATCTTTGGACAACACCCACCAGTGGGACTCGAACCCAGAAAGCACAACTACCTTCCAGTAGCTGGCATAACTAGTATGCTTTAACCCACTACACCATCAGACCTTACAAAAGAAGTAGATAGTTCGAGATATATATCCCAAACATCTCCACTTCCCGAAGGCACCAGATGAGTGTGGGGTCAGTCTGCATTTTCCATCAAGCCACTGTCAATGTGAGAGAACTCGTGTCCAGCTTATAAGCCTATACTTGCATAAACCACAAGTGAAGATTAATAATCTTTGGACAACACCCACCAGTGGGACTCGAACCCAGAAAGCACAACTACCTTCCAGTAGCTGGCATAACTAGTATGCTTTAACCCACTACACCATCAGACCTTACAAAAGAAGTAGATAGTTCGAGATATATATCCCAAACATCTCCACTTCCCGAAGGCACCAGATGAGTGTGGGGTCAGTCTGCATTTTCCATCAAGCCACTGTCAATGCGAGAGAACTCGTGTCCAGCTTATAAGCCTATACTTGCATAAACCACAAGTGAAGATTAATAATCTTTGGACAACACCCACCAGTGGGACTCGAACCCAGAAAGCACAACTACCTTCCAGTAGCTGGCATAACTAGTATGCTTTAACCCACTACACCATCAGACCTTACAAAAGAAGTAGATAGTTCGAGATATATATCCCAAACATCTCCACTTCCCGAAGGCACCAGATGAGTGTGGGGTCAGTCTGCATTTTCCATCAAGCCACTGTCAATGTGAGAGAACTCGTGTCCAGCTTATAAGCCTATACTTGCATAAACCACAAGTGAAGATTAATAATCTTTGGACAACACCCACCAGTGGGACTCGAACCCAGAAAGCACAACTACCTTCCAGTAGCTGGCATAACTAGTATGCTTTAACCCACTACACCATCAGACCTTACAAAAGAAGTAGATAGTTCGAGATATATATCCCAAACATCTCCACTTCCCGAAGGCACCAGATGAGTGTGGGGTCAGTCTGCATTTTCCATCAAGCCACTGTCAATGTGAGAGAACTCGTGTCCAGCTTATAAGCCTATACTTGCATAAACCACAAGTGAAGATTAATAATCTTTGGACAACACCCACCAGTGGGACTCGAACCCAGAAAGCACAACTACCTTCCAGTAGCTGGCATAACTAGTATGCTTTAACCCACTACACCATCAGACCTTACAAAAGAAGTAGATAGTTCGAGATATATATCCCAAACATCTCCACTTCCCGAAGGCACCAGATGAGTGTGGGGTCAGTCTGCATTTTCCATCAAGCCACTGTCAATGTGAGAGAACTCGTGTCCAGCTTATAAGCCTATACTTGCATAAACCACAAGTGAAGATTAATAATCTTTGGACAACACCCACCAGTGGGACTCGAACCCAGAAAGCACAACTACCTTCCAGTAGCTGGCATAACTAGTATGCTTTAACCCACTACACCATCAGACCTTACAAAAGAAGTAGATAGTTCGAGATATATATCCCAAACATCTCCACTTCCCGAAGGCACCAGATGAGTGTGGGGTCAGTCTGCATTTTCCATCAAGCCACTGTCAATGTGAGAGAACTCGTGTCCAGCTTATAAGCCTATACTTGCATAAACCACAAGTGAAGATTAATAATCTTTGGACAACACCCACCAGTAGGACTCGAACCCAGAAAGCACAACTACCTTCCAGTAGCTGGCATAACTAGTATGCTTTAACCCACTACACCATCAGACCTTACAAAAGAAGTAGATAGTTCGAGATATATATCCCAAACATCTCCACTTCCCGAAGGCACCAGATGAGTGTGGGGTCAGTCTGCATTTTCCATCAAGCCACTGTCAATGTGAGAGAACTCGTGTCCAGCTTATAAGCCTATACTTGCATAAACCACAAGTGAAGATTAATAATCTTTGGACAACACCCACCAGTGGGACTCGAACCCAGAAAGCACAACTACCTTCCAGTAGCTGGCATAACTAGTATGCTTTAACCCACTACACCATCAGACCTTACAAAAGAAGTAGATAGTTCGAGATATATATCCCAAACATCTCCACTTCCCGAAGGCACCAGATGAGTGTGGGGTCAGTCTGCATTTTCCATCAAGCCACTGTCAATGTGAGAGAACTCGTGTCCAGCTTATAAGCCTATACTTGCATAAACCACAAGTGAAGATTAATAATCTTTGGACAACACCCACCAGTGGGACTCGAACCCAGAAAGCACAACTACCTTCCAGTAGCTGGCATAACTAGTATGCTTTAACCCACTACACCATCAGACCTTACAAAAGAAGTAGATAGTTCGAGATATATATCCCAAACATCTCCACTTCCCGAAGGCACCAGATGAGTGTGGGGTCAGTCTGCATTTTCCATCAAGCCACTGTCAATGTGAGAGAACTCGTGTCCAGCTTATAAGCCTATACTTGCATAAACCACAAGTGAAGATTAATAATCTTTGGACAACACCCACCAGTGGGACTCGAACCCAGAAAGCACAACTACCTTCCAGTAGCTGGCATAACTAGTATGCTTTAACCCACTACACCATCAGACCTTACAAAAGAAGTAGATAGTTCGAGATATATATCCCAAACATCTCCACTTCCCGAAGGCACCAGATGAGTGTGGGGTCAGTCTGCATTTTCCATCAAGCCACTGTTAATGTGAGAGAACTCGTGTCCAGCTTATAAGCCTATACTTGCATAAACCACAAGTGAAGATTAATAATCTTTGGACAACACCCACCAGTAGGACTCGAACCCAGAAAGCACAACTACCTTCCAGTAGCTGGCATAACTAGTATGCTTTAACCCACTACACCATCAGACCTTACAAAAGAAGTAGATAGTTCGAGATATATATCCCAAACATCTCCACTTCCCGAAGGCACCAGATGAGTGTGGGGTCAGTCTGCATTTTCCATCAAGCCACTGTCAATGTGAGAGAACTCGTGTCCAGCTTATAAGCCTATACTTGCATAAACCACAAGTGAAGATTAATAATCTTTGGACAACACCCACCAGTGGGACTCGAACCCAGAAAGCACAACTACCTTCCAGTAGCTGGCATAACTAGTATGCTTTAACCCACTACACCATCAGACCTTACAAAAGAAGTAGATAGTTCGAGATATATATCCCAAACATCTCCACTTCCCGAAGGCACCAGATGAGTGTGGGGTCAGTCTGCATTTTCCATCAAGCCACTGTCAATGTGAGAGAACTCGTGTCCAGCTTATAAGCCTATACTTGCATAAACCACAAGTGAAGATTAATAATCTTTGGACAACACCCACCTGTCATGTTCACAGAAAATGGTACCATCCGTTTTCTATGTGCGGCGGCTGGGACGCCAGAGAGAGAGAGAGAAGGTAAACAGAGCGTACAGGACGCCCGCCAAGCTTGGTAGCTACTAGCCATGTAATCATATTAAGTATTAAAGTCAGTAACCAAGTCATGACTTTACATCAACCCTACAACCAAGACTTCCTCAGTAACACACAAACACCACATTGGCGACGAGGATGAACTGTGAACGCAGGTATGTGTTCAGTTTCAAACACAAGGGAGAAGCATGCTGCCTGGAGGAGGAAGAGAAGCTGTGAGCGCCATACCCGATGCTGTATGCTAACCGATGCTGTGTGCTAACCAATGCTGTGTGCTAAACGATGCTGTGTGCTAAACGATGCTGTGTGCTAACCGATGCTGTGTGCTACCCAAGCTGTGTGCTACCCAAGCTGTGCTGAAGAAACTGTACTGAGGAATCTGCCGACGTTGTGTACGAAACGACGCTTTGATGTGTACAAAACCTGATGTTTTGGTTACGAAACGACGCTTCGTGCTACAAAATTCATCACACTGAGCTGACTGCTGTACCGACTGCTGTACCAACTGCTGCACCAACTGCTGTACCAACTGCTGCTGTACCAACTGCTGCTGTGCCAACTGCTGTGCTGCTGCTGTGAGTAGGAACAACACATGTACACAAGGGCTAGGTAAGAAGTCAGTTGCTGCTATATTGTGCACTGTTGTGAACTTTTGCATTAAAATGCTTGTGTGCTTTGCAAAATTAAAGTAATTACAGTGAATTCTTGACTAACATATACAGTGCAGTAAGTGTTTAATATTCTGAGGAACATTTAAGTGATAAGTTACATTTATTCAGTAAAAATGACAAATATACCTCAGTTTCCTGCATTTGATCCTGACTGTGACCAGACAAACCTGTCACAGAGGTGGGTCAAATGGCTTAAAAAGTTTGAAAATTTGTTGATAGTTTCTGACATCAAAAGTGCTGAAAGAAAGCGTGCCTTTCTACTTCATTATGCAGGTGATAGAGTTTGTGACATCTTTGACACACTGAAAGACACTGGTGGTGCCAAAGATTATGACACTGCCAAAGCCAAACTAACAGAGCATTTCAAACCAAGGCAAAATACTGCTATGGAAATTATGCATTTCAGGAGAGCAAAACAACTCTCCAATGAAACTGTGGATCAATACCACACACGTCTGCAGGGTTTAGCAGCCCATTGTGAGTTTGCTGATGTTGACAAAGAAATCAAACAGCAAATAATTGAAACATGCACATCTACACGTCTCCGTCGAAGAGCTCTAGAACTTGTTGATGATGAAAGTTCTCTTACCAAGATACTGGATATTGCTCGTCGAATGGAAGATGCTGCACGTGATGCTCGTGTCATGGAGTGCAGTGCTAATAACGGTTCTGCCACTGTTACTAACAGTGATGAGGTACGTAAGGTTCAGGGAGGACATCGTAATCAAAGAAGATATCATGGCAAACCTAACAGTAAATTTAGCCGAGAACCACGTCACAACTGGGGTCAAGGAACAAGGCTCAAGCAGTCACAACGACCCACATCAGAGGGTGTCAACAATAAATGTTACAATTGTGGAGGAGACTACCCACACCAAGATAATGTTTGTCCTGCTCAAGGTAAGAAGTGCTATGAGTGTGGAAAACTAGGTCATTTTGGTGCTATGTGTCGTTCAGCACTAAAGAAACCACAGTCAATGAATAAAAGCACTGTACGAGGATCAGGTCATAGGGGTCGAGGTGGTAAACACAATATTGCACCTCAAATCAAGAATGTTAACAATGTACAAGACAACATTTCATTACAACCAGTCTCAGATGACAGTGAATGTGATTATACTTATGGAGTACAAGCAATCACAGAATGGAATGATCTTCCAAACAACCCAGAGACATGTGTATACATTGCTGGTATTTGTCTCAAAGTTCTCATTGACACTGGATCAAACATTGATACCATTGCTGAGTGCCACTATGAAAAATTTAAAAAACAGTTCCCAAAGCTTGAGAACTATAATGGCAAAGCCACTGCCTATGCTTCAAAGGTAGCCTTGCCAGTGATTGGAACTTTCACTGCAGAGATTAAGTCAAAGAATGCAATGCTCATTACTACATTCCATGTTGTTAGGAATGCAAAGGAGTCTTTACTCAGTTACAAGACTTCATCCAAATTGGGGCTACTTCAGCTTTCTAATGCTGTAGCAGTGGAATCTGCAAACAATGTTGATGGTATTGTTGCTGAATTTTCTGATCGATTTAAATCCATAGGTTGTTATACTGATAGCAAAGTACATCTGCATATCAACCCAGATGTAATTCCAGTTGCCCAACCACATCGCCGACAACCATTCCATACTCGCAAGAAAGTCGATGCCGAACTGGATAGGCTGATAGAACTAGATATCATTGAACCAGTAACAGGCCCAACACCATGGGTAAGCCCAATTGTCACTCCACCAAAGCCGAAGAATCCAGATGAGATACGCATTTGTGTGGACATGCGTGTTCCCAACAAGGCAATAATGCGTGAACGCCATCCTACACCGACTGTAGATGATATGATCTACCGCTTGAATGGTGCAACTGTATTCAGCAAGTTAGATTTAAACAAGGGCTATCATCAGCTTGAACTTGATGAGGAGAGTCGATTCATCACAACGTTTACGACACATCGAGGTCTGTATAGGTACAAGCGCCTGAGTTTTGGTATTAACAGTGCTGCCGAGGTATTCCAGCACATCATCAGCCAGGTATTGCAAGACATACCTAATGCTGACAACATGTCTGATGACATCATTGTTTATGGCCGTACCCAAGCTGAACACGACAAAGCTCTTCGTGCAACATTGCAACGCTTACGAGAAAAGAATTTGACGCTAAGCCGAGCAAAGTGTGAGTTCAATCAACATAAAATTGAATTCTTTGGACATGTACTTAGTGACAAAGGTCTGTCTCCAGATCCTAAGAAAGTTGCAGATATCAAGAATGCTGCACCTCCTTCAACGTCCACTGAAGTACATAGTTTTCTGGGAATGGCAAACTACTGTTCTCGCTTCATTCCAGATTTTGCTACCATTACGAAGCCTCTACGTGAGCTCCTGAAGAAAAATGCATCATGGTACTGGAGCGATATCGAGCAAAATGCATTTGATGCTGTGAAAGATGCACTAGTAGAGAATGCGACTGCTGCATACTTTGATCCATCAATGGACACTGAATTAACGGTGGATGCTAGTCCTGTTGGATTAGGTGCTGTTTTAGCCCAACACAAACCTGGTCAACCAGATTCCAGAGTAGTAATTGCCTACGCCAGCCGTTCTCTCACAGATGTTGAGCAACGATACAGTCAGACAGAGAAGGAAGCTCTTGCTCTTGTATGGGGCTGTGAACACTTCAATGTGTATCTGCTTGGTGCACCCTTCACCACGATAGTCACTGACCACAAACCGTTGGAGACCATCTTCAATAATCCAAAGTCCAAACCACCAGCTCGCATTGAGAGATGGGCTCTTCGTCTGCAACCATACAACTTTACGGTGAAATACAAGCCGGGTGCAGGCAATCCTGCTGATTACATCAGTCGACATCCTGCCAACAGTTTCACCATCACCAAGCATCAGCAAGTTGCCGAGGAATATGTACACTCTGTAACCTGTGATGCAGTCCCTAAGGCTCTTACTCTTGATGAAATCCGTACTGCAACCCTAGAGGACCCAACTCTGCAAGCAACAGTGGATGCATTGACTAAGAAAAAGTTTCCACGCATCCCACCCTCAGGAGTTGACCAAGATGCATTCAAAGCACTTGAACGCTTCCAGACAGAATTAAGTGTTACGCAACAACGCGACACTGTGCTGCGAGGTACTCGTATCGTGATTCCAGCTGTTCTCCAGCAACGTGCTCTGAAGCTTGCACATCAAGGACACCAAGGTCTTGTTAGGACGAAACAGCTGCTACGAGAAAAGGTGTGGTTTCCTGGCATTGATCGTCAAGCAAAGGATATGCATGATGCCTGTGTCCCTTGTCAAGCTGCAGTGGATACTTCAAGACCAACACCTCTACAACCTTCACCACTACCTGCTGCACCATGGACGGAAGTATCGATGGACTTCTGTGGACCACTACCAACTGGAGAGTACTTGATGGTAGTCATTGATGATCACTCACGTTATCCAGAAGTAGAAATCATCACTTCCACATCTGCAAAGGCTGTCATCCCGAAACTCGACAAGATCTTTTCAAACTTTGGCATTCCCGAAATTGTCAAGACAGACAATGGACCGCCATTCAATGGACAAGACTTCGTCAACTTTTCTGAGCATATTGGATTCAAACACCGCCGTGTGATGCCACTACATCCTCAAGCAAATGGAGAAGTTGAGAGATTCATGCAACCTCTCATGAAAGCGGTACGCTGTGCTCATGCCGAAGGACGATCCTGGAAACAAGCTATGTATGCTTTTCTCAGGAACTACCGTGCAACACCGCATGGAACACTGGGCAAGTCACCTGGTGAACTTTTATTTGGACGTCCTATGAGAATTGCACTACCCGTCATGCCAGCCGAGGTAACGGATAAACGTCTCGCTCAGAAGGATGCACTAGCCAAGGGCAAAATGAAAATTGCTCATGATCAACGTGCAAAGGAACAGTTCATAAAGGTTGGTGACACTGTTCTCGTTAAAAAGAAAAAAGAGGGAAAGTTAGATATGCCGTATGATACAAAACCATATAAAGTGATTAGTGTAAAAGGAACTATGGTAACAGCTAGTAATAGAGATCATAGTATAACACGTAATATGGCTTATTTCAAAGTGATTCCAACTAGTGTAGAAAATGATGAAGTGCAAAGTCGTGCAAAAGAAAAAGAAAAAAATAGTTATAACCCGACAAACAATTCATCAAGGGATGTTATTGCATTTAAGGACTCTCGTCCTAAACGTCATGTTAAACGCCCTACACGATTTGATGATTAATTGTGTTCCTATGTAATGAAAAGTATTTACTTATTGTGCTAAACTAAATTTAATATTGTTTGAATAATGCAGATATCTCATTCAATATTTTGTAACTTTGTATTACAGTTTCTTTCATGTTTGTTTAACATTGCATATGTATTTTTAACATTGAAATCCTTTGTGGAAAAGATTAAGTTGTTTAAATTCTTTGTGTGCTTAATTAATGTTAAATGTATGCAGTATCTCTTGATATGGTAATAACTTACTTTGTGTCAATAACTTTGCTTTGTGCTACAAGCATGGTAGACATCCTGTATTCATTCTTTTTAAAGAAAAGGAGGGATGTCATGTTCACAGAAAATGGTACCATCCGTTTTCTATGTGCGGCGGCTGGGACGCCAGAGAGAGAGAGAGAAGGTAAACAGAGCGTACAGGACGCCCGCCAAGCTTGGTAGCTACTAGCCATGTAATCATATTAAGTATTAAAGTCAGTAACCAAGTCATGACTTTACATCAACCCTACAACCAAGACTTCCTCAGTAACACACAAACACCACACCACCAGTGGGACTCGAACCCAGAAAGCACAACTACCTTCCAGTAGCTGGCATAACTAGTATGCTTTAACCCACTACACCATCAGACCTTACAAAAGAAGTAGATAGTTCGAGATATATATCCCAAACATCTCCACTTCCCGAAGGCACCAGATGAGTGTGGGGTCAGTCTGCATTTTCCATCAAGCCACTGTCAATGTGAGAGAACTCGTGTCCAGCTTATAAGCCTATACTTGCATAAACCACAAGTGAAGATTAATAATCTTTGGACAACACCCACCAGTGGGACTCGAACCCAGAAAGCACAACTACCTTCCAGTAGCTGGCATAACTAGTATGCTTTAACCCACTACACCATCAGACCTTACAAAAGAAGTAGATAGTTCGAGATATATATCCCAAACATCTCCACTTCCCGAAGGCACCAGATGAGTGTGGGGTCAGTCTGCATTTTCCATCAAGCCACTGTCAATGTGAGAGAACTCGTGTCCAGCTTATAAGCCTATACTTGCATAAACCACAAGTGAAGATTAATAATCTTTGGACAACACCCACCAGTAGGACTCGAACCCAGAAAGCACAACTACCTTCCAGTAGCTGGCATAACTAGTATGCTTTAACCCACTACACCATCAGACCTTACAAAAGAAGTAGATAGTTCGAGATATATATCCCAAACATCTCCACTTCCCGAAGGCACCAGATGAGTGTGGGGTCAGTCTGCATTTTCCATCAAGCCACTGTCAATGTGAGAGAACTCGTGTCCAGCTTATAAGCCTATACTTGCATAAACCACAAGTGAAGATTAATAATCTTTGGACAACACCCACCAGTGGGACTCGAACCCAGAAAGCACAACTACCTTCCAGTAGCTGGCATAACTAGTATGCTTTAACCCACTACACCATCAGACCTTACAAAAGAAGTAGATAGTTCGAGATATATATCCCAAACATCTCCACTTCCCGAAGGCACCAGATGAGTGTGGGGTCAGTCTGCATTTTCCATCAAGCCACTGTCAATGTGAGAGAACTCGTGTCCAGCTTATAAGCCTATACTTGCATAAACCACAAGTGAAGATTAATAATCTTTGGACAACACCCACCAGTGGGACTCGAACCCAGAAAGCACAACTACCTTCCAGTAGCTGGCATAACTAGTATGCTTTAACCCACTACACCATCAGACCTTACAAAAGAAGTAGATAGTTCGAGATATATATCCCAAACATCTCCACTTCCCGAAGGCACCAGATGAGTGTGGGGTCAGTCTGCATTTTCCATCAAGCCACTGTCAATGTGAGAGAACTCGTGTCCAGCTTATAAGCCTATACTTGCATAAACCACAAGTGAAGATTAATAATCTTTGGACAACACCCACCAGTGGGACTCGAACCCAGAAAGCACAACTACCTTCCAGTAGCTGGCATAACTAGTATGCTTTAACCCACTACACCATCAGACCTTACAAAAGAAGTAGATAGTTCGAGATATATATCCCAAACATCTCCACTTCCCGAAGGCACCAGATGAGTGTGGGGTCAGTCTGCATTTTCCATCAAGCCACTGTCAATGTGAGAGAACTCGTGTCCAGCTTATAAGCCTATACTTGCATAAACCACAAGTGAAGATTAATAATCTTTGGACAACACCCACCAGTGGGACTCGAACCCAGAAAGCACAACTACCTTCCAGTAGCTGGCATAACTAGTATGCTTTAACCCACTACACCATCAGACCTTACAAAAGAAGTAGATAGTTCGAGATATATATCCCAAACATCTCCACTTCCCGAAGGCACCAGATGAGTGTGGGGTCAGTCTGCATTTTCCATCAAGCCACTGTCAATGCGAGAGAACTCGTGTCCAGCTTATAAGCCTATACTTGCATAAACCACAAGTGAAGATTAATAATCTTTGGACAACACCCACCAGTGGGACTCGAACCCAGAAAGCACAACTACCTTCCAGTAGCTGGCATAACTAGTATGCTTTAACCCACTACACCATCAGACCTTACAAAAGAAGTAGATAGTTCGAGATATATATCCCAAACATCTCCACTTCCCGAAGGCACCAGATGAGTGTGGGGTTAGTCTGCATTTTCCATCAAGCCACTGTCAATGTGAGAGAACTCGTGTCCAGCTTATAAGCCTATACTTGCATAAACCACAAGTGAAGATTAATAATCTTTGGACAACACCCACCAGTGGGACTCGAACCCAGAAAGCACAACTACCTTCCAGTAGCTGGCATAACTAGTATGCTTTAACCCACTACACCATCAGACCTTACAAAAGAAGTAGATAGTTCGAGATATATATCCCAAACATCTCCACTTCCCGAAGGCACCAGATGAGTGTGGGGTCAGTCTGCATTTTCCATCAAGCCACTGTCAATGTGAGAGAACTCGTGTCCAGCTTATAAGCCTATACTTGCATAAACCACAAGTGAAGATTAATAATCTTTGGACAACACCCACCAGTGGGACTCGAACCCAGAAAGCACAACTACCTTCCAGTAGCTGGCATAACTAGTATGCTTTAACCCACTACACCATCAGACCTTACAAAAGAAGTAGATAGTTCGAGATATATATCCCAAACATCTCCACTTCCCGAAGGCACCAGATGAGTGTGGGGTCAGTCTGCATTTTCCATCAAGCCACTGTCAATGTGAGAGAACTCGTGTCCAGCTTATAAGCCTATACTTGCATAAACCACAAGTGAAGATTAATAATCTTTGGACAACACCCACCAGTGGGACTCGAACCCAGAAAGCACAACTACCTTCCAGTAGCTGGCATAACTAGTATGCTTTAACCCACTACACCATCAGACCTTACAAAAGAAGTAGATAGTTCGAGATATATATCCCAAACATCTCCACTTCCCGAAGGCACCAGATGAGTGTGGGGTCAGTCTGCATTTTCCATCAAGCCACTGTCAATGTGAGAGAACTCGTGTCCAGCTTATAAGCCTATACTTGCATAAACCACAAGTGAAGATTAATAATCTTTGGACAACACCCACCAGTGGGACTCGAACCCAGAAAGCACAACTACCTTCCAGTAGCTGGCATAACTAGTATGCTTTAACCCACTACACCATCAGACCTTACAAAAGAAGTAGATAGTTCGAGATATATATCCCAAACATCTCCACTTCCCGAAGGCACCAGATGAGTGTGGGGTCAGTCTGCATTTTCCATCAAGCCACTGTCAATGCGAGAGAACTCGTGTCCAGCTTATAAGCCTATACTTGCATAAACCACAAGTGAAGATTAATAATCTTTGGACAACACCCACCAGTGGGACTCGAACCCAGAAAGCACAACTACCTTCCAGTAGCTGGCATAACTAGTATGCTTTAACCCACTACACCATCAGACCTTACAAAAGAAGTAGATAGTTCGAGATATATATCCCAAACATCTCCACTTCCCGAAGGCACCAGATGAGTGTGGGGTCAGTCTGCATTTTCCATCAAGCCACTGTCAATGTGAGAGAACTCGTGTCCAGCTTATAAGCCTATACTTGCATAAACCACAAGTGAAGATTAATAATCTTTGGACAACACCCACCAGTGGGACTCGAACCCAGAAAGCACAACTACCTTCCAGTAGCTGGCATAACTAGTATGCTTTAACCCACTACACCATCAGACCTTACAAAAGAAGTAGATAGTTCGAGATATATATCCCAAACATCTCCACTTCCCGAAGGCACCAGATGAGTGTGGGGTCAGTCTGCATTTTCCATCAAGCCACTGTCAATGTGAGAGAACTCGTGTCCAGCTTATAAGCCTATACTTGCATAAACCACAAGTGAAGATTAATAATCTTTGGACAACACCCACCAGTGGGACTCGAACCCAGAAAGCACAACTACCTTCCAGTAGCTGGCATAACTAGTATGCTTTAACCCACTACACCATCAGACCTTACAAAAGAATCTCGAACTATCTACTTCTTTTGTAAGGTCTGATGGTGTAGTGGGTTAAAGCATACTAGTTATGCCAGCTACTGGAAGGTAGTTGTGCTTTCTGGGTTCGAGTCCCACTGGTGGGTGTTGTCCAAAGATTATTAATCTTCACTTGTGGTTTATGCAAGTATAGGCTTATAAGCTGGACACGAGTTCTCTCACATTGACAGTGGCTTGATGGAAAATGCAGACTGACCCCACACTCATCTGGTGCCTTCGGGAAGTGGAGATGTTTGGGATATATATCTCGAACTATCTACTTCTTTTGTAAGGTCTGATGGTGTAGTGGGTTAAAGCATACTAGTTATGCCAGCTACTGGAAGGTAGTTGTGCTTTCTGGGTTCGAGTCCCACTGGTGGGTGTTGTCCAAAGATTATATATATATATATATATATATATATATATATATATATATATATATATATATATATATATATATATATATATATATATATATATATATATATATATATATATATATATATATATATATATATATATATGCGGAAAATCCACAGAGAAATATGAAATGAGATGAAGGTTTCGGCTTTGTTAAAGCCTTTGTCAACACCAGACTGACTAAGGAGAAGGGAGAAGGGGGGAAGATATATAGGCCGACACCTGACCAACCCATCCCAAGGGTTGGTCAGGTGTAATTAACCAAAAACAGGTATAGCTTAGCTTAGAATGGTCAAAGGTTACCATTGGTATCCATGCATGTAGTCACCTAGTTGTGTATGCGCGCGCTTTGATGTGCACTCGCGTATTTAGGCGTGCAGGGTCGAGCTTCAGCATTACCAATTGTGGGGATTTCGTGGAACGGAATTTGATTGAGTCTGCTCTAATCAGTCAGTGTCCAAATCTTCTTAATGTTAGTACTGGAATGTACAAACTTGATCCATTTTTAAGTTATAATATTGCACAACAGTTTAAGAAACAACTCTGATAGAGAGGCTTACAATGTCTCATTTTAATTGTATATTCATATATTGTGTGTTCATGAGGCTTTTCTTTAATCTTTTATCCTTATTCTCCCCTGATACAGCAGGTTGTGTGTATTCGATTCCCTGCAATGATTGTGATTCTGTGTACCTTGGACAAACAGGAAAGTCCTTACAATTGCGGTTGTTACAACATGCTTATAGTATTAGAACTGCCCAAACGTCTAATGCATTGTATCTACATACGAGTTTATGCGATCACAATATTAACTGGAATGGGGCAAAAAGCATTACCAATTGTGGGGATTTCGTGGAACGGAATTTGATTGAGTCTGCTCTAATCAGTCAGTGTCCAAATCTTCTTAATGTTAGTACTGGAATGTACAAACTTGATCCATTTTTAAGTTATAATATTGCACAACAGTTTAAGAAACAACTCTGATAGAGAGGCTTACAATGTCTCATTTTAATTGTATATTCATATATTGTGTGTTCATGAGGCTTTTCTTTAATCTTTTATCCTTATTCTCTGACCGCTTAATCCTCTTTGACCATTCTAAGCTAAGCTATACCTGTTTTTGGTTAATTACACCTGACCAACCCTTGGGATGGGTTGGTCAGGTGTCGGCCTATATATCTTCCCCCCTTCTCCCTTCTCCTTAGTCAGTCTGGTGTTGACAAAGGCTTTAACAAAGCCGAAACGTTCACCTCATTTCATATTTCTCTGTGGATTTTCCGCATAAAATGATCAGTGTTTTGTGATCGTCAATTGCATATATATATATATATATATATATATATATATATATATATATATATATATATATATATATATATATATATATATATATATATATATATATATATATATATATATATATATATATATATATATATATATATATATATATATATAATTTGAACTTTGTTACAAAAAAGGAGTTACATATGGGTTACAAAGATGGTTATCATAGGTTGTCGAGTTCCTCCAGCTCCTCAGATGGCGGGCAGGAACCCTGGATGCAGTGCGCATTTCCCCTCTATATCGCCACACTGAGGCGCTGAAAAAGAAAGCTTGCAGCTCTTGGGTCCCTTGTTGTTTCAATGAGCCTAGAACCTAGTTCCTTTAAAAAACTGGTAGCACTTTTACCCCAGGCGCCGAGTGTCTCAGAAGCAATGGGGACAAAATTGTAGCGGTGATCCAGTTCTCTATACTTACGGGATTTGGCTGCTTCCCTGTGGGTGGCAGCGCCACCTGCTTGTGCAACACTGATGTTAATGTAGGTGTTAGCCAGGGTTGATACGCATGTGTAGTCCCATACCAACTGCTTGCCATTCTTCCAGTGGTTCACTGTGATACCATCCGGGCGACCAATAAGAGCATCAGAGTTACGGGGCGTTAGGTAACGGGGCTCTCTTTCAGCTGGGCATCCAGCTGTGGTGAGGCTCCTCTTGATGATGTCGTTAACTTCACTGTGCCTCGAGTGCCATCCCCCTGTGCTTAGGCAGAGTAGGCCATGGTGGCCGTACCTGTCAGCCACCACCTCGCCGCAAATACACCTATATCTGGTGTGGATTGGGACAGCAAGGCGGAGGGCCACAGCAATTCGGAGGGCGTGTGGTGTGAGACGCGTGCCAGTTGCCGACTTTGGGGTTGCTAACAGGAAATCCCCTGCATGTGGTGTTGCTACTGCTGTGAGGCGAGCAATGTCGTGTTGTGTTGTTGCAGCACCCAGGCACTCTGCAGCAACTTGATCTACAATGGGGCCATCCCAGCTGGATTGCTTGTGGGCTTTTGGGGATGGTGGTTGAGGTGATGGACCTGCACGAGAGGCCCACTCTGTGGCACAGCGTGGGCCATATATATATATATATATATATATATATATATATATATATATATATATATATATATATATATATATATATATATATATACATATATATATATATATATATATATATATATCAAATCACCTCATTCTTTGGGGCACACGTGAGGAACACAAATGCGAACAAGCCTGAATGGTCCCCAGGACAATATACAACTGAAAACTCACACCCCAGAAGTGACTCGAACCCATACTCCCAGGAGCAACGCAACTGGTATGTACAAGACGCCTTAATCCACTTGACCATCACGACCGGACAATATATATATATATATATATATATATATATATATATATATATATATATATATATATATATATATATATATATATATATATATATATATATATATATATATATATATATATATATATATATATATATATATATATATATATATATATATATATATATATATATATATATATATATATATATATATATATATATATATGTCGTACCTAATAGCCAGAACGCACTTCTCAGCCTACTATGCAAGGCCAGATTTGCCTAATAAGCCAAGTTTTCATGAATTAATTGTTTTTCGACTACCTAACCTACCTAACCTAACCTAACCTAACTTTTTCGGCTACCTAACCAAACCTAACCTACAAAGATAGGTTAGGTTAGGTTAGGTAGGGTTGGTTAGGTTCGGTCATATATCTACGTTAATTTTAACTCCAATAAAAAAAAATTGACCTCATACATAATGAAATGGGTAGCTTTATCATTTCATAAGAAAAAAAATAGAAAAAATATATTAATTCAGGAAAACTTGGCTTATTAGGCAAATCGGGCCTTGAATAGTAGGCCAAAAAGTGAGTTCTGGCTACTAGGTACGACATATATATATATATATATATATATATATATATATGTCGTACCTAGTAGCCAGAACTCACTTCTCAGCCTACTATTCAAGGCCCGATTTGCCTAATAAGCCAAGTTTTCCTGAATTAATATATTTTTTCTAATTTTCTTCTCATGAAATGATAAAGCTACCCATTTCATTATGTATGAGGTCAATTTTTTTTATTGGAGTTAAAATTAACGTAGAAATATGACCGAACCTAACCAACCCTACCTAACCTAACCTAACCTATCTTTATAGGTTAGGTTTGGTTAGGTAGCCGAAAAAGTTAGGTTAGGTTAGGTTAGGTAGGTTAGGTAGTCGAAAAACAATTAATTCATGAAAACTTGGCTTATTAGGCAAATCGGGCCTTGCATAGTAGGCTGAGAAGTGCGTTCTGGCTACTAGGTACGACATATATATATATATATATATATATATATATATATATATATATATATATATATATATATATATATATATGTCGTACCTAGTAGCCAGAACGCACTTCTCAGCCTACTATGCAAGGCCCGATTTGCCTAATAAGCCAAGTTTTCATGAATTAATTGTTTTTCGACTACCTAACCTACCTAACCTAACCTAACCTACCTTTTTCGGCTACCTAACCTAACCTAACCTATAAAGATAGGTTAGGTTAGGTTAGGTAGGGTTGGTTAGGTTTGGTCATATATCTACGTTAATTTTAACTCCAATAGAAAAACATTGACCTCATACATAATGAAATGGGTAGCTTTATCATTTCATAAGAAAAAAATAAGATAAAATATATTAATTCAGGAAAATTTGGCTTATTAGGCAAATCGGGCCTTGCATAATAGGGTGAGAAGTGCGTTCTGGCTACTAGGTACGACATATATATATATATATATATATATATATATATATATATATATATATATATATATATATATGTCGTACCTAGTAGCCAGAACTCACTTCTCAGCCTACTATTCAAGGCCCGATTTGCCTAATAAGCCAAGTTTTCCTGAATTAATAAATTTACTATAATTTTTTTCTTATGAAATGATAAAGCAACCCTTTTCTCTATGTATGAGGTCAATTTTTTTTTATTGGAGTTAAAATTAACGTAGATATGTGACCGAACCTAACCAACCCTACCTAACCTAACCTAACCTATATTTATAGGTAAGGTTAGGTTAGGTAGCCAAAAAAAGCTAGGTTAGGTTAGGTTAGGTAGGTTAGGTAGACGAAAAAACATTAATTCATGAAAACTTGGCTTATTAGGCAAATCGGGCCTTGAATAGTAGGCTGAGAAGTGCGTTCTGGCTATTAGGTACGACATATATATATATATATATATATATATATATATATGTCGTACCTAGTAGCCAGAACTCACTTCTCAGCCTACTATGCAAGGCCCGATTTGCCTAATAAGCCAAGTTTTCACGAATTAATGTTTTTTCGTCTACCTAACCTACCTAACCTAACCTAACCTAGCTTTTTTTGGCTACCTAACCTAACCTTACCTATATATATAGGTTAGGTTAGGTTAGGTAGGGTTGGTTAGGTTCGGTCATATATCTTCGTTAATTTTAACTCCAATAAAAAAAAATTGACCTCATACATAGTGAAAAGGGTAGCTTTATCATTTCATAAGAAAAAAATTATAGTAAATATATTAATTCAGGAAAACTTGGCTTATTAGGCAAATCGGGCCTTGAATAGTAGGCTGAGAAGTGAGTTCTGGCTACTAGGTACGACATATATATATATAAATAAATATATATATATATATATATATATATATATATATATATATATATATATATATATATATATATATATATATATATATATATATATATATATATATATATATAATACAATTTTGCTTCTCAACAAGAATGCAACTTCTTTGATAATATATCTACTGTATCGTTTGTAGACAATTACTGCATTAGTCACCATTTTACGCCTATTACTGTTAAATTGGAGATGCTAGGGTTGCTTCCCTTTAATTTGGGGATAATTAAACTCTCAAGTTATCCGACTCTAGTATCCGGCTTACCCAGTTTACCGGCTATTATTCCTGATCTACCCAGTTTACTGGCTATAGTTCTTGACGTACCCAGTTTACCAGTTATAGTGTCTGACATATTCTGTTTAACAGCAATAGTTACCAAATTACCGCGCCAGAGCGCTGACTCACTGGTTTGCAGTGGGGTCCCAGAAGAGAATCTCTGGAGGTAGTGGTCGGAAGGTCACCGTTGCAGGAGGTGAAGGAACCATTGTCTACGGAGCTCTTGGCTCTCACCACACCACCGACCCCCACCACATGACCCCCGCCAACCATGCCTCGCCCAAGCCTGATGCCGCTGATGACGCCGCCACCACCGCCGCCTCCAGTGCCGCCAGGATCCTCCTCCATCTCCACAATCTTCATATTGGAACCTGAGGAAAAAAATAAATGAGAAAATATGAATTTATTTAATGGATTTAATTATTGTTAGTGTAAAATTTATGACATGAATATTATTAACAATTGTTTTTTTCCCGATGAGCAATTACTACTATGTTTGCTGTGGTTATGATTAATGTCAACATTATTATTAATTCGATTGTTATTTATTGCATTGACTGTGAGGGAATCTAGATTCCCTCAGCTAGTTTTCCTAGTTTCTAGATTAGGCTAGTCGCTCTAGGGACTCTAGAAACTGAAGCTTTCAAATTAACATATACTTGTGGGGTGTTGAATGAAAGCTTATGTTAAGGACTGTCGGTTGGGACTGGTTAGAAGTCTGTGATTGCTCTGTAGAGAGAATTACAGAGATTTTCCTGTTTCTGTGAAATAGGATGAGGAGGTGAGAGTGCAGTGGTATGTGAGGTACTTTACTAAAACCGTTAGGTGGGGGGGGGGAGAGTGGGGTGAACGTTGCCCCCCCACCATGTGAGACATTGCGCCTTGTCTTTAGGCCTCCCCCTCCTTGGTACGTCACAGGATGCTTGAGGGTGAGTGAGGCTGTGATTGGGGTAGGCATGTATGCTCCGAGCTGTGTTTTGGCGCGAAAGGCTGTGATTGGTATCGGCACGAGGGAACAGTGCCGGCTTCGTGCCGATTGGTCAAAACAAAGTAGGGAGGAGGTATGGGCATTTTGAGTTTCTTTAGCCCAGGAAATAGTCAGTCTAAGCAGGGTAGCAGGTGGACGAGGACGTATCTGGGTGGAGGGGGGAGTTTTCCCCCCTTCACCCCCGTTAATCGTGGACGTTACCGTGTTAACTAGCAGGGATGGCACTTCTGCCATCCCGGGTTGTGTCTAGGCCCAATTTTCGTGAAATTTGAGGGCCGACGAGGTACGGAACGACCTGTAAAATAGCCTCAGAGACAGTGGGCACCCATGAGGCAGCTGGCAGAGCCTCATGGGGTAACAGGTGGTTCAAATAACCTGTCTATTGTTGATGACAATTGGCGGAGTACGTACAGGGCCTCCTAGTGTAATTGTGGAGAGATTACAGGCCCTTGTGGGACTTTGAATTCCGCCAGGCGGCGTCAATGTGGGGACGCCGCCGGCCATTGTCACCCCAGTGTAGAGCAAGGCAGGCTCTGGTTTGCTGGAGTGGTTGGTGATTCCCCGTACACGTGTGTATGCCCGGGGGCCACCCCCAGGCCACCCCAGGCCTCCTGGCCGCTCGGCCCGGCCACTCGGCCCGGCTCGGCCAACCCGCCTGCCCGCAGGCGGCTACCACCCCCACCCCCTCTCAGCTCGGGAGGGGTGCTGTGGGCCATGCGGTGGCCACATGTCTTGGCCACCTCCTTGGGCCACTTGGCCACCTCCTTGAGCCACTTGGCCACTTTCCCGGGACAGCCTAGGACCACATCTTGTCGATGCATGAGGAGCAAACTAAGTGTTGACAGCTAGAGTGGTAGTGTCCTGGGAAATGAGTGAAAGGAGGAGGTTAGATGTGAGTAAAATTATCATTGTGTACAGTGTGATGAGTACCGGTGGAAATTCCCGGTAAGAGTTGTCTCATAGCCCTGCCAGGCTAGGGAAGCAGCTGAGTGACAGCTGTCTGTAGCACGTCCAGGTGACTGGTAGGGCGATACCTGGAGATAGATGTTGTACACGGGACCACACTGTAGTATCATGATGTATATAAGTGTGTAGACTGACTCGAGTATGTACCGGTCAGTGTAGAGATTTACCATATAAGTGATCCAGCCTGTCGATTCTATATAATCGTTCAGACTTGATTAATGCCATAGAGTACCGCATATAATTGTATCATTAGAGGTAGGCAGGCCAGGTTGCAGGAATGTCAGTGGGTACCCTGAGGTCTGTGTAGTTAGAGATACATTTACCTGATGATATAATTTTCATTGATTATGTGAATGCCATTTCTATGTGTTCATTTGCATGCTTTATGTACTGTGTTGTGTGGTAAGACAGTAGATGTGATTGCTGACTGATTGCCTAATGATGTCATTAGCATGTGGGGTATGCTGACGGCATCATTATGTTGCAGGTTTGTGCAGTGTTGTTATCAGTTTATACGATATTATTGTTGCCCTGGTAGCTGTGTTGAAGGTTTAAGGGACCTCTAGGATTATTCAGGGGAATTCACAGTACTTAATGAGAGCAGGCAATTGATTGGCTAATTGCCTTGCTAAGGTAAGTGTGTGTTCACAGTAGTCCTTTGCAACGGTTGCAAGAAAAGGGGGGCAGTAATATTGGTATACTCGTGTGTTGCACAACCGTGTGTCATTATTGTGTGGGCACAGTAATTAGCGAGTTGCAGTAGCCGCAACCGTATGTGGGCAGTGCATTTGTGTTGTTGCATGCCATTGTAGTGTGACCTATGTAACACTGGGGTTACTTTGTTTCTTTAAGTTGTGTTGAGGACTTAAGGATTCAGTGAGTTAATAATTGGGGAATTAACTGGATAAGGGGTGCACACTTATTGTGGAGTGAGTGAGGGCTGTTATGAGAGAGAACAGTGTTGAGCTTGAGTGAGATACGTCTTGGGAGCAATTAATTGTCCGTGTGACAACTAATTGACCACTCTAGCTAATTATGTAATTAGCCTTCTCATCATGAATTCACGTAGTGGGAGAGGATCAGTCAGAATCTGTCAGTATTTGTGTTAACGTAATATGCTCGAGACTAATTACCTTTCTGGGGTATAGCAATTAGTGGCTCATGTTAATTAGTGGAGTAATTAACGTCTGAGAGCTCAGATGACCCGGTAAAGCGGGGTCATGGAGCTAGCATAAATCGTTGTATTAATCATATCCTGTCTGAGGACAGTGGATTAGTGGCACATCTTGTTAATTAGGGGTAATTAACTCCTTTCCCGTGAATTCACAGTGTTTGATGAGACCTGCTTAGGCCGTGCGGAGTGAGACGTATTTATGGATGATTAATTATCGGTCCTGGTGACAGGTAATTAATGGCTCGGAGTTAATTAGGGTAATTAACACTCACTAGTATTTTTTGACACAGACTGTTGAGAAACTACCAAGTTAGGGTAGGCTTAGTTAACGTAACTCAATGGGGATGTAATTAGTGGTCCGTTTGACATTAATTAAGAATTACTCACTGAATACTTGCTAGGAGTCAAGTGTGATGTAATATAAGTTTGAGTTATTGTTAACAAGAGAGACAAGTGTTAATGATTAACGTAAAGTATCATCATGTTGTTGTCTAGTGTGAGACAATTGTTTGTGTTTACCGTAGTACTTTGTTGCTGACTGCTGCGATCAGTCAATTAACGTAATTAATCACTTAAGGCAATTTCTTTTGGTTGTCGTCTGGTGACGAGAGTAGAGTAATCTAGGGATTTGTGGAGCTGTGTCCCAGAATCCCGCCTTGCCTGTCTTTGTTACTATTTACAGGGCAATTTCTTGTAGGGAGTTGCAAAGAGTGTTCACACTGGGTTGTGATAGGGGGGGGTCACTGTTGGACTACCCGCCTAGTTACGTGGGTCTCTCCTGGGGGGGCGGGAGGATCCCTAAGTTTGTGATTATAGTAGCTGTCAGGGAAACCGAGACACTATTGATTGCATGCTTGTGTCTTCAGTGGATATCGTTCATTTGTTCAGTTAGTTCATGTTGTCAGCCCTAAGTGTCAGCAAGATGGAGCCTGCTGTCACTTCTCGAAGGGCTGTTGAATAGCTGTGTTGCAAATGCCACTTGATGTACAATAACGTAACCATTCGCTGTGGTGTAACTTAGTCTGTGATATTTTTCTTTGATTTGCAATATTGCGTCATCAGTGGGCACACCTGTGTTCAGGTTAGTTCAGTATGCAGCCTCACAGCAAGGGTTGCTATTTAGCTGTTTG
Source organism: Procambarus clarkii (assembly GCF_040958095.1). Taxonomy (NCBI): domain Eukaryota; kingdom Metazoa; phylum Arthropoda; class Malacostraca; order Decapoda; family Cambaridae; genus Procambarus; species Procambarus clarkii. Next base: position 19,436,122 of record NC_091236.1, read on the forward strand.
TTATCGTGCCACTGGATGGACATTAATGTAACGTAAACTTGGTAATGTAGTAGTTAATCTCTTGCTAGTAATAAATTGTTATGTTATAGAAAACGGACTTTGATGTCAACCCTTCAACCATATTATTCCACCATATTTCTGCATATTACGATTAAATGTTGATGTGATCTTGATATGACGGCTGTTCTTGGGAATTCGAATTCCAATTCATAGCGCCACATCAAATATAAATATTTAATTGTGAGAACCCGTCGGTTACCCTTTATTAGTTTTAACGTCCTGTTTAACTAGGAGGAGCCAGCGGCCTATTGTGGACAGGTTTTCACCCTTGGTGGTGGTGGCCTGGCGGTTTGCTCCCGCTTTTCCTTTTTCTATTGGACTCATGCTTAACTGCCGTGAGCAGCCTTTAAACTTGTAGTCCACCTCCTAAGGGAGGTAGGCGTAGAAAAAAATCTCACATTGACAAATATTAATATTATTATTTTTATTTTTGGTTAATTTTACAGAAATATAAATATATATATATGTCGTACCTAGCAGCCAGAATGCACTTCTCAGCCTACTATGCAAGGCCCGATTTGCCTAATAAGCCAAGTTTTCCTGAATTAATATATTTTCTCTAATTTTTTTCTTATGAAATGATAAAGCTACCCATTTCATTATGTATGAGGTCAATTTTTTTTATTGGAGTTAAAATTAACGTAGATATATGACCGAACCTAACCAACCCTATCTAACCTAACCTAACCAATCTTTATAGGTTAGGTTAGGTAGCCAAAAAAGTTAGGTTAGGTTCGGTTATGTTGGTTAGGTAGTCGAAAAACAATTTATTCATGAAAACTTGGCTTATTAGGCAAATTGGGCCTTGCATAGTAGGCTGAGAAGTGCGTTCTGGCTACTAGGTACGACATATATATATATATATATATATATATATATATATATATATATATATATATATATATATATTGTGACGGTAACGCGTTGGTGTTCGGCTGTTTAAGGCTAGGGGTATGGCCTCGTCACATAGTTATAAAAAAAATAGAAAAACTGGAACTTCGTCTGTGGTAAGGTAAGGAGAAGACACACAAAACACAAGTAAAACTTTAACAATGAAATTTTAATTACGTTAAATAAATCAAAACATGAAAATAATGCACAAACAAATATGTATAATAAAATCAATCAATCAAAATAATAAGAATACTTAAATGACACAATGAAAAGTTACGTTAAGGCAAAATAACAAGAAGTGCAATACAACAGTAAGTGGGAGGTGCTGGAATATTGGCTTAAAGCCACCACCTCTCTCAGTACACGCTAACGTCTAGCTGGGAGGAGTGCTGGCTACGAAAGCACGGAACATTCTGAGGACTGATGTTGGGGCGACCCCAGACATCAGGTAGTATTGGGGGCGAGTGCAGGTGCAGCCAGACCGGCGACCAATCAGCGGAGCCGTAGCGATCAACGGGTAGTTTGGTGATTTGGGTCCGAACAGGTGGCGGGCTGCATACGTTTCTGCTCACCCTTGCAAGCCTTGCTGGTGCTGGTGTTGTTGTCGTTGTTGGACATTTCTTCCATAGTCTTTTATATAATTGTGAAGACGTAATTTTGGAGGGAAGAGCAGGCTCAATCTCTTGAAGGAGATTATCGTCACAACTCTCCCCCGAAGCCTGCGGTTCTGGAAGAAGTACGTCGTTATGTGGTGGAGTAATGGATGGAGTCGCTTCTACTTCATAAACTCTGGAGAGATCATGGGCTAAGATGTTGTCAGACTCTTGGTATAGCGTGTCTCCAGGTTGAATTTCTGCAGGTAGCAAGCCCATAGTAGAAGACGTTGAGATGAGAAGTGGGCGTGCTGCAGGAGGTGTAGGGTGGTGTGGTCCGTATTGATGGTGGACCGAGCACTTTTCAGGTGTGGAGTGAAGTGCTGAAGCTTCAGGATGAGGAAGAGTAGCTCCTTGCCAATTGTTCCGTAGATCCTTGTAGCAGTAGTCGCTGACAGGTGTATTCTTCTCGCCTCGTTGCTGCATCACGACACCACCCACGTCGGTACCATTGGCGTCGACATGGAGGATGAAGGGCTTATCTGACGAGGTGAGAGTGGAATTAGAAGAGGGCATAGGAGCACGATTATTATCCTGAAAGCATTTGGGAAGATCATTAAGGATTTTGGAATTAGAAAGCGCCGACTCCTTGTCAGTGCTTTCGGGAGAAGAAGCTGGGAAGGTCTCACTGTGGATGTAGGGTTCTGTGAATGTGGAATAATTAGTCAAGACAGTGGGAGGAGTACCATTATATTGCTTCAGGAGGTTGACGTGGCACAGCTGGGTCTTCCGCCGCCTATCTGGAGTCTCTATCACATAATTATTATTATTCCTGCACTCTTTGACGCAGTAGGGTCCTGAAAATCTGTTTTGTAAAGGTGAACCTGGGATAGGGAAATAAGCAAGGACGAAGTCTCCCGGCTTGAATTTTCTTACTTTGCTGGTCTGGTCGTAATGAGTCTTCATTCTCACCTGGGCTTTCAATAGATTATCATGGGCAAAGCGGTGGACTCTCTCTAGAATGTGCTGAAGGTTTTGAAGAAACTGGGGCACATTCTGATGCTCACTGAAGGTGGCATCTCTGAGAGAGTCTTTGAAAGCCTTAAGGGGAGTACGGCACTTACGGCCGTAGAGCATCTCATAAGGAGATACTCCTAGGGACTCATTGGGGAGACTTCTGAAAATACACATTATTAGGTCAATCTGCTTATCCCAATCCTTCGAGGTTTCACTACAAAACTTTTTCAAGAGTGCTTTGATGGTCTGATGACTACGTTCAAGAGAACCCTGTGAAGCAGGATGATAGGGGCTGGACAATACCTGTTTGATGTTGAACTCCTCCAGTGTCCTTTTGAAGAGATCACTGGTGAAGTTGGTGCCACAGTCACTTTGAATCTCCCTGGGAAATCCGTATTGAGTGAAGATCTTCAATAGATGTTTGATAACCGTAGCAGCCGTGATGTTCTTCACTGGAACTGCTATGGGAAATCTGGTGGTAGGACACAGGATGGTTAGGATGTAGGCGTTACCTGAACTGGTCCGAGGTAAAGGACCAACACAGTCTATTATGAGTCTGTGGAAAGGTTCCGCAGGCACCTGTATGGGAATCAGTGGTGCTCTGGGAATGGAGACGTTCGGTTTGCCTGCCATCTGACATGTATGACACTGTTTTACGTACTGTTTGACGTTATTTACCATACCTGGCCAGTAGTAGTCTTGACGAATCCCATGGTAAGTCTTGTTGAAGCCGTAGTGGGAGAATGATCCGTGGGCCAGGTGTAGAATAGTGGGCCGCAGGCTGGTGGGAATCACAAGTTGTTCGGTGTTGGCCCAATCGTCCTCCTCCTTCAGTTTACTGGGTCTATATCTGCGGTAGAGCAAGTCGTTCTCTAGGAAGAACCCAGGAATACTGTCGGGTTGAGTCTCAGCCTGGAAAAACAATGGTGTTAAAGTAAGATCTTCCCTCTGCAACTTACGGAACTCCAACTTGGTCAGATGCGGGGGTAGTTTCTGAGGGTCTTGAGGGACAGCGGTAGCAGTAGAGTCAGCTGGCTGTGGACGTGCGGCTTGTGCACGGGTGGTCACGAGAACCGGAGGAGAAACTTCACTCTCTTGAACCTCTGCTGGAACATACTCAAGAATAGGGTTACTTGGCACAGAGTTACACACCTGGGGTTTGTCCATGACGATCAGGTTGGTTGGTTGCAGGTCTTCTGCCAAGTCGTTGCCTAGGAGAAGTTGCACTCCAGGCATGGGAAAAGGCTTTTCCCTGACGGCGACTTGGACTTCCCCGTTCACGTAGGGACAATCCAGGTGGACTCTGGCGAGAGGGTATGGAGTAGTAGCAGTGAGGTCAGTGATGAAGACCGTTTCCCCGGTGTAGACTATGTTGGGCACAGCCGACTTCAAGATGATCGATTGTAGAGCCGCTGTGTCCCTCAAGATCTTCAATTTGAAACGTCCCTCCGGATTTGAACCGTTGGCAGAGACAGTTCCAGTATACAGGTGGTTACTGAAAAGAGAAAGATCATTAACATCAACACCAACATTCATCACAGGCTTACCGGACTTAGGAGGAGTTGGTTTGGGTCGTTGTTGGTCAGTGGTTCCCTTGTATTGAGACTTACCACACTTGTCTATGGTATGTCCATAGAGTCTACAATACTTGCAGTACAGTTGTGAACCAGCTTGATCGGGGCTCACCTTCTCGTAACTGTACCACGACTTCTTACTGGAGGATGGTTCAGGTGTCAGCCGGTGGATGAGGCTGTAAGTGTCAGCCGACTTAGCACACTTCAGGTAGTCGGTTTCTTCTTTATCTGCTAAGTAGAGGCGGACAGGAGGCGGCACACGTCTCAAGAATTCTTCAACAAGCATCAGGTTCACGAGTTCTGTAAAAGTAGAGACATGTGCTGCTTCCAGCCATTTCATGAAATACCTCCGTTTCGTGTTAGCAAACTCGAGGAAGGTAGTGGTACTTGCCTTCAGGTGGTCACGGAATTTCCTTCTATAACTTTCAGTAGAGAGGAGGTAGGCGTCCAACACTGCTTGTTTCAGAGTGTAGTAGTCATTCTCAGACGCCAAAGTACTGAGTGTGACTGCAGCTCTACCTGTAAGATGGACTCTGAGAAGTGTGGCCCATTGGTTGACAGGCCAACTGAGTTGATTAGCAAGGGTTTCAAAGGTGGTGAAAAAAACATCAACTTCTGCTTCTACAAAGGATGGCATTAACTTACTTGCATGTGACATATTAAAACTGACGGGAAGATTTGCAGTAGCTTGCTGGCGTTGAGTGAAGTGTGAAGTTTCCAAGGCGATTTCACGTTGACGACACTCTAGAGCCAGAGTTGCTTGTTGCTTGTCATGTTCGCGTTGTATTTCCAACTCGCGTTGTTTGGTTTCAAGCTGTACTCTTTCACGTTCACGGAGTAATGCGACCTCGCGTTCGTGTTCTTCTCTCCTCAAGGCCGCTTCACGTTCTTGTTCGTCTCTCCTCAAAGCAGCTTCGCGTTCGTGCTCTTCCCTTCGTATGGCAGCTGCTTCTCTTTGCTGCTCACGTTCAATCTTGGCCAGCTCTAGTTTAAGTTTCATCGTAGCCAAGTCAGTTTTCTCTGCAATATAGTAAGTTTCATGAGTTTCAGAGTCTATCTTACCTTGCTCTAAATAGTAATCCAGCAACAGGTTGTGTAGGTCATTTTTGTTGGCTTGGTAGGGAACTTCTAGTTGATACTCATGTGCAAGAGTTTGTAGTTCAGTCCTCTTGGCACGACTCAAAGTCCCTATTTCACCTGCTGGATTTGCACGGAAAGTTTGGAGACGAAACATGGTGAAATTAGCAAATAAAGGTACACGAATGTTCAATAATGAAATGTCAGAAACAGGACAACGTGGCAACTGGCACCTATCCTGTGTGATCTTTAACAATTAACGTTAAGTGAAAGATATTAAATGATTAAATTAAATCAAGGGCGCAGGAAATCTTGTACCCGGTACTCATGTAAGAGAATAAGGGCAAGAAAATCCTACTAACAAATGAAACAAAGTTTCGAAAACAAATGAAACAGTTAAATGCTTCAAAAGTAAAATTGGTAGTCCAAGGATGTAGGCATACCTTGCCAAGTCTCTATAGGACATAAAGCAAGTTTTTCCCACTGAATTTAATATGATACTTACAGAATTAGCGAACTTTTGTGCTCTGAAAAAATAAGCTAATTCCCTACCGTTGTATGTATCATCATCTCTGACTGACGTGTAGGGGTGCGAGGTGTCAACTGGTGACGAGAACTGCTGCTGAGGTCCCAATTCAGCAACTAAAGTTCGAGCTAGAGGAACTATGGCCCTCTTTGTCCTCCTACAGTCAGATTGCAGAAGATTGGGTACTCTTGACCCGGGGCAGACCACAGTACCAGGGTACCAATATGATGATCTGTCAGAATGAGAAATATTCAAGGGACATAGATGGTAAATACGAGTAATAACAAGGAGGGAGAGATGACCAATTAAGAGTATGACTGAGGCCTACAGTCACCACGTAATCCAAAGTTGTCTCACCTTCACTATATGTTACTCTCGTAATGCACAATACACCGCACCTTATAAAAAATGAAATTGAATGAAAAATAGTAAAGCTACGTTAACAAAGTTAAATACGCTTACCATAAATTACCACTTGGCACCAGTACCTGAGTGAGGCTCCTAGGACAGGCCCCCATATAACTTGTGACGGTAACGCGTTGGTGTTCGGCTGTTTAAGGCTAGGGGTATGGCCTCGTCACATAGTTATAAAAAAAAATAGAAAAACTGGAACTTCGTCTGTGGTAAGGTAAGGAGAAGACACACAAAACACAAGTAAACTTTAACAATGAAATTTTAATTACGTTAAATAAATCAAAACATGAAAATAATGCACAAACAAATATGTATAATAAAATCAATGAATCAAAATAATAAGAATTCTTAAATGACAAAATGAAAAGTTACGTTAAGGCAAAATAACAAGAAGTGCAATACAACAGTAAGTGGGAGGTGCTGGAATATTGGCTTAAAGCCACCACCTCTCTCAGTACACGCTAACGTCTAGCTGGGAGGAGTGCTGGCTACGAAAGCACGGAACATTCTGAGGACTGATGTTGGGGCGACCCCAGACATCAGGTAGTATTGGGGGCGAGTGCAGGTGCAGCCAGACCGGCGACCAATCAGCGGAGCCGTAGCGATCAACGGGTAGTTTGGTGATTTGGGTCCGAACAGGTGGCGGGCTGCATACGTTTCTGCTCACCCTTGCAAGCCTTGCTGGTGCTGGTGTTGTTGTCGTTGTTGGACATTTCTTCCATAGTCTTTTATATAATTGTGAAGACGTAATTTTGGAGGGAAGAGCAGGCTCAATCTCTTGAAGGAGATTATCGTCACAATATATATATATATATATATATATATATATATATATATATATATATATATATATATAACTGAAAACTCACACCCCAGAAGTGACTCGAACCCATACTGCCAGGAGCAACGCAACTGGTATGTACAGGGACGCCTTAATCCGCTTGACCATCACGACCGGACATAAGGAAGTGATAGCTGAAGCTATTTGAACCACTTCCCCGCCGGCACTCGGATGGTAATCTTAGGCATAGCATTTTATGCTATGCCCATAGCAACCATAGCAACCAGTTGCGTTGCTCCTGGCAGTATGGGTTCGAGTCACTTCTGGGGTGTGAGTTTTCAGTTGTATATAGTCCTGGGGACCATTCAGGCTTGTTTGCATTTGTGGTCCTCACGTGTGCCCCAAAGAATGAGGTGATTTGATAAAATGCTATGCCCAAGATTACCATCCGAGTGCCGGCGGGGAAGTGGTTCAAATAGCTTCGGCTATCACTTCCTTATGTCCGGTCGTGATGGTCAAGCGGATTAAGGCGTCCCTGTACATACCATTTGCGTTGCTCCTGGCAGTATGGGTTCGAGTCACTTCTGGGGTGTGAGTTATCAGTTGTATATAGTCCTGGGGACCATTCAGGCTTGTTTGCATATATATATATATATATATATATATATATATATATATATATATATATATATATATATATATATATATATATATATGTCGTACCTAGTAGCCAGAACACACTTCTCGGCCTACTATGCAAGGCCTGAATTGCCTAATAAGCCAAGTTTTCCTGAATTAAAATATTTTCTCTAATTTTTTCTTATGATATGATAAAGCTACCCATTTCATTATGTATGAGGTCATTTTTTTTTATTGGAGTTAAAATTAACGTAGAAATATGATCGAACCTAACCAACCCTACCTAACCTAACCTAACCTATCTTTATAGGTTAGGTTAGGTTAGGTTCCCGAAAAAGTTAGGTTAGGTTAGGTAGTCGAAAAACAATTAATTCATAAAAACTTGGCTTATTAGGCAAATCGGGCCTTGCATAGTAGGCATAAAAGTGCGTTCTGGCTACTAGGTACGACATATATATATATATATATATATGTCGTACTTAGTAGCCAGAACTCACTTCTCAGCCTACTATTCAAGGCCCGATTTGCCTAATAAGCCAAGTTTTCCTGAATTAATATATTTACTATAATTTTTTTCTTATGAAATGATAAAGCAACCCTTTTCTCTATGTATGAGGTCAATTTTTTTTTATTGGAGTTAAAATTAACGTAGATATATGACCGAACCTAACCAACCCTACCTAACCTAACCTAACCTATATTTATAGGTAAGGTTAGGTTAGGTAGCCAAAAAAAGCTAGGTTAGGTTAGGTTAGGTAGGTTAGGTAGACGAAAAAACATTAATTCATGAAAACTTGGCTTATTAGGCAAATCGGGCCTTGAATAGTAGGCTGAGAAGTGCATTCTGGCTATTAGGTACGACATATATATATATATATATATATATATATATATATATATATATATATATACATATATATATATATATATATTTATATATTTATGACAATGTCAGACCACGGAGGAAAAATGAAACAGGAATTTCCTTAAGTACTTTCGTATTTGACTCCTTCTGAAGATGTATTAATATACGAAAGTACTTAAGGAAATTCCTGATTCATTTTTCCTCCGTGGTCTGACATTGTCACATTTTTAATCACGTGTTTATTTTCGTGATATACACACACACACACACATATATATATATATATATATATATATATATATATATATATATATATATATATATATATATATATATATATATATATGTATATATATATATATATATATATATATATATATATATATATATATATATATATATATATATATATATATATAAAGAGGCACCCTTCCTGAGCCCAGATGGACACATGTATAAGCAAGTAGATGCGGTCGCCATGGATTCTCCCTTAGGTGTCCTGTTTGCAAACTTCTACATGGGTACCATCGAGCAAAAAGTCTTAGTCGACATGAACTTGAAACCGGCCATATACTGCAGGTATGTTGACGACATTTTTACACAGGTACCTGATGTCAGACATCTGCAGGAGCTGAAGGAGGCATTTGAGCAGAGTTCCGTGCTGCGTTTCACTTACGAGATGGAAAAGGATGGAAAGCTGCCCTTTCTAGATGTAACAGTCATGGAAAAGGGCGGAGGTTTCCACACTGCAGTCTACACTAAGGAAACAAACATAGGAATGTACCTAAATGCCAACAGCGACTGCCCCGACAGGTACAAGAGGAGTGTTGTTAACGCATATGTTGACCGTGCTCTCAGCCACAGCTCAGAATGGAAGCAAGTCGACGAAGAACTCTGTAGGGTAAGGCAGGTCCTAGTCAATAACGGCTTCTCCAATGGTTTCGTCGAAGACATCATAAGAAGGAAAGTGAAAAGCCATGCAACCTCTGAAGAGACAACTAACACAACACCTATACCCCCTATTAGACTATTTTACAGGAACTTCTTTTCCACAGCTCATAAAACGGAGGAAAGGGTCCTGAAAGATATTGTTAATAGAAACGTTATCCCTACAGACAAAATTCAGAGGATACAACTGACGATTTACTATAAAACCAGAAAAACGGCCAGCCTACTCATGAGAAACTCTCCAGACACAAAACAGAACGCTTTAAAAGAGACTAACGTCGTCTATGCCTTCAAATGCCCACTTGGGGACTGTAAGCTCCAAAAAACCCAGTATATAGGCAAGACAACAACATCTCTTTCTAGGCGTTTAACGATGCATAAGCAACAGGGCTCCATTAAGGAACATATAATCTCTTCCCACAACCAAACCATCGCCAGAGAAATCCTAGTAAACAACACAGAAATCATCGATAGATACAGCGATAGCAGGCGGCTTGACGTTTGCGAGGCACTACACATCAAGAAGTCATCACCAGCAATCAACAGCCAATTATTGCACAACTATATTCTACCCACCTCAAGACTCCGCTCCAATATAGAAGCATCAAGAAATATGGACCAATAGGCTTTCTACAAACACTTCTATTCAATACCCATTGTTTGTGTTCTGTCTTGTGTTGATACTTTTAATACCCTATTAATATCCCCTCTTGTTCTGTCTTGTGTTAATGCCACATCACCCCTCCCACCTCACTCAAATGTAGATATAAACTCGGAGATACGTAAGTTCTATTCAGTTGTGTATTTGTGAACTAAAGTCTTTGAAAATGTAATAAGTTTTACGAAACGCGCCCGTGTCGCGTCAGACTAGAAATAAAAATGAATTTTGGAGAATTAATTTTTGATTTACCTCCAACAGTGAAGCGTAATGTACGAAAGATTGAGAAAATTCGTGTTAGAATTATTAATCTTACTTTTTCGGTCATATTTAATAATATATGTCTACAGGAAAGACTGCTACCAAAATATACTAATATATATATATATATATATATATATATATATATATATATATATATATATATATATATATATATATATATATATATATAATATAATATAGTAGCTGAAGTATGTTGACCAGACCACACACTAGAAGGTGAAGGGACGACGTCGTTTCGGTCCGTCCTGGACCATTCTCAAGTCGATATATATATAATATATATATATATTATATGGGGGGAGGCGCATGGGTCAATAGGGGTTCTGTAATTTATTAATACCTATGTAGTCATGTTGGGTGGGAGAGTGGGCGCTGCGTCTTGGTGTTGATGAAGGTAAAATGTACTTTATATTAATTTAAGTGTATGTTTTTCATATTAAACAAAAATTATTCATTAAATCTATATATGTTATTTAAATCAATAAAATTACTTGCATCTTTCGCCAAGACACACAACGGGTTGTGAATAAGCTGTGAAGACAACGACAATGACATAACACTTTGTGAAGACAACGACAAGTGCATAACACTGTGTGAAGACAACGACAAGTGCATAACACTTTGTGAAGACAACGACAAGTGCATAACACTGTTTGAAGACAACGACAAGTACATAACACTGTGTGAAGACAACGACAAGTGCATAACACTTTGTGAAGACAACGACAAGTGCATAACACTGTTTGAAGACAATGACAAGTACATAACACTTTGTGAAGAGAATGACAAGTACATAACACTTTGTGAAGACAACGACCAACACAAAACAAGGTGTAAAGACAACGAAAAGTGCAAAGAAAATGAGTTGAAAGCAACGAGTACAGAACCAGTGTCAAAGACAACGACAAGTACGACACACGTTGTGAACAACAATAACAACAACAAGTGTTGAACAAGTTGTGACGACACCGACACGAGCACAAGAAGGCAACACGTTCACGAGTGTGGCAACATTATAGCTCTCATATATCATTGTTGCAACACAAATATTGCAAAGTTGACAACAGAAAATTTATTTACACAGAGACATCACACCGACGTGATATATGTCAACGAGAAAATTAACTGGAGCTTAGGTTAGGGCTCCCGTTACTTTTTTCAGTAAGAACATTGAAATAACTGTCTCTCAGAACCAGGTGTGAAATAACCACTTTACAAAGCCCTTGAATATGTTAATTTCTCTCTGAATACTTAATTGAATCTTAATTTTTTACCCCATTAACGTAGCTTGGGCTAGATAACAGCCCCATGAATAATGGACATGATCGCCTGACCTTCTACCCTAACCACAACATAGGCATTAAAGGTCACCTCTTATACCAGTCTGTTATATCCACTGCTGAATTACGCCCATTCGTACACTCACTCACTTGACAGAAAGTGAGAGAGATCAGTCGTTTGAGGTGTTGAGACTTAAAAGAATTTCTTCAAGTACATATTTGGTTTAGATTATTGGATGTAGCAGTAATTTGAAGATGTGTTGAAAGACACCAAAGTTTTCATATATTTCATGTTTTGTTTTCCTTTTTGGTTATACATTTTCACATTATTCATCAAGTTTTTTTTGTGATCTAAGCATACTCACACACATACACACACACACACACACACACACACACACACACACACACACACACACACACACTCTCTCTCTCTCCCACTCTCTCTCTCCCGCTCTCTCTCCCGCTCTCTCTCTCTCTCTCTCTCTCTCTCTCTCTCTCTCTCTCTCTCTCTCTCTCTCTCCTCCCTCACCATCCCTACCCTCCCCCCCCCTCTCTCTCTCTCTCTCTCTCTCTCTCTCTCTCTCTCTCTCTCTCTCTCTCTCTCTTTCCTCCCCCCCCTCTCTCTGCCCACACACACACACACACACACACCTCCCCCCCTCTCTCCCTCACCCCGTCTCCCTCTCACCCCGTCTCTCCCTCACCCGCTCTCTCCCTCACCCGCTCTCTCCCTCTCCATCTCTCTCCCTCTCCTCTTCCTCTCTCCTCCTGCTCTCTCTCTCCCTCCCTCCTCTCTCCATCTCCTCCCCCTCTCCCCTTCTACTTTCTTTTCACTTCAGTGGAAGGGTCGGATCGCCCCCACCCACCCATTTATCTCTCCCTTTATCACTCCCTTTCTCTCTCTCTCTCTCTCTCTCTCTCTCTCTCTCTCTCTCTCTCTCTCTCCCCCTCCCTCCCCAATCCCACTCTGCCCTCCAGACAAATCCTATCAGGCACAACTATAGGAACAGGGGCAAGCATGACAGCCAGAGGTACCAGGGGAACAGGGAAGAGTCAAGGTGACGAAATGAAGGAAATGTTTGCCCAGTTTCTGGAGGACATCAAGTGTGAGATGCAAGAAATGATGCAGGAAATGAAGAACGAAATAAACATCCTGAAAAGAGAGCTGACAGCAGCAAAGGAGGAGATTAGAGCCCTCAAAGAGAATGGTATTGAGGCTGAGACTCAGAAAATCATCCAGGGAGAGGGTGGTAATATTTTCTTGGATGAAAATGCCACAATAAAAGCAACATTTGCAGAAATACTAAAAAAAATAACTCTGAAGTAATGACTGCAGTGATGGAGGTGGCCATGAAAGCAGCCACCTCACAGGAGGCGGCACGCTCCACTAGCCAACTGCTGGAAAGGAACAGATCAGTGGTTGCTGTGGGTATTAAAGAGTAGGAAGGCTCTAATAGGACAGAGTGGAATGACAAGGACAAAGCAGCAGTGAATGAAGTACTAAAGGCACTAGACATGGAAGGGGCTGAGCATAGCACTGAGAAGGTTTTCAGGTTAGGTTGGTACAACAAAGACCGAGACCGAGTGATAAAGATAGTGTTTGCAAACGAGAGCACAAAGGAGAAGATTCTATCAAGGAAGAGCTCCCTGAAAAACGTGGGAAAATTAAAAAATGTATTCCTCCAGAGAGACATGACAAGGGAGGAGAGAGCCGTGGCGGCAGAAGCAAGGAAGATGCACAGGGCGAGACGGAAAAACCAAGAAGTCACAGCTCCCAACACAACACCTCCAGAGGCGAGCAGGCAACCCACAACCAGCTACCCAGTAACACCAGAGGGGAGAACAACCCAGCCACCCTCCTCTGCATAGAAAACCCCCTTACCCCAAACCCTCCCTGCCCCCACTCAAATGTTCAGCCAAATCTCCCTCCCTCCACACCCTATCCCCACCCTTCTACCCCTCCCCTCCTCCTGCCGAGTCCTCCCTCCCCCCCCCCCTTTCCTTCCTGTCCTCCCTCCCCTTTCATCCCATACCCTCCCTGTCCCTCCCCCTTCACTGGATCCCCCACCCCTCATCCCAGTATCGTCTGAGACCCTGTTATCCACCTCACAGGTTCTCACACCCATGGAACAGCTTCCCCCACCAGCAGAACACTCACCAAGGAGGCGATTTGAGAAGGGACAGAAGAAAGTGAGCCTCAAAGCACTGTACACTAACATAGATGGAATTACAAATAAAGCAAATGAGCTTGGAGAACGGGTACTAGAGGAAAACTCAGATATAATAGGCCCTCACAGAAACAAAGCTAACGAAAACGATAACAAACGCAGTGTTCCCACAGGACTATTATGTTATGAGGAAAGAGAGGGAAGGAAGAGGTGGGGGTGATGTAGCTCTGCTGGTAAGAAAAGGCTGGGATTTTGAGGAGATGGATATTCAGGGCTGTGAAGGTTTCAGTGACTACATAGCAGGTACCGTAACAAATGGAGGGAAAAAAATTATAGTCGTAGTCATATATAATCCACCACCAAATGACAGAAGACCCAGACAGGAATATGATAGAAACAACATGGCCACCATTAACATAATAGAAAGAAAAGCTTCTGTTGCTAGCAGAAATGGATCTGAACTACTAATTATGGGAGACTTCAACCATGGGAAGATAGATGAGTGAAAGAATGAGAGGAGAAAATGAACCAGCAATGCTTGATTCGATATTTACCCTAAATGAGTGGGATATAAGGGAAGTTAAGATGGAAGCGCCCTTGGGAATGAGTGACTACAGTGTATTGAACTTTGAGTACCTGGTAGAACTAGGAATTATCTCCCCCAAAAAAGAACTAGGAATCAAAAGGCTGGCATACCGAAAGGGGAATTATGAACAAATGAGAAGTTTCCTGAGTGAAATACCTTGGGACACAGACCTCAGAAATAAGTCTGTACAGGGTATGATGGACTATGTTACCCAAAAGTGTCAGGAGGCAGTAAACAGGTTCATCCCGACCCAAAGGGGAAAAATCCGAGAAGCAACAGAAGAATCCATGGTATAATAGGGCATGTATGGAAGCGAAGAAACTGAACAAAAGGGCGTGGAGGAACTTCCGGAATAACAGAACACCAGAAAGCAGAGAGAGATACCAGAGAACCAGGAATGAGTACGTCAGGGTGAGAAGAGAAGCAGAGAAAAGTTTTGAAAATGATATAGCAAACAAAGCCAAGACTGAACCAAAGCTACTCCACAGTCACATCAGAAGGAAAACAACAGTGAAAGAACAGATATTGAAACTTAGAACAGGCGAGGACAGGTATACAGAGAATGACAGAGAGGTGTGTGAAGAGCTCAACAAGAGGTTCCAGGAGGTCTTCATAATAGAAGAAGGTGAGGTCACTGTGCTAGGAGAAAGGGAGGTAAACCAGGCGGCCTTGGAAGAGTTCGAAATTACGAGAGAGGAGGTCAACAGACACCTGCTGGATCTGGATGTTAGAAAGGATATTGGTCCAGATGGGATCTCCCCATGGATACTGAAAGAGTGTGCAGAGGCACTTTGCTTGCCACTCTCCATAGTGTATAGTAGGTCACTGGAGACGGGAGACCTACCAGAAATATGGAAGACGGCGAATGTGGTCCCAATATACAAAAAGGGCGACAGGCAAGAGACACTGAACTACAGGCCAGTGTCCTTGACTTGTATACCATGCAAGGTGATGGAGAAGTTCGTGAGAAAAAACCTGGTAACACATCTGGAGAGAAGGGACTTCGTGGCAAATCGCTAACATGGGTTCAGGGAGGGTAAATCTTGCCTTACAGGCTTGACAGAATTCTACGATCAGGTGACAAAGATTAAGCAAGAAAGAGAGGGCTGGGCGGACTGCATTTTCTTGGATTGTAGGAAAGCCTTTGACACAGTACCGCATAAGAGGTTGGTACATAAGCTGGAGAGACAGGCAGGTGTAGCTGGTAAGGTGCTCCAGTGGATAAGGGAGTACCTAAGCAATAGGAAGCAGAGAGTTACGGTGAGGGGTGAGACCTCCGATTGGCGTGAAGTCACCAGTGGAGTCCCACAGGGCTCTGTACTCGGTCCTATCTTGTTTCTGATATATGTAAATGATCTCCCGGAGGGTATCGATTCATTTCCCTCAATGTTTGCGGACCATGCTAATATTATGAGAAGGATTAAAACAGAAGAGGACTGTTTGAGGCTTCAAGATGACCTAGACAAACTGAAGGAATGGTTGAACAAACGGTTGTTAGAGTTTAACCCAACCAAATGTTATGTAAGGAAGATAGGTGTAGGGAGCAGGAGGCCAGATACAAGGTATCATCTGGGAGAGGGAATTCTTCAGGAGCCAGAGAAAGAAAAAGACTTGGGGGTTGATATCACGCCAGACCTGTCTCCTGCAGCACATATCAAGAGGATAACATCAGCGGCATATGCCAGGCTGGCCAACATACGAACGGCATTCAGAAACTTGTGTAAAGAATCATTCAGAACTTTGTATACCACATATGTCAGGCCAATCCTGGAGTATGCAGCCCCAGCATGGAGTCCATATCTAGTCAAGGATAAGACTAAACTGGAAAAGGTTCAAAGGTTTGCTACCAGACTAGTTCCCGAGCTGAGAGGCATGAGGTACGAGGAGAGACTACGGGAATTAAACCTCAATTCGCTGGAAGACAGAAGAGTTAGGGGGGACATGATCACCACATTCAAGATTCTAAAGGGAATTGATAGGGTAGATAAAGACCGGCGATTTAACACAGGGGGCACACGCACAAGGGGACACAGGTGGAAACTGAGTGCCCAAATGAGCCACAGAGATATTAGATATACACAGAGCCACAGAAAGAACTTTTTTAGTGTCAGAGTGGTTGACAAATGGAATGCATTAGGAAGTGATGTGGTGGAGGCTGACTCCATACACAGTTTCAAATGTAGATATGATAGAGCCCAATAGGCTCAGGAATCTGTACACCTGTTGATTGACGGTTGAGAGGCGGGACCAAAGAGTCAGAGCTCAACCCCCGCAAACACAACTAGCTGAGTACAACTAGGTGAGTACACACACACACACACACACAAACACACACATACACCTGTTGATTGACGGTTGAGAGGCGGGACCAAAGAGACAGAGCTCAACCCCCGCAAACACAACTAGGTGAGTACACACACACACACACACACACACACACACACACACATATGTGTATGTAATCCCTGTGTAAATGATGTAGTTAAGTATTCAGAGCAGGAAGCTACGTTAATAGGGTAACAAAATTAAGATTCAATTAAGTATTCAGAGAGAAGCACCTATTGGAGCTGCACGTAAGAAAAGCTGTTGGGTCGGACGGAATCTCACCATGGGTATTGAAAGAGTGTGCAGGAGCACTTTGTTTGCCACTCTCCATAGTGTATAGTAGGTCACTGGAAACGGGGGACCTACCAGAAATAGGGAAGACGGCTAATGTAGTACCAATATACAAAAAGGGTGACAGACAAGAGGCACTAAACTACAGGTCCTTAACTTGTATACCATGTAAGGGGATGGAGAGGATTGTGAGAAAATACCTAGTAACACATCTGGAGAGACGAGACTTCGTGACAACCCATCAACATGGGTTCAGGGAGGGTAAATCTTGCCTTACAGGCTTATTAGAATTGTACGATCCGGTGACAAAGATTAAGCAAGAAAGAGAGGGCTGGGCGGACTGCATTTTTTTTGACTGTCGGAAAGCCTTTGACACAGTTCCCCATAAGAGGCTGGTACATAAGCTGGAGAAACAGGCAGGAGTAACTGGTAGGGCGCTCCAGTGGATAAGGGAGTACCTAAGCAATAAGAAGCATAGAGTTACAGTGAGGGGTGAGACCTCAGATTGGCGTGAAGTCACCAGTGGAGTCCCAAAGGGCTCTATACTTGGACCTATCCTGTTTCTGATATACGTAAATGATCTCCCGGAGGGTAAAGACTCAAGCCATTACATACTCATCAACAACGTGAAAGGAGTTTGTTTACCCATGTCTTAAACTTCTTCATGAACATCGATTAAACGGTTATGATACCTCTATCCAATGGGTCCCAGCGCATTGTGGTATTCTCCATAATGAACTAGTAGATCAACTAGCCAAACTAATGCACAACACGCCTCACATTACCCGTCATCCAATTCCCCATGTTGCACGTAAAGGAGCCTTCAAAAATGCCATCACCAAAGATTTTGCGACGAAATGGAAAACGTCATGCTCACCCTTATACTATGGGTCCATAAAAAAGAAATGGGAAGCTTGGAAACATGTCAGATATTAAAGCAGAGAAATTGATATAGCGATGACCAGATTAAGGCTGGGACACACCACACTAACAGCACACAGCTCTAAGTACAGAACAGACATCAACGAACTCTGCATCCACTGTCAGGTGCCTGAAACAGTCGAACACTATCTCCTTCACTGCTTACGACATTATAGTGCCAGAGTAAATCTCAAACAAGTACTTATTTCACTTAAAATACCCTTTACCATCGAGCATATATTAGGAGGCGGTGACCACTCGTTACAAGAAAAATACCAAATAGTCGAGGCACCAGCTAAATATCTCCAGTCGACCAACAAATTGGGTCACATCTGACCCGCGCCACATTTATACCTGGCGCCACCAACAGCTAAACACAGACAACAACTGCCTCGTCGCAGCACGAAGGATCAGCTGACGCCATAAACACAACACACCACCCTACGGTGCGGCAAGTCTCCCTCTAACATACACCTCTGTTCTAGTCGCCGCTCCTCTGTCTACAGCACAACGCAACAAGCACTTATGAAACTCTTATCATCCTCAACATAAACGCCTCTACCAACATCTGTACTGGTGCCGTCATCGGGAGGACAAACCCTTCATGCAAACTGCACCAACTATCACGAAGAAGAAAGACTCATTCCTCTCAATGTTTGCTGACGACGCCAAAATTATGAGAAGGATTAAGACAGAGGAGAACAGCTTGAGGCCTCAAGAAGACCTAGACAAGCTGCAGGAATGGTCGAACAAATGGTTGTTAGAGTTTAACCCAACCAAATGTAATGTAATGAAGATAGGGGTAGGAAGCAGGAGGCCAGATACAAGGTATCATTTGGGAGACGAAATAATTCAGGAGTCAGAGAGAGAGAAAGACCTGGGGGTTGATATCACGCCAGACCTGTCCCCTGAAGCTCATATCAAGAGGATAACATCAGCGACATATGCCAGGTTGGCTAACATAAGAACGGCCTTTAGAAACTTGTGTAAGGAATCTTTCAGAACATTATATACCACATATGTCAGACCAATCCTGGATTATGCGGCTCCAGCATGAAGTCCATATCTAGTCAAGCATAAGACTAAACTAGAAAAGGTTCAAAGGTTTGTCACCAGACTAGTACTCGAGCTGAGAGGTATGAGCTACGAGGAGCGACTACGGGAATTAAACCTCACTTTGTTGGTAGACAGAAGGGTTAGGGAGGACATGATCACCACATTCAAGATTCTCAAGAGAATCGACAGGGTAGATAAAGACAGGTTATTTAACACAAGGGGCACACACACTAGGAGACACAGGTGGAAACTGAGTGCCCAAATGAGCCACAGAGATATTAGAAAGAACTTTTTTAGTGTCAGAGTGGTTGACAAATGGAATGTATTAGGAAGTGATGTGGTGGAGGCTGACTCAGGAACCTGTACACCTGTTGATTGACGGTTGAGAGGCGGGACCACAGAGCCAGAGCTCAACCCCCGCAAGCACAACTAAGTGAGTGCAACGAGATGAGTAAACACACACACACACACACACACACACACATACACATAACAAAGCTAACGAAAATCATATTAAACGCAGTATTTCCACAGGGCTACTATATAGTGAGGAAAGAGAGAGAAGGGAGAGGAGGAGGTGGTGTAGCTTTGCTACTAAGAGAAGGTTGGAGTTTCGAAGAGATTGTAATTCAGAACTGTGAAGGTTTCAGTGACTACATATCAGGCACCATAGCAACTGGAGGACAGAAAATTATAGTAGTAGTCATATATAACCCCCCACCGAATGACAGAAGACCCAGACAGGAATATGATAGAAACAACATGGCCACCATCAATATAATAGAGAGAGCAGCTTCTGTGGCTAGCAGGAACGGATCCAGACTTCTAATCATGGGAGACTTCAACCATGGGAAGATAGATTGGGGAAACAGAGACCCACATGGAGGCCCAGACACATGGAGAGCTAAGCTGCTGGATGTGGCAACAAGAAACTTTCTAAGTCAACACGTCAAGGGACCGACAAGAATGAGAGGAGGGGATGAACCAGCCTTGCTTGATCTGATATTTACCCTAAATGAGTCGGATATAAGGGAAGTTAAGTTGGAAGCCCCATTGAGAATGAGTGATCATAGTGTATTGAGCTTTGAGTACCTGGTTGAGCTGGGAATTATCACCCCATTATTATAAAAAAAGAACTGGGAAATAAAGGGCTGGCGTACCGAAAGGGAAATTATGAGGAAATGAATAAATTCCTATGGGATATACATAGGGACACAGAACTTGGAACCAGGTCCGAACAATACATGATGGACTATTTCACCCAAAAATGTCAGGAGGCTGTAAGCAGGTTTGTCCCAGCCCGACAGGAAAAAACAGAGAAGCAAAGGAAGAATCCGTGGTTTAACAGGGAATGTATGAAAGCAAAGGAGCTGAACAAAAGGGCATGGAGGAACTTCCGTAATAACAGAACACCAGAAAGTAGAGAGAGATACCAGAGAACCAGGAACGAGTATGTCAGTGTGAGAAGAGCAGCTGAGAAAAGGTATGAAAATGATATAGCTAATTAAGCCAAGACCGAACCCAAGCTACTACACAGTCACATCAGGAGGAAGACAACAGTGAAGGAACAGGTGATGAAACTTAGGGTGGGCGAGGACAGGTACACAGAGAATGACAAAGAGGTGTGTGAAGAACTCAACAAAAGGTTCCAGGAGGTCTTTACAATAGAACAGGGACATATCACGGCGCTAGAAGAGGTGGCAGCAAACCAGGTGACCTTGGATAGGTTCGAAATTACAAGAGATGAGGTCAAGAAGCACCTATTGGAGCTGGATGTGAGAAAAGCTGTTGGGCCAGATGGAATCTCACCATGGGTATTGAAAGAGTGTACAGGAGCACTTTGCTTACCACTCTCCATAGTGTATAGTAGGTCACTGGAAACAGGGGACCTACCAGAAATATGGAAATATGAAATATCACTACTGCTAATGTAGTACCAATATACAAAAAGGGTGACAGACAAGAGGCACTGAACTACAGGTCAGTGTCCTTAACTTGTATACCATACAAGGTGATGGAGAAGATTGTTAGAAAAAAACCTAGTAACACATCTGGAGAGAAGAGACTTCGTGACAACCCATCAACATGGGTTCAGGGAGTGTAAATCTTGCCTTACAGGCTTGATAGAATTCTACGATCAGGTGACAAAGATTAAGCAAGAAAGAGAAGGGTGGGCGGACTGCATTTTTTTGGACTGTCGGAAAGCCTTTGACACAGTACCCCATAAAAGGTTGATGCATAAGCTGGAGAAACAGGCCGGAGTAACTGGTAGGGCGCTCCAGTGGATAAGGGAGTACCTAAGCAATAGGAAGCAGAGAGTTACAGTGAGGTTTAAAATTGTGTTATGTGTGTTTAAAGAACACAATAAAGTAGCCGTCACAACTGCAAGAAAAATGACAGGTTGGATAACAAGAACTTTTCACACTAGAGATGCTATACCGATGATGATACTTTTCAAAACGCTTGTGCTCTCTAGAGTGGAGTACTGCTGCACAATGACAGCACCTTTCAAAGCTGGAGAAATTGCTGACCTGGAGAGCGTGCAGAGATCCTTTACTGCTAGAATCCACTCAGTAAAACATCTAAACTACTAGGACCGACTAAAGAGCCTAAAACTGTACTCCCTTGAGCGCAGGCGGGAGAGGTACATAATAATTTACACGTGGAAAATATTAGAGGGGCTGGTCCCAAACCTGCACACAGAAATAACATCACATGAGACCAGAAGACATGGCAGGATGTGCAGAATACCCCCGTTGAAAAACAGAGGTGCAACTGGTACTCTGAGAGAGAACTCTATCAACATCAGAGGTCCGAGACTGTTCAACACGCTTCCACTACACATAAGGGGCATAACTGGCCGACCACTCACAGTGTTCAAGAGATAACTGGATAAGCACCTCCAAAGGATACCTGATCAACCAGGCTGTGACTCATACGTCAGGCTGCGAGCAGCCGCGTCCAACAGCCTGGTTGATCAGTCCGGCAACCAGGAGGCATGGTCGACGACCGGGCCGCGGGGACGCGAAGCCCCGGAAGCACCTCAAGGTAACCTCAAGGTAAGGAGGGGTGAGACCTCAGACTGGCGTGATGTCACCAGTGGAGTCCCACAGGGCTCTCTACTTGGACCTATCCTGTTTCTGATATACGTTAATGATCTCCCAGAGGGTATAGACTCTTTCCTCTCAATGTTTGCTGACGACGCCAAAATTATGAGAAGGATTAAGACAGAGGAGGACAGCTTGAGGCTTCAAGAAGACCTGGACAAGCTGCAGGAATGGTCGAACAAATGGCTGTTAGAGTTTAACCCAAGCAAATGTAATGTAATGAAGATAGGGGTAGGAAGCAGGAGACCAGATACAAAGTACATTTTGGGAGATAAATTACTTCAAGAGTCAGAGAGAGAGAAAAACCTGGGGGTTGATATCACGCCAGACCTGTCCCCTGATGCTCATGTCAAGAGGATAACATCAGCAGCATATGCCAGGTTGGCTAACATAAGAACGGCCTTAAGAAATTTGTGTAAGGAATCTTTCAGAACATTATATACCACATATGTCAGACCAATCCTGGAGTATGCGGCTGCAGCATGGAGTCCATATCTAGTCAAGCATAAGACTAAACTAGAAAAGGTTCAAAGGCTTGCCACCAGAATACTACCCGAGCTGAGAGGTATGAGCTACGAGGAGAGACTACGGGAGTTAAACCTCATGTCGCTGGAAGACAAGAGTTAGGGGGGGGACATGATCACCACATACAAGATTCTCAAAGGAATTGATATGGTAGATAAGGATATGCTATTTAACCCCAGGGGCACACGCACTATGGGACACAGGTGGAAATTGAGTGCCCAAATGAGCCACAGAGATATTAGAAAGAACTTTTTTAGTGTCAGAGTGGTTGACAAATAGAATGCATTGGGAAGTGATGTGGTGGAGGCAGACTCCATACACAATTTCATGTATAGATATGATAGAGCCCAGTAGGCTCAGGAACCTGTACACCAGTTGATTGACAGTTGAGAGGCGGGACCAAAGAGCCAGAGCTCAACTCCTGCAAGCACAAATAGGTGAGTACAAACTGGTGAGTACACACACACACACACACACACACACACACACACACACACACACACACACACACACACACACACACACACACACACACACACACACACACACACACACACACACACATACACACACACACATACACACACACACACACACACACACACACACACACACACACATACACACACACACACACACACACACACACACACACACACACACACACACACACACACACACACACACACACACACACAAGTGTGAACTGGCAAGAAAGCCAGCAAAAAGCAAGTGAACTGGCAGAAAGGGCACAAGAAGAAAACCCTGATGTAATAGGACTCACAGAAACAAAATTGTCAGGAGTCATAACAGATGCTGTGTTTCCAAAGACTACTATATAGTAAGGAAAGAGAGGGAAGGGAGCGGAGGTGGAGGAGTGGCCCTGCTGATAAGGAAGGACTGGAGTTTTGATGATATGGAAATTCTGAACTGTGACGGATTAAGAGATTATATAACAGGAACTATAATAATAATAGTGGCAGTCATTTACAACCCTCCCCTAAATGACAGAAGACCTAGACAGGAGTTTGATAGGAACAACATGGCAACCATTAATATAATAGAGAGAACAGCTTCAGTAGCCTGCAGGAATGGCTCAAGACTCTTAACAATGGGCGATTTACACCATGGAAAACTAGACTGAGAAAATGGGGATCCACATGGTGGTGCAGATACGTGGAGAGCTAAACTCTTGGAAGTGGCAACAAGGAACTTTCTGAGCCAGCATGTCAAGGAACCCACAAGAGTGAGTGAGAGGCAATGATGAACCAGCTAGACTTGATATTCACACTGAATGAGTCAGAAATAAGGGAAGTCAAAGTTGAAGCCCCCATAGGAATGAGTGACGACAGTGTACTGACTTTTGAGTACTTGGTGGAAGTAGGGATAACCTATCCAAGGATGGGATTGGAGGGAAAAAGACTAAATTACCGAAGAGGAAAATATGACGAGATGAGGAACTTCCTCGGGGAATACCATGGAAAACAGAACTTAGAGGCAAGAATGTGCAGGACATGATGGATTTTGTCACCCAGAAGTGCCAGGAAGCTGCAGACAGGTTTATCCCCGTCCAAAAAGAGAAAAACGAAAAACAACAGAAAAACCAATGGTTTAACCAGGAATGCAAGATAACAAAGCAACTGAGTAAAAGAACATGGAGAAACTACAGAAATAACAGAACACTGGAGAGCAGGGAGAGATACCAGAGGGCCAGAAATGAGTACCTCAGAGTGAGGAGGGAAGCAGAGAGATAGTTTGAAAATGACATAGCGAGTAAAGCCAAGACCCAACCAAAGTTGCTACACAGCCACATCAGGAGGAAAACAGCAGTGAAGGAACAGGTGATGAAACTGTGAAAAGGGGAGAACAGATACACAGAGAATGACAAGGAGGTGTGTGAAGAACTCAACAAGAGATTCCAGGAGGTCTTCACAATAGAACAAGGAGAAGCCCCTGCATTAAATGAGGAGAAGGCAAACCAAGCAACCTTGGAGGAATTGGACATCACCAGTGATGAGGTCAAAAGGTGTCTGCTGGAGCTGGATGTGATAAAGGCTGTTGGCCTGACAGAATCTCACCATGGATACTAAAGGAAGGTGCAGAAGCACTATGTGTGCCACTCTCTATGGTGTATAACAGATCACTGGAAACAGGAGACTTACCAGAAAGTTGGAAGACAGCTAACGTAGTCCCAATATACAAGAAAAGTGACAGGCAAGAGGCACTGAACTACAGGCCAGTTTCCCTAACTTGTATACCATGCAAGGTGATGGAGAAGATCGTGAGGAAAAGTCTCGTAGAGCATCTGGAGGGAAATAACTTTGTAACGCACCACCAACATGGGTTCAGGGATGGTAAATCGTGCCCCACAGTATTAATAGAATTCTATGACCAGGCAACAAAAATTAGGCAGGAAAGAGAAGGGTGAGCCGACTACATTTTCCTGGACTGCCAGAAAGCTTTTGACACAGTACCCCATAAAAGTCTGTTAAAAATGTTAGAGCAACAGGCAGGAGTAAAGGAGAAGGTGCTCCAGTGGATAAGGGAATACTTAAGCAACAGGAAACAGCGAGTAACGGTGAGGGGGGGAGACATCAGAGTGGCGAGATGTCACCAGCGGAGTCCCACAGGGCTCAGTACTTGGACCCATCCTGTTTCTAATATATGTAAACGATCTTCCGGAGGGTATAGACTCATTCCTCTCAATGTTTGCTGATGATGCAAAAATTTTGAGAAGAATCAAGACAGATAAAGATAGACAGAGGCTGCAGGATGACCTGGATAAACTGGAGGAATGGTCTAGAAATTGTCTGCTAAAGTTCAACTCTGGAGAGTGTAAGGTAATAAAATTAGGCGAAGGGAGCAGGAGGCTGAACACAAGGTATCATCTGGGAGGTAAAATCCTGCAAGAGTCAAATAGAGAGAAGGATCTGGGGGTTGATATCACACCGAACCTGTCCCCAGAGGCCCACATCAAAAGAATATCATCAGCGGCATATGCTAGACTGGCCAACATAAGAAGTGCCTTTAGAAACTTGTGTAAGGAATCGTTCAGGACCCGGTATATCACCTTTGAAAGACCAATCCTGGAGTATGCAGCTCCAGCCTGGAGTCCATACCTAGTTAAACACAAAACAAAGTTAGAGAAGATTCAGCCCTATGCCACCAGGCTCGTCCCGGAACTGGGAGGAATGAGCTACGAGGAAAGGCTAAAGGAGCTGAACCACACATCCCTGGAAAACAGAAGAGTAAGGGGAGATATGATAACCACCTACAAAATTCTCAGGAGAATTGACAGGGTGGACAAAGACAAACTCTTCAGCACGGGTGGGACACGAACAAGGCGACACAGGAGTAATTTAGTTTCCAGATGTGTCACAGAGACGTTAGAAGGAATTTTTTCAGTGTCAGAGTAGTTAATAAATGGAATGCACTAGGAAGTGATGTGACGGAGGCTGACTCCATACAGAGTTTCATATGAATATATGATAGAGCCCAGTAGGCTCCGAAATCTGTACACCAGTTGATTGACAGTTGAGAGGCGGGACCAAAGAGCCAGAGCTCAACCCCCCCAAGCACAATTAGGTGAGTACTTGGTCACAGCCACTTAGACTCAGCCAATTGGACACAACCACTTGGACACAGTCACTTGGATACAGCCACTTGGACACAGCCACTTGGACTCTGTCACTTGGATACAGTCACTTGGACACAACCACTTGGACACAGGCACTTGCACACAGTCACTTGGACACAGCCACTTGGATACAACAACTTGGACACAACCAATTGGACACAGTCACTTAGACACAACCACATGGACACAGGCACTTGGACACAGTCACATGGACACAGTCACTATGACACAACCACTTGGAAACAGTCCCTAGGACACAACCACTTGGACACAGCCACTTGGACACAGTCACTTGGAGACAGCCACTTGGACACAGCCACTTGGACACAGCCACATGGATACAGCCACTTGGACACAGCCACTTGGGCAAAACCACTTGGACACAGTCATTTGGACACATCCACTTGGGTGCAGCCACGTGGACGCAGGCACTTGGAAACAGGCGATTGGACACAGGCACTTGGACACAGACACTTGGACTCAGTCACTTGGACAGAGTTACTTGGAGATAGCCACTTGGACTCAACCTCTCGGACAGTCACATAGACACAGTCACCTGGACACAACCACTTCGACACAGCTACTTGGATACAGTAACTTGGACAAAGCAAATTGGACACTGGCACTTGGACACAGCCACTTGGACACAACCACTTGGACAGAACCACTTGGACATAGTTACTTGGTCACAGCCACTTGGACAGAACCACATGGACACAGACTTGGACACAGTCAATTGGACACAACCACATGGACACAACCACTTGGACACAGCCGCTTGGACACAGCCATATAGACAAAGCCACATAAACAGTCTCCGTGGTGTAGTGGTAAGACACTCGCCTGGCGTTCCGCGAGCGCTATGTCATGGGTTCGTATCCTGGCCGGGGAGGATTTACTGGGCGCAATTCCTTAACTGTAGCCTCTGTTTAACGCAACAGTAAAATGTGTACTTGGATGAAAAAACGATTCTTCGCGGCAGGGGATCGTATTCCAGGGACCATAGGATTAAGGACTTGCCCGAAACGCTACGCGTACTAGTGGCTGTACAAGAATGTAACAACTCTTGTATATATCTCAAAAAAAAAAAAAAAAAAAAAAAAAAAAACATAAATTAAGTCACTTGGACACAACCAGTTGAAAACAGTCACTTGGACACAGCCACTTAAACACAGTCACTTGGACACACCCTCTTGGACACAGCCTCTTGGACTCATCCACTTGAACACAGCCACTTAAACACAGTCACTTGGACATAGCCACTTCGACACAGCCACTTGGACACAGGCATTTGGACACAGCCACTTGGAAACAACCAATTGGACACAGCTAATTGAACACAGCCACTAGGACTTAGCCACTTGGACACAGTCACTTGGACACAGCCACTTGGACACATCCACTTGAACACAGTCCCTTGGACACAGCCACTTGGACGCATCCACTTGAACACAGTCACTTGGAATCAGCAAATTTGGTACAATCACTTGACCACAGTCACTTGGACACAGCCACTTGGACTCAGCTTCTTGGACACAGTAACTTGGAAATAGCAAATTGAAGGCTGGCACTTTAACACAGTCACTTGGACACAACCACTTGGACAAAACCACTTGGACTCATCCACATGGATACTGGTACTTGGACACAGTTACTTGGTCACAGCCATTTGGACACAACCACAAGGACACAGAGACTTGGACACAGTCAATTGGACACAACCCCATGGACACAACCACTTGGACAAAAGCACTTGGACACAGCCACTTGGACACAGCCACATGGACAAAGCCACATGAACAACGTCACTTGGACACAAACACTTGGACACAACCACTTGCACACAGTCACTTGGACACAACCACTTATAAACAGGCACTTGGACACAGCCACTTGGACACAGCTTATTGGGCACAACCACATGGACAAAACCACTTGGACACAGCCACTTGGACACAGCCTTTTGGACACAGCTTTTTGGGAACAACCACTTGGACAAAACCACTTGGACACAGCCACTTGGACACAGCCTTCTGGGCACAACATCTTGGACACAGCCACTTGGACTCAGCCACTTGGACACATCCTTTTGGGCACAACCACTTGGACACAACAACGTGGACACACCCACTTGGACACAGCCACTAATAATGATGCATTTGGACACTACCACTTGGACACAAATGCTTGGACACAGCCACTTGAACACAGTCCCTTGGACACAGCCACTTGGACGCAGCCTCTTGGACACAGTCACTTGGACGCATCCACTTGAACGCCAGTCACTTGGAATCAGCAACTTTGGCACTACCACTAGACCACAGCCACTTGGCCACAGCCACTTGGACTCAGCCACTTGGACACAGTAACTTGGACGCAGGAAATTGGACACTGGCACTTGGACACAGCCACGTGGACACATCCACATGGATACTGGTACATGGACACAGTTACTTGGTCACAGCCACTTGGACACAATCACATGGACACAGAGACTTGGACTCAGTCAATTGGACGCAACCACATGGACAAAGCCATATAAATAAAGTCACTTGGACGCAGCCACTTGAACACAGTCACTTGGACACATCCACTTGGGTGCAGTTACTTGGACGCAGGCACTTGGAAACAGGCACTTGGACACAGACACTTGGACACAGGCACTGGACTCAGTCACTTAGAGTTACTTGGAGACAGCCACTTGGACTCAACCTCTTGGTGTTACGGACTCGGGCACAGCGTCGTAGCACGGAGCGGTGAAGACAACGCCATCTGTGGGTCAGCTCCCGAAAGCCCCTCCCAATGGACGACGCCATCTAGTGAGGACGAGATATACCGGCCACAGGGGCTGGTTTCCCGTCTTATTGAGCTCGTAACATAGCCGCTGCTGACCTCTGGTGAGGTGATGCTTAGACAGCAACGCCATCTATGGAGTGGATAGGTGGACGTTTGTGTCTAAGCCTGTAAGTTAGGTGCCCTAGAGTGTAACCAGTACTAATGACGTGTCTGATTACAGAGTCGACCTGGGACTGCTGTATTAGTCGATGGATCAGTCTACCCAAGGCAGCCATAGGATCTCCACGTGTTTGCTGCAGAAGCTGTGAGTCACCCCCCGGATGAACACTGTTGTGTTAGCCTGCCTATGACGTGGCAGAACCAGGAATTGTCGTACCCGGGGCTGACTGGTGGAGAAGACTAGCCACTGGGGTGTTGTGGTGAGGAGAGTGATCAGCGGAATCACACGAGGCTCCTGCCTAAGGCTTGCAACCCTAGTATCGGTCGTGGAGTGGCCTACGCAACAGAGCTGATTGGAACCTGCCAGCTACAGGCTGGATTTGTTATTGAAGGCCTCCACGACGGTGCACCCAGTAGGACTGTGATTTGGCTGGCCTGTGGCCAGGGTAGACTCGCCTAGAGAATCGAAGGATTCATAGTGAGGCCACAAGAAGAGAACCAGGGCTAAGCATCGTTGAGCACCGTGGAGCATCCTGCGTCTTCAGGGGAAGACCATTCTGTACATAAGTGTAGTCATAGCCCCAGCGAGTGACTGTTTATATATTTATTTATTGGTGGTGGTGAATATATATTTAATTTAGTGAATTTGTATCCCTTCCCCTTTAATTTACTTGCGTTACGGAACACACCCTTTGAAAGCCACTACTAACTTAGGGCCGGATTCCCAAACTCTAATAACATCAGAGAAGAACCCCAGTTGCGACCCAATAAGGCCGTAACACTTGGACAGTCACTTAGACACAATCACTTGGACACAACCACTTCGACACAGCTACTTGGACACAGTAACTTGGGCACAGCAAAGGGGACACTGGCACTTGGACACAGTCACTTGGACACAACCACTTGGACAGAACCACTTGGACACATCCTAATGGATACAGGTACTTGGTTACAGTCACTTGGACACAGCCACTTGGACACAACCAGTTGAAAACACTCACTTGGACACAGTATTTTGGACGCAGAAAATTGGACACTGACACTTAGACACAGCCACTTCGCCACAGTCATTAGGACACAAACTCTTGGACAAAACCACTTGGACACAGCGACTTGGACACAGTCACATGGCCACAGCTACAAGGACACAAATACTTGGACACAACAACTTGGAACCAACCACTTGTACACAGTCACTTGGACACAGCCTCTTGCGCACAACCACTTTGACACAGCTAATTGGACACAGCCACTTCGACACAGGCATTTGCACACAGCCACTAGTAAACAATCACTTTGACACAGCCACTTGGACAAAACTACTTGGACACATTCACTTGAACTCAGTCACGTGGACACAGTCCACGTGGTCACAGGTCACAGTCACGTGGACACAGTCACATGGACACAGTCACTTGGACACAGTCACTTAGACACAGCCACTTGGTCAGAACCACTTCGACACAGTCATTTGGACAGAACCACTTGGACACAGCCAATTGGACACAACCACGTGGACACAGTCTCTTGGAAACAGTCACTTGGACACAGTCACTTGGACTCATTCTCTTGGACACAACCACTTGTACACAACCACTTGGACACAGTCACTTGGATACAACCACTTATAAACAGGCACTTGGACACAACCACTTATAAACAGGCACTTGGACACAACCACTTGGACACAGCCTCTTGGACACAGCATTTTGGGCACAACCACTTTGTCACAGCTAATTGGACACAGCCACTTGGACATAGTCATTTGGACACAGCCATATGGAAACAACGACTGGGACACAGCCACTTAGACACAGCCACTAGGACATAGCCACTTAGACACAGCCACTTAAACACAGTCACGTGGACACAGTCACTTGGACAAAGTCACGTGGACACAGTCACTTGGACACAGTCACTTGGACACAGTCACTTGAACACAGTCACTTGGACACAGCCACTTGGACACAGCCACTTGGACACAGCAACTTAGACACAGCCAAATGGACACAACGACTTGGACACAGTCACTTCGACACAGTCACTTGAACTCAGTCTTTTGGACACAACCACTTGGACACAACCACTTGGACACAGTCACTTGGACACAGCCTTTTGGACTCAGTCTCTTGGACACAACCACTTGGACACAACCACTTGGACACAACCACTTGGACACAGTCACTTGGACACAGCCTTTTGGGCACAACCACTTGGATACAACCACTTGGGCACAGCCACTTGGACAAAGTCACGTGGACACAGTCACTTGGACACAGTCACTTGGACACAGCCACTTGGATACAGCCACTTGGATACAACCACTTCGACAGTCACTTGAACACAGGCACTTGGACACAGCCAATTGGACACAACCACTTGGACACAGTCACTTGGACACAGCTGTTTGGACACAGTCATTTGGACACAGCCACTTGGACACAGCCACTTGGATACAACCACTTCGACAGTCACTTGAACACAGGCACTTGATCACAGCCACATGGACACAACCACTTGGACACAGCCTCGTTGGCACAACCACTTGGAAACAACAACTTGGACACTGCCACACTTGGACACAGCTGCTTGGACACAGTCATTTGGACTCAGCCACATGGACACAGCGATTTAGACACAGCCCCTTGGACATATCCACTTGGACACAGCCACTTGAACACAGTTACTTAGACACGCCACTTTGACACTGTCACTTGGACAGAGCCACATGGACACAACCACTTGGAAACAACAACTTGGACACAGCCTCGTTGGCACAACCACTTGGAAACAACAACTTGGACACCGTTTTTTGGGCGCAACCACTTGGACACAACCACTAGGACAACGCTTCTTGGGCACAACTACATTGACACAGCGAATTGTACATTCCCACTTGAAGACTGACACTTGGGCACCGCCATTTGGAAACAACCACTTGGACACAGCAACTTGGACACAGTCACTTGGACACAGTCACTTGGACGCAGTCACTTGGACACAGTCACTTGGACACAGCCACTTTGACATATTAACGTGGACACAGCCACATGGGCACAACTACTTGGAAACAACCACTTGGACGCAGCTGCTTTGACACAGCCTCGTGGACACAACCACTTGGACACAATCACTTGGACACAACTACTTGGACACAGCCTCTTGGATAGAGTCACTTGGACACAGCCACCTTTTCACAGTAACTTCCACAGAGTCACTTGGACATAATTATTTGAACACAGTGACATGGGCACAGCCATTTGGACACAGGCACTTGGACACAGTAACTTAGACACAGACACTTGGACACATCACTTGGACACAGCCACTTGGACACAGACACTTGGACACATCAAATAGGACACAGGCACTTGGACACAGCCACCTGGATAAAACCACTTGGACACAGTCACTTACACACAGCTAATTGGACACAGTCAATTAGACACAACCATTTCGACACAGTCACTTGGGCACAGTCTTTTGGACACAGTCACTTGGACTCAGTCTCTTGGACACATTAACATCGACACAACCACTTATAAACAAGCACTTGGACACAGCCACTTATAAACAGACGCTTGGAAACAACCACTTGGACTCAGTTGCTTGGACACAGTAACTTGGACACAGCCACATGGACACAGCCCCTTGGACACAGCCACTTGCGCACGACACTTCGACACAACCACTTGGACACAGCCACTTGGACACAGCCAAATATAAACAGGACTTTGACACACTCACTAGGATACAGCTGCTTGGACACAGTCACTTGGACACAGCAACATGGACACAGCCAGTTTGACACAGCCACTTGCGCCCAACCACTTGGACACAGCCACCTGGACACGGCACTTGGACACAAACCCTTTGACACATCCACATGGACACAGCTACATGGGCACAACCACCTGGAAACAACAACTTGGCCACAGCCACTTGGACACAGCCTCTTGGACACAACCACTTGGACACAACTACTTGGACACAGCCTCTTGGATAGAGTCACTTGGAGACAGCCAACTGGGCACAGTCACTTCGACACAGTCACTTGGACACAACTATTTGAACACAGTGACATGGGCACAGCCATTTGGACACAGGCACTTGAACGCAGCCACTTAGACACAGACACTTGGACACAGCCACTTGGACACAACCACTTGGACACAGTCACTTAGACACAGTAACTTGGACACACCCACTTGGACACATCCACTTCGACACAGCCACTTGGACACAACCACCTGGACACAGTTACTTAGACACACCCACTTTGACCCAACCATTTGGACAGAACTACTTGGACACATCCACATTGACACAGAGACATGGACACAGGCACTTGGACACAACCATTGGGACACAGCCACTTGGACACAGCCACTTAGACACAGTTACTTGGACACGCCACTTGGTCAAAGTCACTTGGACACAACCACTTGGACACAGCCTCTTGGGCACAACCACTTGGACAGAACCACTTCGACACAGTCACTTGGTCACAGCAACTTTGAAACAGCCAATTGGACACAGTCACTTGGACACAGTCTTTTGGACATTGCCACTTGGGCAAAACCACTTGGACACAGGCACTTGTACACAGCCATTTGGACACAGCCAATTGGACACAGCCACTTGGAAACAGTTACTTGGACACGCCACTTGGGCACGGTCACTTGGACACAGCTACTTGGACACAGCCATTTGGACACAGCCTCTTGGACACAACAACTTGGAAACAACAACTTGGACACAGTTACTTGGACACAATCACTTGGACACAGCCACATGGACACAGCCACTTGGACACAGTCACTTGGACACAGCCACTTGTGCACAACCACTTGGACACAGGAACTTGGACACAGGCGATTGCACACAGCCATTTGGACACAGTCACTTGGGCACACCCACTTCGACACAGCCACTTAGACACAGCCACTTGGACACAACCACCTGGACACAGTCGCTTGGACTCAACCACTTAGACCCAGCCACTTGGACACAGTCACTTGGACCCATCCACTTGAACGCCAGTCACTTGGAATCAGCAACTTTGGCACTACCACTAGACCACAGTCACTTGACACAGCCACTTGGACTCAGCCACTTGGACACAGTAACTTGGACGCAGAAAATTGGACACTGGCACTTGGACACAGCCACTTGGACACATCCACATGGATACTGGTACATGGACACAGTTACTTGGTCACAGCCACTTGGACACAATCACATGGACACAGAGACTTGGACACAGTCAATTGGACGCAACCACATGGACAAAGCCATATAAATAAAGTCACTTGGACGCAGCCACTTGAACACAGTCACTTGGACACATCCACTTGGGTGCAGTTACTTGGACACAGGCACTGGACTCAGTCACTTGGACAGAGTTACTTGGAGCCAGCCACTTGGACTCAACCTCTTGGACAGTCGTTAGATACAATCACTTGGACACAACCACTTCGACACAGCTACTTGGACACAGTAACTTGGGCACAGCAAAGGGGACACTGGCACTTGGACACAGCCACTTGGACACAACCACTTGGACAGAAGCACTTGGACACATCCTCATGGATACAGGTACTTGGTTACAGTCACTTGGACACAGCCACTTGGACTCAGCCACTTGGACGCATCCACTTGAACACAGTCACTTGGAATCAGCAACTTTGGCCTTACCACTTGACCACAGTCACTTGGACACAGCCACTTGGCAACAGCCACTTGGACACAGTCACTTGGACAGAAATACTTGGACACAACCACAGCCACTAGGACATAAACACTTGGTCACAACCACTTAGACACAGCGACTTGGACACAGTCACTTGGCCACAGCTACAAGGACACAAATACTTAGACACAACCACTTGGAACCATCCACTTGTACACAGTCACTTGGACAAAGCGTCTTGCACACAACCACTTTGACACAGCTAATTGGATACAGCCACTTCGACACAGGCATTTGCACACAGCCACTAGTAAACAATCACTTGGACAAAGCCACTTGGACAAAGCTACTTAAACACAGTCACTTGAACTCAGTCACTTGGATGCAGTTCACGTGGTCACAGGTCACAGTCACGTGGACACAGTCACATGGACACAGTCACTTGGACACAGTCACTTAGACACAGCCACTTGGATACAGCAACTTGGACATATTCACTTGGACACAGCCACTTCGACACAGTCGCTTGGACACAACCACTTCGACACAGTCACTTAGACAGAACCACTTGGACACAGCCAATTGGACACAACCACGTGGACACAGTCACTTGGACACAGTCACTTGGACAGTCACTTAGACTCATTCTCTTGGACACAACCACTTGGACACAGTCACTTGGATACAACCACTTATAAACAGGCACTTGGACACAACCACTTGGACACAGCCACTTGGACACAGCCTTTTGGGCACAATCCCTTGGACACAACCACTTGGACACAGCCACTTGGACACAGCCTCTTGAGCACAACCACTTTCACAAAGCTAATTGGACACAGACACTTGGACACAGCCACTTGGACACAGTCATTTGGACACAGCCATATGGAAACAACCACTGGGACACAGCCACTTAGACACAGCCACTAGGACATAGCCACTTAGACACAGTCACTTAAACACAGTCACGTGGACACAGTCACTTGGACACAGCCACTTGGACACAGCCACTTGGACACAGCCACTTAGACACAGCCAATTGGACACAACCACTTGGACACAGTCACTTGGACACAGTCACTTGGACACAGTCACTTGGACTCAGTCTTTTGGACACAACCACTTGGACACAACCACTTGGACACAGTCACTTGGACACAGCCTTTTGGGCACAACCACTTGGACAAAACTACTTGGACACACTCACTTGAACACAGCCTTTTGGGAATAACCACTTGGACACAACCACTTGGACACAGCCACTTGGACACAGGCATTTGGACACAGCCACTTGGAAACAACCACTTGGATACAACCATTTGGGCACAGCCACTTGGGCATAGTCACTTGGACACAGTCACCTGAACACAGTCACGAGGATACAGTCATTTGGACAAAGTCACGTGGACACAGTCACTTGGGCACAGTCACTTGGATACAACCACTTGGGCACAGGCACTTGGACATAGCCACTTGGACACAGTCACCTGAACACAGTCACGAGGATACAGTCACTTGGACAAAGTCACGTGGACACAGCCACTTGGACACAGTCACTTGGACTCAGTCTCTTGGACACAACCTCCCGGACACAACCACTTGGACACAGTCACTTGGAGACAACCACTTATAAGCAGGCACTTGGACACAATCACTTGGACACAGTCACTTGCACACAACTTTTTGGGAACAACCACTTGGACAAAACCACTTGGACACAGCCACTTATAATGAGGCACTTGGACACAACCACTTGGACACAGCTGCTTGGACACAGTCATTTGGACTCAGCCACATGGACACAGCGACTTAGACACAGCCCCTTGGACACATCCACTTGGACACAGGCACTTGAACACAGCGATTTGGACACAGCGATTTGGACACAGCCACTTGAACACAGTTACTTAGACACGTCACTTTGACACTGTCACTTGATCACAGCCACATGGACACAACCACTTGGATACAGCCTCGTTGGCACAACCACTTGGAAACAACAACTTGGACACAGTCACTTGGACTTAGCCACTTTGACACATTAACGTGGACACAGCCACATGGGCACAACCACTTGGAAACAACCACTTGGACGCAGCTGCCTTGACACAGCCTCTTGGACACAACCACTTGGACACAATCACTTGGACACAACTACTTGGACACAGCCTCTTGGATAGAGTCACTTGGACACAGCCACCTTGGCACAGTAACTTCCACAGAGTCACTTGGACATAATTATTTGAACACAGTGACATGGGCACAGCCATTTGGACACAGGCACTTGGGCACTGTAACTTAGACACAGACACTTGGACACAGCCACTTGGACACAACCACTTGGACACAGTAACTTGGACACATCCACTTGAACACATACTCTTGGACACACCCACTTTAACCCAACCACATGGATAGAACCACTTGGACACATCCACATTGACACAGGGACATGGACACAGTCTCCTGTACACAGTCACTTGGACAAAGTTACTTGGTTACAGTCACTTGGACACATCACTTGGACACAGCCACTTGGACACAGACACTTGGACACAGACACTTGGACACATCAAATAGGACACAGGCACTTGGACACAGTAACTTAGACACAGACACTTGGACACATCACTTGGACACAGCCACTTGGACACAGACACTTGGACACATCAAATAGGACACAGGCACTTGGGCACAGCCACCTGAACAAAACCACTTGGACACAGTCACTTACACACAGCTAATTGGACATAGCCAATTAGACACAACCATTTCAACACAGTCACTTGGGCACAGTCTATTGGACACATTAACTTCGACACAACCACTTATAAAGAAGCACTTGGACACAAACACTTATAAACAGACACTTGGAAACAACCACTTGGACACAGCTGCTTGGACACAGTTACTTGGACACCGCCACATGGACACAGCCCCTTGGACACAGCCACTTGCGCACGACACTTTGACACACCCACTTGGATACAGCTGCTTGGACACAGCCAGTTTCACACAGCCACTTGCGCCCAACTACTTGGACACAGTGACTTGAGCACAACCATTTGGACACAGGCACTTGAACACAGCCACTTAGACACAGACACTTGGACACAGCAACTTGAACACAACCACTTGGACACAGTCACTTGGACACAGTAACTTGGACACACCCACTTGGACACGTCCACTTCGACACAGCCACTTGGACACAACCACCTGGACACAGTTACTTGGACACACCCACTTTGACCCAACCATTTGGATAGAACTACTTGAACACATCCACATTGAAAACAGGGACATGGACACAGTCACTTGGACACAGCCACTTGGACACAGACACTTGGACACAGCAAATCGGACACAGGCACTTGGACACAGCAAATCGGACACAGCCACTTGGACACAGGCACTTGGACACAGCCACTTGGACACAGCCATTTGGACACAGTCACTTGGACACGGTCACTTGGACACAGCCACCTGGGCACAGCCACTTTGACACAGGCAATTGGACTCAGCAACTTAGACCCAGTCACTTGGACACAGCCCCTTGGACACAACCACTTGTTCACAATCACTTGGGCACAGTCACTTGGACACACCCACTTAGACACAGCCACTTAGACACAACCACTTGGACACAACCACCTGGACACAGTCGCTTGGACTCAACCACTTAGACCCAGCCACTTGGACACAGTCACTTGGACACGGCCACTTAGATACAGCAAATAGGACACAGGCACTTGGACACAGCCACTTGGACACAACCACTTGGACAGAACCACT
Source organism: Procambarus clarkii (assembly GCF_040958095.1). Lineage (NCBI taxonomy): Eukaryota > Metazoa > Arthropoda > Malacostraca > Decapoda > Cambaridae > Procambarus > Procambarus clarkii. The sequence continues at coordinate 19,474,800 of NC_091236.1, forward strand.
TGGAAACATCAACATTGACAAAGGGACATGTACACAGTCACTTGGACACAGTTACTTGGACATAGAAACCTGAACACAACCACTTGGCCACAGCCACTTGGACACAAACACATGGACACAGCAAGTAGGACATAGGCACTTGGACACAGTCACTGGGACACAACCACTTGGACACAGTCACTTGGACAGAACTACTTGGACACAACCACAGCCACTAGGACATAAACACTTGGTCAAAACCACTTAGACACAGTCATTTGGACACAGCCACTTGGCCACAGCCACTAGGACACAAACTCTTCGACAAAACCACTTGGACACAGCGACTTGGACACAGTCACTTGGCCACAGCTACAAGGACACAAACACTTAGACACAACCACTTGGAACCATCCACTTGTACACAGTCACTTGGACAAAGCGTCTTGCACACAACCACTTTGACACAGCTAATTGGACACAGCCACTTCGACACAGGCATTTGCACACAGCCACTAGTAAACAATCACTTGGACAAAGCCACTTGGACAAAGCTACTTAAACACAGTCACTTGAACTCAGTCACGTGGACACAGTTCACGTGGTCACAGGTCACAGTCACGTGGACACAGTCACATGGACACAGTCACTTGGACACAGTCACTTAGACACAGCCACTTGGATACAGCAACTTGGACATATTCACTTGGACACAGCCACTTCGACACAGTCGCTTGGACACAACCACTTCGACACAGTCACTTGGACAGAACCACTTGGACACAGCCAATTGGACACAACCACGTGGACCAGTCACTTGGACACAGTCACTTGGATACAACCACTTATAAACAGGCACTTGGACACAACCACTTGGACACAGCCACTTGGACACAGCCTTTTGGGCACAACCACTTGGACAAAACCACTTGGACACAGTCATTTGAACACAGCTTTTTGGACACAATCCCTTGGACACAACCACTTGGACACAGCCACTTGGACACAGCCTCTTGAGCACAACCACTTTCACAAAGCTAATTGGACACAGACACTTCGACACAGCCACTTTGACACAGTCATTTGGACACAGCCATATGGAAACAACCACTGGGACACAGCCACTTAGACACAGCCACTAGGACATAGCCACTTAGACACAGTCACTTGGACACAGCCACTTGGACACAGCCAATTGGACACAACCACTTGGACACAGTCACTTGGACACAGTCACTTGTACACAGTCACTTGGACTCAGTCTTTTGGACACAACCACTTGGACACAACCACAGTCTATTTAACACAAGGGGAACACGCGCAAGGGGACACAGGTGGAAACTGAGTGCCCAAATGAGCCACAGAGATATTAGAAAGAACTTTTTTAGTGTCAGAGTGGTTGACAAATGGAATGCATTAGGGGGTGATGTGGTGGAGGCTCACTCCATACACAGTTTCAAGTGTAGATATGACAGAGCCCGATAGGCTCAGGAATCTGTACACCTGTTGATTGACGGTTGAGAGGCGGGACCAAAGAGCCAGAGCTCAACCCCCGCAAACACAACTAGGTGAGTACTTGGACACAGTCACTTGGACACAGCCTTTTGGGCACAACCACTTGGACAAAACTACTTGGACACACTCACTTGAACACAGCCTTTTGGGAACAACCACTTGGAAACAACCACTTGGATACAACCACTTGGGCACAGCCACTTGGGCATAGTCACTTGGACACAGTCACCTGAACACAGTCACGAGGATACAGTCATTTGGACAAAGTCACGTGGACACAGCCACTTGGACACAGTCTCTTGGACTCAGTCTCTTGGACACAACCTCTTGGACACAACCACTTGGACACAGTCACTTGGAGACAACCACTTATAAACAGGCACTTGGACACAATCACTTGGACACAGTCACTTGGACACAACTTTTTGGGAACAACCACTTGGACAAAACCACTTGGACACATCCACTTATAATGAGGCACTTGGACACAACCACTTGGACACAGCTGCTTGGACACAGTCATTTGGACTCAGCCACATGGACACAGCGACTTAGACACAGCCCCTTGGACACATCCACTTGGACACAGGCAATTGAACACAGCGATTTGGACACAGCGATTTGGACACAGCCACTTGAACACAGTTACTTAGACACGTCACTTTGACACTGTCACTTGATCACAGCCACATGGACACAACCACTTGGACACAGCCTCGTTGGCACAACCACTTGGAAACAACAACTTGGACACTGCCACACTTGGACACAGCTGCTTGGACACAGTCATTTGGACTCAGCCACATGGACACAGCGATTTAGACACAGCCCCTTGGACATATCCACTTGGACACAGCCACTTGAACACAGTTACTTAGACACGCCACTTTGACACTGTCACTTGGACAGAGCCACATGGACACAACCACTTGGAAACAACAACTTGGACACAGCCACTAGGACATAGCCACTTAGACACAGTCACTTAAACACAGTCACGTGGACACAGTCACTTGGACACAGCCACTTGGACACAGCCACTTGGACACAGCCACTTAGACACAGCCAATTGGACACAACCACTTGGACACAGTCACTTGGACACAGTCACTTGGACACAGTCACTTGGACTCAGTCTTTTGGACACAACCACTTGGACACAACCACTTGGACACAGTCACTTGGACACAGCCTTTTGGGCACAACCACTTGGACAAAACTACTTGGACACACTCACTTGAACACAGCCTTTTGGGAATAACCACTTGGACACAACCACTTGGACACAGCCACTTGGACACAGGCATTTGGACACAGCCACTTGGAAACAACCACTTGGATACAACCATTTGGGCACAGCCACTTGGGCATAGTCACTTGGACACAGTCACCTGAACACAGTCACGAGGATACAGTCATTTGGACAAAGTCACGTGGACACAGTCACTTGGGCAGTCACTTGGATACAACCACTTGGGCACAGGCACTTGGACATAGCCACTTGGACACAGTCACCTGAACACAGTCACGAGGATACAGTCACTTGGACAAAGTCACGTGGACACAGCCACTTGGACACAGTCACTTGGACTCAGTCTCTTGAACACAACCTCTTGGACACAACCACTTGGACACAGTCACTTGGAGACAACCACTTATAAGCAGGCACTTGGACACAATCACTTGGACACAGTCACTTGCACACAACTTTTTGGGAACAACCACTTGGACAAAACCACTTGGACACAGCCACTTATAATGAGGCACTTGGACACAACCACTTGGACACAGCTGCTTGGACACAGTCATTTGGACTCAGCCACATGGACACAGCGACTTAGACACAGCCCCTTGGACACATCCACTTGGACACAGGCACTTGAACACAGCGATTTGGACACAGCGATTTGGACACAGCCACTTGAACACAGTTACTTAGACACGTCACTTTGACACTGTCACTTGATCACAGCCACATGGACACAACCACTTGGATACAGCCTCGTTGGCACAACCACTTGGAAACAACAACTTGGACACAGTCACTTGGACTTAGCCACTTTGACACATTAACGTGGACACAGCCACATGGGCACAACCACTTGGAAACAACCACTTGGACGCAGCTGCCTTGACACAGCCTCTTGGACACAACCACTTGGACACAATCACTTGGACACAACTACTTGGACACAGCCTCTTGGATAGAGTCACTTGGACACAGCCACCTTGGCACAGTAACTTCCACAGAGTCACTTGGACATAATTATTTGAACACAGTGACAAGGGCACAGCCATTTGGACACAGGCACTTGGGCACTGTAACTTAGACACAGACACTTGGACACAGCCACTTGGACACAACCACTTGGACACAGTAACTTGGACACATCCACTTGAACACATACTCTTGGACACACCCACTTTAACCCAACCATATGGATAGAACCACATGGACACATCCACTTTGACACAGGGACATGGACACAGTCTCCTGTACACAGTCACTTGGACAAAGTTACTTTTTTACAGTCACTTGGACACATCACTTGGACACAGCCACTTGGACACAGACACTTGGACACAGACACTTGGACACATCAAATAGGACACAGGCACTTGGACACAGTAACTTAGACACAGACACTTGGACACATCACTTGGACACAGCCACTTGGACACAGACACTTGGACACATCAAATAGGACACAGGCACTTGGGCACAGCCACCTGAACAAAACCACTTGGACACAGTCACTTACACACAGCTAATTGGACATAGCCAATTAGACACAACCATTTCAACACAGTCACTTGGGCACAGTCTTTTGGACACAGTCACTTGGACTCAGTCTATTGGACACATTAACTTCGACACAACCACTTATAAAGAAGCACTTGGACACAGACACTTATAAACAGACACTTGGAAACAACCACTTGGACACAGCTGCTTGGACACAGTTACTTGGACACCGCCACATGGACACAGCCCCTTGGACACAGCCACTTGCGCACGACACTTTGACACACCCACTTGGATACAGCTGCTTGGACACAGCCAGTTTCACACAGCCACTTGCGCCCAACTACTTGGACACAGTGACTTGAGCACAACCATTTGGACACAGGCACTTGAACACAGCCACTTAGACACAGACACTTGGACACAGCAACTTGAACACAACCACTTGGACACAGTCACTTGGACACAGTAACTTGGACACACCCACTTGGACACGTCCACTTCGACACAGCCACTTGGACACAACCACCTGGACACAGTTACTTGGACACACCCACTTTGACCCAACCATTTGGATAGAACTACTTGAACACATCCACATTGAAAACAGGGACATGGACACAGTCACTTGGACACAGCCACTTGGACACAGACACTTGGACACAGCAAATCGGACACAGGCACTTGGACACAGCAAATCGGACACAGCCACTTGGACACAGGCACTTGGACACAGCCACTTGGACACAGCCATTTGGACACAGTCACTTGGACACGGTCACTTGGACACAGCCACCTGGGCACAGCCACTTTGACACAGGCAATTGGACTCAGCAACTTAGACCCAGTCACTTGGACACAGCCCCTTGGACACAACCACTTGTTCACAATCACTTGGGCACAGTCACTTGGACACACCCACTTAGACACAGCCACTTAGTAAGACCAACTAAGACCAATCCTGGAGTATGCGGCCCCAGCATGGAGCCCGTACCTTGTCAAGCACAAGACGAAGCTGGAAAAAGTCCAAAGGTATGCTACTAGACTAGTCCCAGAACTAAGAGGCATGAGTTATGAGGAAAGGCTGCGGGAAATGCACCTCACGACACTGGAAGACAGAAGAGTAAGGGGGACATGATCACAACCTACAAAATCCTCAGGGGAATCGACCGGGTAAACAAGGATGAACTTTTCAACACTGGTGGGACGCGAACAAGGGGACACAGGTGGAAGCTGAGTACCCAAATGAGCCACAGAGACGTTAGAAAGAACTTTTTCAGTGTCAGAGTAGTTAGCAAATGGAATGCATTAGGAAGTGATGTGGTGGAGGCTGACTCCATTCACAGTTTCAAATGTAGATATGATAGAGCCCAATAGGCTCAGGAATCTGTACACCAGTTGATTGACGGTTGAGAGGCGGGACCAAAGAGCCAGAGCTCAACCCCCGCAAGCACAATTAGGTGAGTACAATTAGGTGAGTACTTAGACACAACCACTTGGACACAACCACCTGGACACAGTCGCTTGGACTCAACCACTTAGACCCAGCCACTTGGACACAGGCACTTGGACACAGCCACTTGGACACAACCACTTGGACAGAACCACTTGGAAACATCAACATTGACAAAGGGACATGTACACAGTCACTTGGACACAGTTACTTGGACATAGAAACCTGAACACAACCACTTGGACACAGCCACTTGGACACAAACACATGGACACAGCAAGTAGGACATAGGCACTTGGACACAGTCACTGGGACACAACCACTTGGACACAGTCACTTGGACAGAACTACTTGGACACAACCACAGCCACTAGGACATAAACATTTGGTCAAAACCACTTAGACACAGTCATTTGGACACAGCCACTTGGCCACAGCCACTAGGACACAAACTCTTCGACAAAACCACTTGGACACAGCGACTTGGACACAGTCACTTGGCCACAGCTACAAGGACACAAACACTTAGACACAACCACTTGGAACCATCCACTTGTACACAGTCACTTGGACAAAGCGTCTTGCACACAACCACTTTGACACAGCTAATTGGACACAGCCACTTCGACACAGGCATTTGCACACAGCCACTAGTAAACAATCACTTGGACAAAGCCACTTGGACAAAGCTACTTAAACACAGTCACTTGAACTCAGTCACGTGGACACAGTTCACGTGGTCACAGGTCACAGTCACGTGGACACAGTCACATGGACACAGTCACTTGGACACAGTCACTTAGACACAGCCACTTGGATACAGCAACTTGGACATATTCACTTGGACACAGCCACTTCGACACAGTCGCTTGGACACAACCACTTCGACACAGTCACTTGGACAGAACCACTTGGACACAGCCAATTGGACACAACCACGTGGACACAGTCACTTGGACACAGTCACTTGGACACAACCACTTGTACACAACCACTTGGACACAGTCACTTGGATACAACCACTTATAAACAGGCACTTGGACACAACCACTTGGACACAGCCACTTGGACACAGCCTTTTGGACACAACCACTTGGACAAAACCACTTGGACACAGTCATTTGAACACAGCTTTTTGGACACAATCCCTTGGACACAACCACTTGGACACAGCCACTTGGACACAGCCTCTTGAGCACAACCACTTTCACAAAGCTAATTGGACACAGACACTTCGACACAGCCACTTTGACACAGTCATTTGGACACAGCCATATGGAAACAACCACTGGGACACAGCCACTTTGACACAGCCACTAGGACATAGCCACTTAGACACAGTCACTTGGACACAGCCACTTGGACACAGCCAATTGGACACAACCACTTGGACACAGTCACTTGGACACAGTCACTTGTACACAGTCACTTGGACTCAGTCTTTTGGACACAACCACTTGGACACAACCACAGTCTATTTAACACAAGGGGAACACGCGCAAGGGGACACAGGTGGAAACTGAGTGCCCAAATGAGCCACAGAGATATTAGAAAGAACTTTTTTAGTGTCAGAGTGGTTGACAAATGGAATGCATTAGGGGGTGATGTGGTGGAGGCTCACTCCATACACAGTTTCAAGTGTAGATATGACAGAGCCCGATAGGCTCAGGAATCTGTACACCTGTTGATTGACGGTTGAGAGGCGGGACCAAAGAGCCAGAGCTCAACCCCCGCAAACACAACTAGGTGAGTACTTGGACACAGTCACTTGGACACAGCCTTTTGGGCACAACCACTTGGACAAAACTACTTGGACACACTCACTTGAACACAGCCTTTTGGGAACAACCACTTGGACACAACCACTTGGATACAACCACTTGGGCACAGCCACTTGGGCATAGTCACTTGGACACAGTCACCTGAACACAGTCACGAGGATACAGTCATTTGGACAAAGTCACGTGGACACAGCCACTTGGACACAGTCTCTTGGACTCAGTCTCTTGGACACAACCTCTTGGACACAACCACTTGGACACAGGCACTTGGAGACAACCACTTATAAACAGGCACTTGGACACAATCACTTGGACACAGTCACTTGGACACAACTTTTTGGGAACAACCACTTGGACAAAACCACTTGGACACATCCACTTATATTGAGGCACTTGGACACAACCACTTGGACACAGCTGCTTGGACACAGTCATTTGGACTCAGCCACATGGACACAGCGACTTAGACACAGCCCCTTGGACACATCCACTTGGACACAGGCAATTGAACACAGCGATTTGGACACAGCGATTTGGACACAGCCACTTGAACACAGTTACTTAGACACGTCACTTTGACACTGTCACTTGATCACAGCCACATGGACACAACCACTTGGACACAGCCTCGTTGGCACAACCACTTGGAAACAACAACTTGGACACTGCCACACTTGGACACAGCTGCTTGGACACAGTCATTTGGACTCAGCCACATGGACACAGCGATTTAGACACAGCCCCTTGGACATATCCACTTGGACACAGCCACTTGAACACAGTTACTTAGACACGCCACTTTGACACTGTCACTTGGACAGAGCCACATGGACACAACCACTTGGAAACAACAACTTGGACACAGCCTCGTTGGCACAACCACTTGGAAACAACAACTTGGACACAGTTTTTTGGGCGCAACCACTTGGACACAACCACTAGGACAACGCTTCTTGGGCACAACTACATTGACACAGCGAATTGTACATTCCCACTTGAAGACTGACACTTGGGCACCGCCATTTGGAAACAACCACTTGGACACTGCAACTTGGACACATTCACTTGGACACAGTCACTTGGACACAGTCACTTGGACTTAGCCACTTTGACACATTAACGTGGACACAGCCACATGGGCACAACCACTTGGAAACAACCACTTGGACGCAGCTGCTTTGACACAGCCTCTTGGACACAATTACTTGGACACAATCACTTGGACACAACTACTTGGACACAGCCTCTTGGATAGAGTCACTTGGACACAGCCACCTTGGCACAGTAACTTCCACAGAGTCACTTGGACATAATTATTTGAACACAGTGACATGGGCACAGCCATTTGGACACAGGCACTTGGGCACAGTAACTTAGACACAGACACTTGGACACAGCCACTTGGACACAACCACTTGGACACAGTAACTTGGACACATCCACTTGAACACATCCTCTTGGACACACCCACTTTGACCCAACCATATGGATAGAACCACTTGGACACATCCACATTGACACAGGGACATGGACACAGTCTCCTGTACACAGTCACTTGGACAAAGTTACTTAGTTACAGTCACTTGGACACATCACTTGGACACATCCACTTGGACACATCCACTTGGACACAGACACTTGGACACATCAAATAGGACACAGGCACTTGGACACAGTAACTTAGACACAGACACTTGGACACATCACTTGGACACAGCCACTTGGACACAGACACTTGGACACATCAAATAGGACACAGGCACTTGGGTACAGCCACCTGGACAAAACCACTTGGACACAGTCACTTACACACAGCTAATTGGACACAGCCAATTAGACACAACCATTTCGACACAGCCACTTGGACACAGACACTTGGACACATCAAATAGGACACTGGCACTTGGACACAGTAACTTAGACACAGACACTTGGACACATCACTTGAACACATCCACATTGACACAGGGACATGGACACAGTCACTTGGACACAGCCACTTGGACACAGACACTTGGACACAGCAAATCGGACACAGGCACTTGGACACAGCCAATTGGACACAACCACTTTGACACAGTCACTTAGACACAGCCAATTGGAGACAACCATTTCGACACAATCACTTGGACACAGTCTTTTGGACACAGTCACTTGGACTCAGTCTCTTGGACACAGCCACTTGCACACACCCACGTGGACACAGCCACTTGGACACAACCACTTAAAAACAGGCACTTGGCCACAACCACTTGGACACAGCCACTTATAAACAGACACTTGGGCACAACATCTTTGACACAGCTGCTTGGACACAGTCACTAGGACCCTGCCATATAGACACAGCCACATGGACACAGCCACTAGGGCAAAACAACTTGGACACAGGCACTTGGACACAACCATTGGGACACAGCCACTTGGACACAGCCACTTAGACACAGTTACTTGGACACGCCACTTGGTCAAAGTCACTTGGACACAGCCACTTGGACACAACCACTTGGACACAGCCTCTTGGGAACAACCACTTGGACAGAACCACTTCGACACAGTCACTTGGTCACAGCAATTTGGAAACAGCCAATTGGACACAACCACTTGGACACAGGAACTTGGACACAGGCGATTGCACACAGCCATTTGGACACAGTCACTTGGACACGGTCACTTGGACACAGCCACTTGGGCACAGCCACTTCGACACAGGTAATTGGACTCAGCAACTTAGACCCAGTCACTTGGACACAGCCCCTTGGACACAACCACTTGTTCACAATCACTTGGGCACAGTCACTTGGACACACCCACTTGGACACAGCCACTTAGACACAACCACTTGGACACAACCACCTGGACACAGTCGCTTGGACTCAACCACTTAGACCCAGCCACTTGGACACAGTCACTTGGACACAGCCACTTAGATACAGCAAATAGGACACAGGCACTTGGACACAACCACTTGGACAGAACCACTTGGAAACATCAACATTGACAAAGGGACATGTACACAGTCACTTGGACACAGTTACTTGGACATAGAAACCTGAACACAACCACTTGGACACAGCCACTTGGACACAAACACATGGACACAGCAAATAGGACATAGGCACTTGGACACAGTCACTGGGACACAACCACTTGGACAGAACCACTTGGACACATCCACATGGGCACTGGGACTTGGACACAGTCACTTGGACACAACCACTTTGATACAGTTACTTGGAGACAGTCACTTTGATACAGTTACTTGGAGACAGTCACTTTGACACAGTCACTTGGCCACAGCCACTTGGACACAACCACTTGGATACAGTCACTTAGAATTAGAAACAGAGCAATGCAAAAGATGTACAGTGACCACAACACAGCAGTTGCAACATCAGGATCTGCGGGTTGGTACAAGAATTCAATCAACTACGAACCACTTAGTTTGATGAAAGAGGGCAGTAGAACAACAGAAGTGCACTTACATCGCATCAGGCTTGGATACCCATGTGCATGGGAAATAGGCTTACAGGTTCCGGATGATGAGAGGAAATGTCAACACTGTGGAGAAATGCCCGACAGACCACTGGAACATTATCTAACACAGTGCACAGTTACAAACCCATTAAGATTTCAACTTAGCTTCAATCGAACAGAAGAAGTTGTTAAACACATATGGCAAAATCTTACTGAAACGACCATACGAGTAATAAATACTCATACTCCGCCCAAGTAAAACAGAAACAAGTAACACTTAGTGGGCCAGCCAGAGGCTTAGGGCCCGCACAGGAATATCCCTGCAAAAAAAAAGTCACTTAGACGCCATCACTTGGACACAGCCACTTGACCACAGTCACTTGGGCACAGCCACTTGGACTCAGCCACTTGGACTCAGCCTCTTGGACACAACCACTTGGACACGATCATTTGGACACAGCCTCTTGGATAGAGTCACTTAGACATAGCCACTTGGGTACAGTCACTTGGACACAGTCACTTGGACACAGCCACTTGGACACTGCCTTTTGGACACAGCCACTTCGACACAGTCACTTGGACACAGCCACTTTGATATAACCACTTGGACACAGATACTTGGACACAACCACTTGAACACATTTACTTGGACACAGTCACTTGGACTCAGTTAATTCGACACAATCACTTGAACTCAGTCAATTCGACACAGTCACTTGGACACAACCACTTCCACACTGCCTCTTGAACACAGTCACTTAAACACAGCCACATGGACACAACCACTTGGACACAGTCACTTGGACACGGCACGGCAACCTGTTTTCTTAAAAAGAACGTCGCTTTTGGCCCTTTGCCCGTATAGCCGAATTTGGACGTAATTTGAAATTGAAAAAAAATGAAAATAAATTTGGGATTTTTTTTTTCAACAACAGTAAGTTAAGGGTCCTCTGATAGGTTAGGTGGGCAGGAAATTCTCATAAAGTTTCAAAACGTTATGAAAAACGTTAATTTAAAGTGTCATCTTATAACCTCTGCGCGTAAGCCGGATGACTCAAATAGAAAACGGAACAGAACATCACTTTTGTGAGTAGATTTCAATTCAAATTACGTCCAAATTTGGCCATAGCGCGCATACGAGCCAAAAGTGACGTTATTTTTCAGAGGACGGGTTGCACTTGGACACAGTTACTTGGACACAGCCACATGGACACAGCCTCTTGGGCACAACCACTTGGCCACGATCACTTGAACACAGCCACAGTCCATACCTAGTTAAACACACGACAATGCTAGAGAAGATTCAGCGGTATGCCACCAGGCTCGTCCCGGAACTGACAGGAATGAGCTACGAGGAAAGGCTCAAGGAGCTGAACCTCACATCCCTGGAAAACAGAAGAGTAAGGGAAGACATAATAACCACCTACAAAATTCTCAGGGGAATTGACAGGGTGGACAAAGACAAACTCTTCAGCACGGGTGGGACACGAACAAGGGGACACAGGTGGAAACTTAGTACCCAGATGAGCCACAGAGACGTTAGAAAGAATTTTTTCATTGTCAGAGTAGTTAATAAATGGATTGCACCAGGAAGTGATGTGGTGGAGGCTGACTCCATACACAGTTTCAAATGTAGATATGATAGAGCCCAGTAGGCTCAGGAATCGGTACACCAGTTGATTGACGGTTGAGAGGCGGGACCAAAGAGCCAAAGCTCAAACCCCGCAAGCACAATTAGGTGAGTACAATTATTTGAGTACTTGAACACATCCTCTTGAATAGACTCACTTAAACACAGCCACTTGGACACAGTCTCTTGGACACAGCCACTTGGACACAGCCACTTGGACACAGATACTTGCACACAGCCACTTGCACACATCTATTTGGACACAGTCACTTGGACACAACCACTTGACCACAGTCACTTGGGCACAGCCACTTAGAGTAAGCCACTTGGACACAGCCACTTAGAGTAAGCCACTTGGACACAACCTATTGAACACAGTCACTTGGACACAACCACTTGGACAGAACCACTTGGAAACAACCACTTGGACACAACAACTTGGACACAACTATTTGACCGCAGTGACTTTGGCACAGCCACTTTGACACAAGCAATTGGACACAGCAACTTAGACTCAGACACTTGGACACAGCCACTTGGACACAACCACTTCTACACAGTCACTTGGACACAGCTACTTGGACACAACCACTTGGATACAGTCATTTAGACACAACCACTTGGACACAGCCACTTGACCACAGTCACTTGGGAACAGCCACTTGACCACAGTCACTTGGGAACAGCCACTTGGACACAGTCACTTGAACAAAACCTGTTGAACACACTCACTTGGACACAACCACTTAGACACAACCACTTGGACATAACAACTTGGACACAACTACTTGAATACAGTGACTTGGGCACAGCCACTTGGACACAAGCACTTGGACACAGATACTTAGACACAGACACTTGGACACAACCACTTGGACACAACCACTTGTTCACAGTCACCTAGACACAGTTACATGGACACAGCCGCTTGGACACAACCGCCTGGACACAGACGGTGCTAAAATTATGAAAAGGATTAAAACAGAAGAAGACTGGAGGAAGAGATCTGGGAGAGGAAATTCTTCAGGAGTGAGAGAAAGAAAAAGTCTTGGGGGTTGATATCACGCCAGACCTGTCTCCTGCAGCACATATCAAGAGGATAACATCAGCGGCATATGCCAGGCTGGCCAACATACGAACGGCATTCAGAAACTTGTGTAAAGAATCATTTAAAACTTTGTATACCACATATGTCAGGTCAATCCTGGAGTATGAAGCCCCAGCATGGAGTCCATATCTAGTCAAGGATAAGACTAAACTGGAAAAGGTTCAAAGGTTTGCCACCAGATTAGTACCCGAGCTGAGAGGTATGAGCTACGAGGAGAGACTACGGGAATTAATCCTCACTTCGCTGGAAGACTGAAGAGTTAGGGGGGACATGATCACCACATTCAAGATTCTGAAGGGAATTGATAGGGTAGATAAAGGCAGGCTATTTAACACAAGGGGCACACGCACAAGGGGACACAGGTGGAAACTGAGTGCCCAAAGGAGCCACAGAGATATTAGAAAGAACATTTTTAGTGGCAGAGTGGTTGACAAATGGAATGCATTAGGAAGTATTGTGGTGGAGGCTGACTCCATACACAGTTTCAAGTGTAGATATGATAGAGCCCAATAGGCTCAGGAATCTGTACACCTGTTGATTGACGGTTGAGAGGCGGGACCAAAGAGCCAGAGCTCAACCCCCACAAACACAACTAGGTGAGTACAACTAGGTGAGTACAGTCACTTGGACACAACCACTTAGACCCAGCCACTTGGACACAGTCAAATGGACACAGTCACTTAGACACAGTTACTTGGACACAGTCACTTGGATACAACCACTTGGACACAGCAAATGGGACACAGGACATCCTCGTCCACCAGTCTCCCCGGACCAGATCCTCCCTGCTCCCGCTCACCCCAGATTCCACACGTCCCCCCCCCCCCGAGAGTTAAAGCAGAAGGGAGTCAGTTTCAGGGTAATGTACTCGAACATTGATGGGATCTCAAGCAAGACAAGTGAACTAAGGGAAAGGGCGCAAGAAGTGAACTCAAATGTAATCATACTCACTGAAACAAAACTCTCTGGAAACATAACGAATGCCGTGTTTCCCCAGGAGTACACAGTAATAAGGAAAGAGAGGGAAGGTAGGGGAGGAGGCGGAGTGGCCCTACTCATGAGAAAGGAATGGAATTTTAAGGAGATGGCCATCCCGGGCTGTGAGGGTTTCAGAGACTACATAACAGGCACCATGACAATGGGAGGACCACGAATAGTAGTAGCAGTAATATATAACCCTCCACCAAATGACAGAAGACCCAGTCAAAAGTACGTAAACAACAACATGGCAGTTACCACTGTAATTGAGAGGGCAGCCTCTGTTGCCTGTAGAAATAGATCCCACCTGCTCATCATGGGGGACTTCAATCACGGAAGGATTGACTGGGAGAACAAGGAACCGCATGGAAGCGAGGATATGTGGAGAGCCAAACTATTGGAGGTGGTGACTAGAAACTTTTTAACCTAGCATGTCGGAGAACCCACAAGGATGAGAGGCAATGACGAACCAGCGAGACTCGACCTAGTCTTCACTCTAAACGACTCCGACATAAGAGAAATCGGTTTTGATGCCCCAGTAGGAATGAGCGACCACAGTGTAGTGGTGTTTGAGTACTTCATTGAAGAAGGGTTATTGAACTCGAGGAGGGATACCGAAACCAAAAGGTTAGCATACCGAAAGGGAAACTATGAGGAGATAAGAAAATTCCTAACAGATATAGCATGAGAAACAGACCTCATAATAATGATGGCCCAGGACATGATGGACTACATCACGCACAAGTGCAAGGACGCAGCAAACAAGTTTGTCCCAGTCCAAAAGGAAAACGACGAAATGAAGATGAGAAACCCATGGTTTAATCATAGATGTAGGCTAGCTAAGCAGCAAAGTAAAAGTGCATGGAGAAACTATAGGAATAACAGGACACTTGAGAACAGAGAAAGATACCAGAATGCCAGGAATGAATATGTCAGGATGAAAAGAGAGGCAGAAAGACAATACGAAAATGACATCGCAAGCAAGGCAAAGATTTAACCTAAATTGCTGCATAGCCACATCAGGAGAAAAACAACAGTAAAGGAACAGGTCATGAAATTAAGACTAGGGGAAGAAGGATTCACTACAAACGACAAGGAAGTGTGTGAGGAACTGAATAAGAAATTCCAAGAGGTCTTCACCTTAGAGCAAGGAGAAATCCCAGAGATAAGAGAGGGAATAGCTAACCAGGAACCACTGGAAGAGTTTGAGATTACCAGCAGGGAAGTAAGGAAGTGTTTACTAGAGTTGGATCTGACAAAGGCTATAGGCCCAGATGGAATCTCCCCTTGGATACTAAAGGAAGGAACAGAAGAACTGTGCCTGCCACTCTCCATAGTGTACAACAAATCACTGGCAACAGGGGAACTGCCAGAAATTTGGAAAGCAGCTAACGTAGTCCCGATATACAAGAAAGGGGATATACAGGTGGCACTGAACTACTGGCCAGTGTCCCTAACCTGCATACCATGCAAGCTGATGGAGAAGATTGTGCGAAAAAAGCTAGTGGAGCATCTGGAGCGAAAGAACTTTGTAACACAGCATCAACATGGGTTCAGGGATGGCAGGCCCTGCCTCACAGGGTTACTTGAATTCTACGACCAGGCAACAAAAATCAGGCAAGAAAGAGAAGGGTGGGCAGACTGCATATTTTTGGATTGTCAGAAAGCCTTTGATACAGCACCACACAAGAGGCTAGTGAAAAAGCTGGAGATGCAGGCCGGTGTGAAAGGGAAGGTACTCCATTGGATACAGGAGTACCTAAGCAACAGGAGACAACGAGTCAGTGTGAGGGGTGAGGTCTCAGATTGGCCTGACGTTACAAGTGGAGTCCCGCAGGGGTCAGTCCTTGGACCTATACTGTTTCTGATATATGTATATGATCTCCCAGATGGTATAGACTCGTTTCTCTCAATGTTTGCTGATGATGCAAAAATTCTGAGGAAGATCGAAACAGAGGATGATAGTAGGAGGCTACAAGATGACCTAGACAGACTGAGTGAAATATATACTGAGTGACTGAGTCAAATAGCTGTTGAAGTTCAACCAGAGTAAATGCAAAGTAATGAAACTAGGCGGTGGAAATAGGAGGCCAGACACAGGATACAGAATAGGAGGTGAAGTACTTAATGAAACGAACAGAGAGAAAGATCTAGGAGTTGATATCACACCAAACCTGTCTCCTGAAGCCCACATAAAAAGAATAACGTCTGCGGCATATGCGAGGCTGGCTAACATCAGAACAGCGTTCAGGAACCTGTGTAAGGAATCATTCAGGATCTTGTACACCACATATGTAAGAGCAATCCTGGAGTATGCGGCCCCAGCATGAAGCCCGTACCTTGTCAAGCACAAGACGAAGCTGGAAAAAGTCCAAAGGTATGCCACTAGACTAGTCCCAGAACTAAGAGGCATGAGTTACGAGGAAAGGCTGCAGGAAATAAACCTTACGATCTTGGAGGACAGAAGTGTAAGGAAAGACATGATCACAACCTACAAAATCCTCAGGGGGAATCGACCGGGAAAACAAGGATAAACTATTCAACACTGGTGGTACGCGAACAAGGGAACACAGGTTGAAACTGAGTACCCCCATGCACCACAGGGACATTAGAAGGAACGTTTTCAGTGTCAGAGTAGTTAACAGATGGAATGCATTAGGCAGTGATGTGGTGGAGGCTGACTCCATACACAGTTTCAAATGTAGATATGATACAGCCCAGTAGGCTCAGGAACCTGAACACCAGTTGATTGAAAGTTGAGAGGCGGGACCAAAGATCCAAAGCTAAACCCCCGCAAGCACAAATAGGTGAGTACAGGCACTTGGACACAGCCACTTGGACACAACCACTTGGAGAGAACCACTTCGACACATCCACATTGACACAGGGACATGGACACAGTCACTTGATCACAGTCACTTGGACAAAGCAAATAGGACACAACCACTTGGACACAGCCACTTGGACACAGACACTTGGACACAGCAAATAGGACACAAGCACTTGGACACAGCCAATTGGACACAACCACTTGGACAGAACCACTTGGACACATCCACATCCACATCCACATGATCTTCCAGATTGAATTGACTCGTTCCTTTCGATGTTTGCTGATGACGCGAAAATTATGAGGAGGATCAGGACGGAGGAGGATAGTATGAGGCTACAAGATGACCTAGACAAACTGAAGGAATGGTCCGACAAATGGCTACTAAAGTTCATCCCAAGTAAATGTAAGGTAATGAAACTAGGAGGAGGAACTAGGAGGCCAGTCTCTGGATACCGAATGGGAAATGAAGTCCTCCACGAAACGGACAGAGAGAAAGATCTGGGAGTTGATATCACGCCAAACCTGTCTCCTGAATCCCACATCAAAATTAAAACATCAGCGGCCTATGCGAGGCTGGCTAACATCAGAACTGTTTTCAGAAACCTGTGTAAGGAATCCTTCAGAACCTTGTATACCACATATGTAAGGCCAATCCTGGAGTATGCAGCCCCAGCATGGAGCCCTTACCTAGTCAAGCACAAGACGAAGCTGGAAAAAGTTCAGAGGTATGCCACTAGGTTAGTCCCAGAACTAAGAGGCATGAGTAATGAGGAAAGACTACGTGAACTTCACCTCACGTTGCTCGAAGACAGAAGAGCTAGGAGAGACATGATCACCACATACAAAATTCTCAGGGGAATTGACAGGGTGGACCAGGATGGATTATTTAACACGGGTGGCACACACACAATGGGACACAGGTGGAATCTGAGTACCCAAATGAGCCACAGAGACAATTTAAAGAACTTTTTCAGTGTTAGAATAGTTAGTAAATGGAATGCACTAGGAAGTGATGTGGTGGAGGCTGACTCCATACACTGTTTCAAAAGTAGATATGACAGAGCCCAGTAGGCTCAGGAATTTGTACATCAGTTGATAGACGGTTGAGAAGCGGGACCAAAGAGCCAGAGCTCAACCCCCGCAAACACAACTAGGTGAGTACAACTAGGTGAGTACATTGACACAGAGACTTGGACATAGTCATTTGGACATAGCCATTAGAACACAACCACTTGGACACAGTTACTTGGAGACAGCCACTTTCACACAGTCACTTGGCCACAGCCTCTTGGACACAACCAAAGCAAACGAAACAAAGCTAACAAACACCATAACAAACGCAGTGTTTCCACAGGGCTATTATGTAGTGAGGAAAGAGAGAGAAGGGAGAGGAGGAGGTGGTGTAGCTTTGCTACTAAAAGAAGGTTGGAGTTTCGAAGAGATGGTAATTCAGAACTGTGAAGGTTTCAGTGACTACATATCAGGCACCATAGCAACTGGAGGACAGAAAATTATAGTAGTAGTCATATATAACCCCCCACCGAATGACAGAAGACCCAGACAGGAATATGATAGAAACAACTTGGCCACAATCAATATAATAGAGAGAGCAGCTTCTGTGGCTAGCAGGAACGGATCCAAACTACTAATCATGGGAGACTTCAACCATGGGAAGATAGATTGGGGGAACAGAGACCCACATGGAGGCCCAGACACATGGAGAGCTAAGCTGCTGGATGTGGCAACAAGAAACTTTCCAAGTCAACACGTCAAGGGACCGACAAGAATGAGAGGAGGGGATGAACCAGCCTTGCTTGATCTGATATTTACCCTAAATGAGTCGGGTATAAGGGAAGTTAAGTTGGAAGCCCCCTTGGGAATGAGTGATTATAGTGCATTGAGCTTTGAGTACCTGGTTGAGCTAGGAATTATCACCCCAAAAAAAGAACTGGGAAACAAAGGGCGGGCGTACCGAAAAGGAAACTATGAGGAGATGAATAAATTCCTATGGGATATACATTGGGACACAGAACTCGGAAGTAGGTCCGTACAAGACATGATGGACTATGTCACCCAAAAATGTCAGGAGGCTGTAAGCAGGTTTGTCCCAGCCCAACAGGAAAAACAGAGAAGCAAAGGAAGAACCCGTGGTTTAATAGGGAATGTATGAAAACAAAGGAGCTGAACAAAAGGGCATGGAGGAACTTCCGTAATAACAGAACACCAGAAAGTAGAGAGAGATACCAGAGAACCAGGAACGAGTATGTTAGTGTGAGAAGAGCAGCTGAGAAAAGGTATGAAAATGATATAGCTAATTAAGCCAAGACCGAACCCAAGCTACTACACAGTCACACCAGGAGGAAGGCAACAGTGAAGGAACAGGTGATGAAACTTAGGGTGGGCGAGGACAGGTACACAGAGAATGAGAAAGAGGTGTGTGAAGAACTCAACAAAAGGTTCCAGCAAAAGGTTTCACCACATTACTTGGACACAACCATTTGGAAACAACCACTTGGATACATCCACTTGGACGCAGCTACTTGGACGCAGTCACTTGGACACAGGCACTGGGACACAGGCACTTGGACGCAGCCACTTGGACAGTCACTTAGACACAGCCACTTGAACACAGTAACTTGGACACAGCCACTTGAACACAGTAACTTGGACACAGCCACTTGAACACAGTCACTTAGACACAGCCACTTGGACACAACCAATTGGACACAGTCACTTGGACACAGTTACATGGATACAGCAACTTGGACACAGTAACTTGGACACAGCAAATTGGACACAGTAACTTGGACACAGCAAATTGGACACTGGCTCTGGGACACAGCCACTTGGACAGAACCACTTGGAGAGAACTACTTGGACACATCCACATTGATACAGGTACTTGGACACGGTCACTTGGACACAGCCACTTGGACACAACCACTTGGACACAGCCACTTGGACACAGCCACTTGGACACAGCCACATGGATAAAGTCACTTGGACACAGCCACGTGAACATAGTCACTTGGACGCAGCCATTTGAACACAGTTACTTGGACACAGCCACTTGGACGCAGCTTCTTGGAGACATCCACTTGGACACAGCCCCTTGGACGCAGCCACTAGGACACAGCCACTTGGACGCAGCCACTTGGGCACAGCAACTAGGACACAGTCGCGTGGACACAGTCACTTGGACACAACTCCTTGGACACAACCACTTGGACAGACTCACCTGGACACAACCACTTCAACCACTCCAAGCAACCTTGGAGGAATTTGACCTCACCAGTGATGAGGTCAAAAGGTGTCTGCTGGAGCTGGATGTGACAAAGGCTGTTGGGCCTGATAGAATCTCACCATGGATACTAAAGGAAGGTGCAGAAGCACTAAGTGTGCCACTCTCTATGGTGTATAAAAGGTCACTGGAAACAGGAGACTTACCAGAAAGTTGGAAGACAGCTAACGTGGTCCCAATATACAAAAAGGGTGACAGGCAAGAGGCACTGAATTACAGGCCAGTTTCCTTAACTTGTATACCATGCAAGGTGATGGAGAAGATTGTGAGGAAAAGGATCGTAGAGCATCTGGAGGGAAATAACTTTGTAACGCACCACCAACATGGGTTCAGAGATGGTAAATCGTGCCTCACAGGTTTAATAGAATTTTATGACCAGGCAACGAAAATTAGGCAGGAAAGAGAAGGGTGGGCAGACTGCATTTTCCTCGACTGCCAGAAAGCTTTTGATACATTACCCCATAAAAGTCTGTTAAAAATGTTAGAGCAACATGCAGGAGTAAAGGAGAAGGTGCTCCAGTGGATAAAGGAGTACTTAAGCAACAGGAAACAGCGAGTAACGGTGAGGGGGAGACATCAGAGTGGCGAGATGTCACCAGCGGAGTCCCACAGGGCTCAGTGCTTGGACCCATCCTGTTTCTAATATATGTGAACGATCTTCCAGAGGGTATAGACTCATTCCTCTCAATGTTTGCTGATGATGCAAAAATTATGAGAAGAATCAAGACGGATGAAGATAGACAGAGACTACAGGACGACCTGGATAAACTGGAGGAATGGTCTAGAAAATGGCTGCTAAAGTTCAACTCAGGAAAGTGAAAGGTATTGAAATTAGGCGAAGGGAACAGGAGACAGAACACAAGGTATCATCTGGGAAGTGAAATCCTGTAAGAGGAAAATAGAGAGAAAGATCAGGGGGTTGATATCACACCGAACCTGTCCCCAGAGGCCCACATCAAAAGAATATCATCAGCGGCATATGCTAGACTGGCCAACATAAGAAGTGCCTTAAGAAACTTGTGTAAGGAATTGTTCAGAACCCTGTATACCACTTATGTAAGACCAATCCTGGAGTATGCAGCTCCAGCCTGGAGTCCATACCTAGTTAAACACAGGACAAAGTTAGAGAAGATTCGTCGCTATGCCACCCGGCTTGTCCCGGAACTGAGAGGATTGAGCTACGAGGAAAGGCTAAAGGAGCTGAACCTCACATCCCTGGAAAACAGAAGAGTAAGGGGAGACATGATAACCACCTACAAAATTCTCAGGGGAATTGACACGGTGGACAAAGACAAACTCTTAGCACGGGTGGGACACGAACAAGAGGACACAGGTGGAAACTTAGTACCCAGATGAGTCAGAGAGACGTAAGAAAGAATTTTTTCAGTGTCAGAGTAGTTAATAAATGGAATGCATTAGGCAGTGATGTGGTGGAGGCTGACTCCATACACAGTTTCAAATGTAGATATGATAGGGCTCAGTAGGCTCAGGAATCTGTACACCAGTTGATTGACGGTTGAGAGGCGGGACCAAAGAGCCAAATCTCAACCCCCGCAAGCACAATTAGGTGAGTACCTGGACACAGCCACTTTGACTCAGCCACTTGGACACAGCCACTAGGATGCAGCCACTTGGACACAGGCACTTGGACACAGCTATTTGGACGCAGCCACTTGGACACAGCCACTTGGGTACAGCCACTTGGACAGAGACACTTGGACACAGCTATTTGGACGCAGCCACTTGGACACAGCCACTTGGGTACAGCCACTTGGACACAGGCACTTGGACACAGCTATTGGGACGCAGCCACTTGGACACTGCCGCGTATGAAAATGTCAAGACCCACTAGCCTGGAAACACACTTTGCCAATCATTAACCAGATACCCACACCCACGTACAGACTTGCTAAGCGACTCAACGGCTTGCTGACTCCTTACCTTCTTTTGCGTCTCGAGGTCGAATATGTAGTCCAATAGGATCTCCAACTCCACTTTCCGGGCCATTTCACTTGGTCTGTACATAACGTGACAGTTTATACCCAGATTAAGTAGTGACTTGGTCCTCAGTGAGGTAGATTCCACCAAGGTTCAAGAAGCCGTCTCTGGGTCGTGGAATCCTCAAAAAAACGGCCAACCTACTCATGAAAAACTCTCCAGACACAAAGCAGAACGCCTTGAAGGAAACCAACGTTGGAAAACAACCAACTTTGTTTTATCAAATCAACCAAATCAACCTAATCAAACAAATCAACCAATCAACCATATCAAAAAAGGAGGTGATTGGATAAAACAACCATGCCCAAGATTACCATCAAAGTGCCATCGGGGAGGTGGTTCAAATAGCCTCGGCTATCACCTCTTTTTGTACGGTCACTGATGGTCGAGTGGTTAAGGACTCCCTGTATACCAGTTGCATAGTGCTCCTGCCAGTATATATATATATATATATATATATATATATATATATATATATATATATATATATATATATATATATATATATATATATATATATATATATATATATATATATATATATATGCGAACAAGCGTGAATGGTCCCCAGGACAATATCCAACTGAAAACTCACACCCCAGAAGTGACTCGAACCCATACTCCCAGGAGCAACGCAACTGGTATGTACAAGACGCCTTAATCCACTTGACCATCACGACCGGACAAAATGAGGTGATAGCCGAAGCTATTTGAACCACCCCACCGCCGGCACTCGGATAGTAATCTTGGGCATAGCATTTTACCAAATCACCTCATTCTTTGGGGCAAACGTGAATAACACAAATGCGAACAAGCCTGAATGGTCCCCAGGACAATATGCAACTGAAAACTCACACCCCAGAAGTGACTTGAACCCATACTCCCAGGAGCAACGCAACTGGTATGTACAAGACGCCTTAATCCACTTGACCATCACGACCGGACAAAATGAGGTGATAGCCGAAGCTATTTGAACCACCCCACCGCCGGCACTCGGATAGTAATCTTGGGTATAGCATTTTACCAAATCACCTCATTCTTTGGGGCACACGTGAGGAACACAAATGCGAACAAGCCTGAATGGTCCCCAGGACAATATGCAACTGAAAACTCACACCCCAGAAGTGACTCGAACCAATACTCCCAGGAGCAACGCAACTGGTATGTACAAGACGCCTTAATCCACTTGACCATCACGACCGGACAAAATGAGGTGATAGCCGAAGCTATTTGAACCACCCCACCGCCGGCACTCGGATAGTAATCTTGGGCATAGCATTTTACCAAATCACCTCATTCTTTGGGGCACACGTGAGGAACACAAATGCGAACAAGCCTGAATGGTCCCCAGGACAATATGCAACTGAAAACTCACACCCCAGAAGTGACTCGAACCCATACTCCCAGGAGCAACGCAACTGGTATGTACAAGACGCCTTAATCCACTTGACCATCACGACCGGACAAAATGAGGTGATAGCCGAAGCTATTTGAACCACCCCACCGCCGGCACTCGGATAGTAATCTTGGGCATAGCATTTTACCAAATCACCTCATTCTTTGGGGCACACGTGAGGAACACAAATGTGAACAAGCCTGAATGGTCCCCAGGACAATATGCAACTGAAAACTCACTCCCCAGAAGTGACTCGAACCCATACTCCCAGGAGCAACGCAACTGGTAATGTACAAGACGCCTTAATCCACTTGACCATCACGACCGGACAAAATGAGGTGATAGCCGAAGCTATTTGAACCACCCCACCGCCGGCACTTGGATAGTAATCTTGGGCATAGCATTTTACCAAATCACCTCATTCTTTGGGGCACATGTGAGGAACACAAATGCGAACAAGCCTGAATGGTCCCCAGGACAATATGCAACTGAAAACTCACACCCCAGAAGTGACTCGAACCCATACTCCCAGGAGCAACGGAACTGGTATGTACAAGACGCCTTAATTCACTTGACCATCACGACCGGACAAAATGAGGTGATAGCCGAAGCTATTTGAACCACCCCACCGCCGGCACTCGGATAGTAATCTTGGGCATAGCATTTTACCAAATCACCTCATTCTTTGGGGCACACGTGAGGAACACAAATGCGAACAAGCCTGAATGGTCCCCAGGACAATATGCAACTGAAAACTCACACCCCAGAAGTGACTCGAACCCATACTCCCAGGAGCAACGCAACTGGTATGTACAAGACGCCTTAATCCACTTGACCATCACGACCGGACAAAATGAGGTGATAGCCGAAGCTATTTGAACCACCCCACCGCCGGCACTCGGATAGTAATCTTGGGCATAGCATTTTACCAAATCACCTCATTCTTTGGGGCACACGTGAGGAACACAAATGCGAACAAGCCTGAATGGTCCCCAGGACAATATGCAACTGAAAACTCACACCCCAGAAGTGACTCGAACCCATACTCCCAGGAGCAACGCAACTGGTTTGTACAAGACGCCTTAATCCACTTGACCATCACGACCGGACAAAATGAGGTGATAGCCGAAGCTATTTGAACCACACCACCGCCGGCACTCGGATAGTAATCTTGGGCATAGCATTTTACCAAATCACCTCATTCTTTGGGGCATACGTGAGGAACACAAATGCGAACAAGCCTGAATGGTCCCCAGGACAATATGCAACTGAAAACTCACACCCCAGAAGTGACTCGAACCCATACTCCCTGGAGCAACGCAACTGGTATGTACAAGACGCCTTAATCCACTTGACCATCACGACCGGACAAAATAAGGTGATAGCCGAAGCTATTTGAACCACCCCACCGCCGGCACTCGGATAGTAATCTTGGGCATAGCATTTTACCAAATCACCTCATTCTTTGGGGCACACGTGAGGAACACAAATGCGAACAAGCCTGAATGGTCCCCAGGACAATATGCAACTGAAAACTCACACCCCAGAAGTGACTCGAACCCATACTCCCAGGAGCAACGCAACTGGTATGTACAAGACGCCTTAATCCACTTGACCATCACGACCGGACAAAATGAGGTGATAGCCGAAGCTATTTGAACCACCCCACTGCCGGCACTCGGATAGTAATCTTGGGCATAGCATTTTACCAAATCACCTCATTCTTTGGGGCACACGTATGGAACACAAATGCGAACAAGCCTGAATGTTCCCCAGGACAATATGCGTCTGAATGGTCCCCAGGATTAAGGCGTCTTGTACATACCAGTTGCGTTGCTCCTGGGAGTATGGGTTCGAGTCACTTCTGGGGTGTGAGTTTTCAGTTGCATATTGTCCTGGGGACCATTCAGGCTTGTTCGCATTTGTGTTCCTCACGTGTGCCCCAATGAATGAGGTGATTTGGTAAAATGCTATGCCCAAGATTACTATCCGAGTGCCGGCGGTGGGGTGGTTCAAATAGCTTCGGCTATCACCTCATTTTGTCCGGTCGTGATGGTCAAGTGGATTAAGGCGTCTTGTACATACCAGTTGCGTTGCTCCTGGGAGTATGGGTTCGAGTCACTTCTGGGGTGTGAGTTTTCAGTTGCATATTGTCCTGGGGACCATTCAGGCTTGTTTGCATTTGTGTTCCTCACGTGTGCCCCAAAGAATGAGGTGATTTGGTAAAATGCTATGCCCAAGATTACTATCCGAGTGCCGGCGGTGGGGTGGTTCAAATAGCTTCGGCTATCACCTCATTTTGTCCGGTCGTGATGGTCAAGTGGATTAAGGCGTCTTGTACATACCAGTTGCGTTGGTCCTGGGAGTATGGGTTCGAGTCACTTCTGGGGTGTGAGTTTTCAGTTGCATACTGTCCTGGGGACCATTCAGGCTTGTTTGCATTTGTGTTCCTCACGTGTGCCCCAAAGAATGAGGTGATTTGGTAAAATGCTATGCCCAAGATTACTATCCGAGTGCCGGCGGTGGGGTGGTTCAAATAGCTTCGGCTATCACCTCATTTTGTCCGGTCGTGATGGTCAAGTGGATTAAGGCGTCTTGTACATACCAGTTGCGTTGCTCCAGGGAGTATGGGTTCGAGTCACTTCTGGGGTGTGAGTTTTCAGTTGCATATTGTCCTGGGGACCATTCAGGCTTGTTCGCATTTGTGTTCCTCACGTGTGCCCCAAAGAATGAGGTGATTTGGTAAAATGCTATGCCCATGATTACTATCCGAGTGCCGGCGGTGGGGTGGTTCAAATAGCTTCGGCTATCACCTCATTTTGTCCGGTCGTGATGGTCAAGTGGATTAAGGCGTCTTGTACATACCAGTTGCGTTGCTCCTGGGAGTATGGGTTCGAGTCACTTCTGGGGTGTGAGTTTTCAGTTATATATATATATATATATATGTCGTACCTAGTAGCCAGAACGCACTTCTCTGCCTACTATGCAAGGCCCGATTTGCCTAATAAGCCAAGTTTCCCTGAATTATTAAATTTTCTCTAATTTTTTTCTTATGAAATGATAAAGCTACCCATTACATTACGAATGAGGTCAATTTTTTTTTATTGGAGTTAAAATTAACGTAGATATATGACCGAACCTAACCAACCCTACCTAACCTAACCTAACCTATCTTTATAGGTTAGGTTTGGTTAGGTAGCCGAAAAAGTTAGGTTAGGTTAGGTTAGGTAGGTTAGGTAGACGAAAAACATTTAATTCATGAAAACTTGGCTTATTAGGCAAATCTGGCCTTGCATAGTAGGCATAGAAGTGAGTTCTGGCTACTAGGTACGACATATATATATATATATATATATATATATATATATATATATATATATATATATATATATATATGCGAACAAGCCTGAACGCTCTCCAGGCATATGTGCAACAAGTTGCATATATGTTGGTCGAGTGGTTAACGGATCCAGTACATCAGATGCATTGCTTCTGGCAGTATGGGTTCGAGTCACTTCTGGAGTGTGAGTTTTCAGTTGCATATATGCCCGGAGACCGTTTAGGCTTGTTCGCATTTCTGTTCCTCACGTGTCACCCAAAGATTGAGGTGATTTGATAAAATACCATGCCCAACATTACCAACAGAGTGCCGGCGGGGGGGATGGGACTTAGCCTCGGCTAACATCCTCTTTTCTCCGGTCGTATTGGTCGAGTGGTTAAGCGATCCTGTACATTAGATGCATTGCTTCTGGCAGTATGGGTTCGAGTCACTTCTGGGGTGTGAGTTTTCAGTTATATATATATATGTATATTAGTATATTTTGGTAGCAGTCTTTCTTGTAAACATATTTTGTTCAATATGACCGAAAGGGAAAGATTCTAACACGAATTTTTTTAATATTTCTTGCATTTTTCTTCGCTGTCAAAGGTAATTGAAAAATTAACTCTCCAAAGTTAATTTTCAAATTTTTATTGATGGTGTGACGCGTAGAAGCATTTCGTAAGAGACTTCTTAAATTTTCAAAGACAAATTTTTATGTACTCTGTTTCATGCTTATATTTGTTTTTGGGTGAGGTGATAAGACATAAATATTCTTGGGTGAAGTGATAAAACACGAACCAATGGGTGATCATGAGGTAACGATAATTTTTCATAGTGAAAACACGAATTATTGTTTATTTTCTTTTCCTGCTTCTGTGTTGGTTCGGGGTCTTGAAGTGGGTAGAATGTAATTATTTGTTAATTGGCTGTTAATTGCTGGTGTTGACTTTTTCATGTGTAGGACCGCGCTGATGTCGAGTCTCTTGCTGTCGCTGTATCTATCGATAATTTCTGTGTTGCTTGCTAAGATTTCTCTTGTGATAGTCTGGTTGTGTGTGGAGATTATAGGCTCCTTAATGGAGCCCTGTTGTTTGTGTTTTGTTAATCGCCTAGAAAGAGATGTTGTTGTCTTGCCTATATACTAAGTCCCCAAGTGGGCATGTGAAAGTATAGACGACGTTAGTTTCTTTCAAGGCGTTCTGTTTGGTGTCTGAAGAGATCTTCATGAGTAGGTTGGCGGTTTTCTTGTTTTTGCAGTAAATTGTGAATTGTATCTTGGGATTTTTGTCTGTTTCGATAACGTTCCTGTAAATAATGTCTTTCAGGTCACTTTCCTCCGTTTTAAGAGCCGTCGAAAAGACGTTCCAGTAAAATAGTCTAATAGGGGGTACAAGTATTGTGTTAGTTGACTCATCAGAGATTGCATGGCATTTCACCTTTCTTTTAATGACGTCCTCAACATAACCATTAGATATGCCATTTTTGAATTAGGACCTGCCTTACCCTATAGAGTTTTTCATCGACCTGCTTCCAATCAGAGCTGTGAGTGAGAGCACGGTCGACGTAAGAGTTGACAACACTCCTCTTTTTACCTGTCTGGGCAGTCACTATTGGCATTAAGGCACATTCCTATGTTCGTTTCCTAAGTGTAGACTGCAGTGTGGAAGTCATTATTCTTTTCCGTGAATGTTACATCTAGAAAGGGCAGCTTCCCTTCACTCTCCATCTCGTAAGTGAAACTTAACACCGAATTTTGCTCGAATGTCTGCTTCAGCTGCTGCAGACGTCTGTCATCAGGTTGTTGGAAATTTCCAACAATTATTCTCATCCCTAATACAATAGGATGTATTTCCTGTATTAGGCCTCACAATCATTTAATACTCATTTACTAATCCTTAGTGCAATGGGATGTATTTCCTGTACTAAGTGTCATAATTAATTAACACCACTAATCCGTAGTCCTTCCACATATCTGTAGATCTAACAGAAGTCCAACCATTAACTTTCCTTTATCAAGGATTATTATTTAGTAATAGGTTACCTATATTTAGTATACAACAGTTTACTAGAGTTCCTTTACCCTGCTAGATAGATGTTGTAGTAAATAATATCATAATCTAAAATAATTTTCACCTCCAAAGAATTTCGTTTTATTGTTCAGTCTGCATTAACTGACTTGCACTACGATAATCAGATATTACCACATAATGTATTCAATTATAATATCATCAGTCGTCATAAACACTTCCTTCCCTATTTAACTTTAATTATTGAAAAGCATTTATGCTCGGGCTCCCTACAGGGAGTTATCGTGCATGCGCGTCCCCCGAGAGGGAAGGAGGACTCTCGCCATATTAGATCTACTGGCAGCAAGGTATACCGAAGCTGTCCTTCTATATCAGAAAATAATGCAAGCATCCGTTCATCATCGGGCTTCAGATTGAGGACCCAGTCTTTCAGTATCACGGACACCAGTATCAGCAGGCATTATTCCCTCTTGTATTATTATTGTGAGTTCAATAGATAATATTCATGAAGGTGCCCTGTCGTGACGCTCCAGGCAAAAATATAAACCCCAGGTAAGTGCTGTTTCCTCCCCTACAATTATTTAGATATTGCATTTATGTGTGTGAATATTAATCTGGAGTGGAAGTTATGGAAGTTAATTATTGCAGCATGGAGTAACACAACTGAGGAGGCATGTGACTGTTCATATGCTCACGTGTTCCCAGGATCACTATCTCAGAGCTGATTCCAGACTGTTGTAGAGATTGGATTCCAACTACGTTCCTCTGTCACAGCTGATATTTAATTAGTTCTTATTGTAGATAGTTCTCTCTCAGCTGTGTGAGTCAACACATACTCATAATAATATGGCCAAGGAGGTGTGGGCTGAACTAAGAAAAGTTGGTGAGTTCCTCCAAAATCTTGGGCAGAGAATCGAGTCCATCGAGGCGAAATTAAACGTTCAGGAGGTCAAGGAAATTCACAAAACTGTGAAAGAAAATCAGGATATAGTGGTTGAGGGCAATAATGAAATATTGAGTGCTGAAATGAAAGAAAGTGAAGTGTGTGTGAATGATGGTAGTCGTAGTGAAAGGAAGAACCCTATAATTACACATAAAATGAAGGAATCATTTGGGCCAATAATGGACGTCTCAGGGCTGAAAAAATCTCTTGAGAATCGCAATGTCGCTTTTACTGGTGAACTTGGGAGGAGGTGGGAGATGTTATGCCAGGTATGGCTATCATTTAGTGAATTTATAGGGGATGACTTAGGCAGTGAATTGATTAATAATGGATCACCCTAGACTGAAAGTGTTGTCATGGAATGTTAATGGTTTAAGAAACAGGGTTACAGATGTTCATTGTTATGTGATGGGAAATGATATTGATGTTGTAGCTCTCCAGGAGACAGGGGATAGGAATGAAGGCTTATTGAAATTAAATGGTTATAAAGGGTTTCACCTCTTCGCCGCAAATAACATCAGAGGGACGTCAATTTATGTAAAGAACTCCATACCAGCAGAGTTAGTAGAACCGTCATCAAAAACGCAAGGTATAGAGAGTGTCTGTGTTAAATTATCATTAAGGGAAGGGGAATTTATTGTAGTTAATTTGTATGTATCCAGGAACTGCTTCGACGCCAACTATCTACCTGACTGCATTTATACTGATCCTTCACTGGTCATTGGGGACCTTAATGCTCGGCACACAAGCCTTGGGACAGTGGGTAGCATTAGTACTAATGGGGTCAAGTGGTTACAGTTTCTACAAGATCACCCAGATACCTGTCTATTGGGAAACAATGAACCAACTCACATCAGGGGAGGACGGCTTGACTATGCCTGCATTTTAAACTCTCAGGGGATTATGGGGGAGGCTCGGGTTGTTCGGGAACTACTTAGTGACCACTTTGCCTTGAACGTTGAATTACCACTGGGGAAAAAACAAGTCCACTTTCAAAGGAAAAGGCTAAATATTAATAAAGATATGAAAAATTATTTTATTCAAAATATGGGAGATTGGTATCAACAATACACGCCGCTCTGCGTTGATAGTTTTTACGAGGATATGGTCGAGAACATAGAGAAATTAGTACAGAGGGAAAATAACGGGGGCAGGGGAAGCAAGACGCATGGACCTAAGAAATTTAAATATTCCAATGATCAGCAAGTCAAGGGGTGGGAGAGAATGCTACGGAGTGCACATAAAGAATGGATAAAAAATGGAATGAGGGATGAAGAGAAAAATACAATGTTGGAAGTGGCTAGGGAATGCAGTCAGGTGAGGAAGGAGGCGCGGGACAGATACTGGCAAGACTTTGCTCAGTCCATTGGTAATACTAAGAACCTTAAAGACATATGGAGAGCAGTAAATAAAGTCAGGGGTTGTAAGACCAAATTCATTGCTCACTCAGATCCAGGGAAGGTTGCTAATGAGTTAGTAGATAAATGGGCTAGTGCTGCTGGTATGGAGTCCTTACCTGCAGACACGAGAATCACCATTGAGTCATGGGAAAATATTAGAAATGGAGTAACTTTATGTGCCTTAAATACAAGATCTATAGCGTGCACTGAGATAACTCACGATGAGCTACTGGATGCTATAAAAAGTGGCAGCTCTACTGCTCCTGGGAAAGATGGAGTAACGTATGACATTCTTAATTATTTAGCCGGTATGAAACCTAGTCCCTTACTTGATTTGTTTAATATGAGTTATAGAGAGGGAAAGTTACCAAGAAAATGGAAAGAGGCAGTCATCATTCCTATCCCTAAGTCAAACGGTGGCTACAGACCTGTCTCCTTAATATCCTGCTTTTGTAAAATGATGGAAAGGATTTTGTTAAATAGGCTACTCTACCTTGTAGGTGATAACATGTCCAGTAATCTCTTTGGTTTTGTCAAAGGCAAAAGTACTGCGGATTGTCTCTTAAAGTGTTTGTCTAATATGGATGACAATTGTAGAGTTTTTGTTGATCTACAAGGAGCATTTGATAAAGCCAATGGGGAAGTAATCTTATACGAATTAGCCAATCTGGGAATAACAGGGAGATTGTTACACTGGATAAGGGATTATCTACAAGGCAGAAAAGGTCAGGTGTATTATCAGGGATGCATGTCTGAGGAACGGAGGTTTCAGTTAGGTACCCCACAATTGGGAGTATTAAGTCCCACCTTATTCAATGTATTAATGAACAGATTAGCATCAGAAATGTATCCTCCAGGGGTCACGACGATCATATATGCTGATGACATTCTTATACAAGGCACTTCCGGGAACAAAATTCAAACTGCTCTTAACATACTTGGTACAACCTGTCACAAGTTAGGCTTAGTTATAAATGCAGATAAAACCAAATATGAGTATAGGAAACGAAGAAATATAACACTTACTCTAAATGGTGTGGAACTGAGCCGTGTTCAGAAGTACAAGTATCTGGGCATGTATGTTGGATACACATGTGAGAGTAAAAATGCTGAAATAAATCATATCAGCACCTTATGTAAAGCCCGTCTGCATCCTCTAAAAGCACTGGCTTTTTCTGGTAAAGGTGTTGGAGTACCTATCTTACGGATGTTATACATAAGCACTGTTCGGTCCCTGATAGACTACGCAGCACCCGTTTTGTCTTACACAGGCCAAGGCAGAATTCAAAAAATAGAGCTGATACAGAACGAGGCTATGAGGATTATTCTTGGATGTCAAAGAAATGCAATGATTGAAATAATGAGAATGGAATTAAATTTACAGAGTGTGTGTGATAGAGTCCGTGACATTAACACTAGAGTAGCTATTCGTTTCATGCGGAGAAAAGGAGGGGATAAGCTGTTTGAGAGCGTTCAGACCTGCTTGAGTGACGTACACACTTCCAGGAAACTGAGGGAGACACGCTACACGAGGGGATTAGCTCATGACCTCAGGGAATACGATGTACTTGACTGCTGTAAACTCTCTCGACAGGGTAATATGTCTGCTCCCTGGAAAGTACAGAAAATAGACGTCGAAATTGTACCCCTCAATGTGAAAAAGATTCATCATGAACCGGGACAATTACGGTGTATGTATGGAAGCATGATATCCCGGTTACCAAGAGGCAACAGTTTACATGTATATTGCGACGGGTCGGTGGCGGAGGATGGCAGGGCAGGGTGTGGTGTCCTAATAAGGGAATATACGGAGTTTGGGACTGTGGACAGGAAAATTGAACTCCGGCTTAGTAATTATATATCATCCACACAAGCTGAACTGCAGGCCATTCTGGCGTGTTTGGAGGAAGTACGTCATGACGACAAAAATGTTTTTGTATTTGTCGATAGCCGAGGAGCACTGGAGTCCTTAAACAGTCGAAACCCAGTCTTCATGTCTATAGTTGAGGATTGTAAGAGAAGAATAGCTGAGATACAGCTGAAAGGTCATAGTGTGAAATTCATGTGGATTCCATCTCATGTTGGAATAGTGCTCAACGAGGTGGCGGATGACTTGGCCAAACGTGCCACATCAAAACCACAAATTGACATTGAATGTGAATTCACAATGAGACAAATAAGAAGCAAAATCAGAAATATTCAGGCACAGGCAGGAGTGGAGAGGAGAGGGATAATGTATGAGAGAAGTCTAACCATGCAACACTACATGTATGTGAGTCAAAACACCCTTTTCACTTATGGTAAAAGGAGAAATGCTTGGAGTGACTCTGTGTACATGCGGCTCAGGCTTGGGTACAAATATTACTGGGAATATGGGATAGGCATTCATGATAATGACACGAAGTGTAAACTATGTGGTATGTTAAGGTCTCACACCCTTGCCCATTATGTTCTTGATTGTCCGTTGATTAATGTATATAGAAACACTGAGATAAGAACTGTTCCTGAGCAAATAGCCTGGATGTGTCACAAAGGAAAGGTTGATGATATTCTTGAGAGATATAAGAATTTTGCACCAAGACTGTAATATTTTGTTGAATTATCCGTATAACTAGGTCATAAAAGTATTTGTGTACGTCTGATACCATACCACTTGTGAAGGAGGAAATGTACATGTTTATCTCTCAGAATGTTTGGTAACAGGTTTATTGTTTGTGATGTGTGTCTATGTATGTACTAACACGTTGTACTGAACGGGGTGAGAATAGCTTGAGCTACCTCATCCCTTTGTGTGTATTTTACCTCAATAAACTTATTTCAATTTCAATTTCAATTTCAATTTCAAACACATACTATATTGCATATTGATTACATAATATTTAATCTTTAGCGTGCAGTAGTATTTTTGCATTAGAATTTACTAATCAATATAATCTGTGTGTGTGCATATTATCATCATTATCATGTATACAATTATTATATATGCATCACGTAGACTAAACTCATAGAAGACCTCCCCAAAATGTGTCATGAGAAGATGGTTCTAGTATGTATAGAATATACGGTTCATTGCATAATAGAATAATAGAATTTATTGCATTTAATCATAGAGATCCATAAGCCACTGGTTCTCTCATTTAGAATATAATTCTAGTCTTTCGAGCTATCTTAGAAATAATTATTATTTTGCATTCATAGAATTATACATTTAATTAGTATTAAACTAGAGCCAGATTTCCCCTCACAGGTACCTGCATAAAAATGTCATCGACGTACCTGCAGTATATGGCGGATTTCAAGTCCTTGTGAACTACGATCCTTTACTCTATGGTACCCATGTAGAAGTTTGCAAACAGGACACCTAGTGGAGAACCCATGGCGACCCCATCTACTTGCTTATACATGTGCCTATCCGGCCTCAAGAATGGTGCTTCTTTAGTACAGTGTTCGAGTAACTTCCTCAGTATGCTCTCTGTTATGTCTAGAACGGTGCAAGCCAAATCACGATACTCTATGGCCATCATCATCCTGATTGTTTCGTCCATAGGCGCCTTGGTAAACAGCGACTCCACGTCCAGAGAGGCTCTTACCCGTGTGCTCCATACTCCCCGTGCTCCACATCCAGAGAGGCTCTTACACGTGTGCTCCATACTCCCCGTGCTCCACATCCAGAGAGGCTCTTACCCCTGTGCTCCATACTCCCCGTGCACCACATCCAGAGAGGCTCTTACCCCTGTGCTCCATACTCCCCGTGCACCCCGCAGTAATTCAACGAATTCCTTTGGAGATTTCAGGATAAAAGCACAAGGCACATAAGGAGTCAGCAGGCAGTTGAGTCGCTTGGCTAGTCTATGTGGCTCTCTCACAGCTCTGGTTGGAAGTATGTCGATGAGGAACTCTGTAGAGTTAATCAGGTCCTAGTCAATAATGTCTTCTCTAACGGTTATGTTGAAGACGTTATTAAATAAAAGGTGACACGTCATGCAATCTCTGAAGAGTCAACTAGCACAACACCTGTACCTCCTATTAGACTATTTTACAGGAACTTCTTTTCGACGGCTCATAAAACGGTGGAAAGTGTACTGAAAGATGTTATTGATAGGAACGTTATGCTATTGATAGGAATAATGACCCCACAGACACAAATCAGATGATACAATTAACAATTTACTACAAAAACAAGAAGACGACAAAGCGACTTGTGAAGAACTCTCCAGACACCAAACAGAACACCTTAAAAGTGACCAACGTCGTCTATGCCTTCCCATGCCCACTTGGGGACTGTCAGCTCCAATGATATCAGTATATAGGCAAGACAACAACATCTCTCTCTCTCAATGTTGGATATTTCCAACACCGAATACAACATTGTTGTATTCTCATTACTTATTACTAACCATACTAAATATTGTAGTAAGTAAAATTAACAACTCGTAGAATTCTCATGTACTAATAATTCATCTGTGCATTAGGCTAGAATTCTCACGTCACCTGACGCCAGTATTGCGTAAGATTTCCTTACAGTAAACACATTATATCCAATTTGTGTGAGAATTAAATACGATTCTCCATAATTAAAGCATTCTGTATGATAACTGATTGCAGACGAATTGTCCTCTAACTAAAAGCCGAATAGAACATTAGAATCATAGCGTCTACCTCGCGATAGAGTTAACGTCATCAATGAATGCCATGGGGAGACATTAATTCCTCTCCCTTATATATTAACTATTCTTAAATTGGTAAATAATAATAATTTGTTCCTCTAAATAATAAACCCGTCCAGTCTTTAACGTTTCAAACGCAAATGCGAGAAATATTAATGTTCGAGACAATAATTTGCTTTATGAACGTCGACTCGGCGTGGGTTGGAGGGACGCCATCCTCCTCAGTACGCGGACACGTGCAGAGCAGAAAGGAAGCAAACCTGCGCTTACCGTACTCATAAAAGACGCCATTGTCCAGCAAATAGGACAGGTGTTATCTATCTTCAGATGAAAGCCGCCACTGTGAGGCGTGAATGACCTTGCAGATAATATCTTCAACTAGTGCTGGTGTTAAATGAGGGACCCCTAGACTTGGTTCCTGACGACACGTGATCAGCCAGCTTGAAACGCATCACTATCCAGGATAGGTTCACCGGAGCCTGGGATGCGAAATTACGGCAATCTTAATACTTATACAGTGCCCACAGCTAAGTACTCCTTTATTTGATGCATCATTTACAGGTCTAATAATAGCAGGGTGATTGTTCGTTAAGCAGCGGGATAACACCTAATAACAGGTGATTAGAATTCCATCTGTAGATATTACTATTTTTGAATATGAATTGAGTAGTTAAATCAATTGCTACTGGTAGTTATTTATCTTGCAGCCCGTGAGAAGAATTCCTCATGCTGCCTTCTCCATGTTGAACCGTACCATTCGTCAGTGTACTGGATCTGGAGATTAAGAGGACTTCTATGGTTATCTAAAGGAATCTGCTACTAGCTAAGGCTTATTTCTTTTTTATCCATTTCTTTGCAATTTGATTTATTCAGAATGTTTGATATTAATGTGTGATTTACTGTAACTCATTATTATGCTCATATTCATGTTCTTCTTTATGTGAATGATATTATATTCAGCATTATTTATAGGATTAGATTATTATTAATTGAATTAGTGAACGAACCACACTGATTCCTGGACGTACTTACCTCCAGTAATAACCCCCCAATGTAGGTGTTTGAGGTTTGTTTCTTTAATAATACAGCCCATTAATTATTCTTATGATCATGCTTTCTAGTTATATCCATAGTCACTGGTTTTCTCTAGAATTTTATCCAATGATCTGAAATTCTCAGTTTCCCTCTTTACTTTAAAAGCGGGTGGTCCTTCGTAATTTAATTTACTACTTTAATTATTAATTAATCAGAATCAAGCCCAAATATCCCACATTATGGTCCTTCGAACCGGATAGGCATTAAATTTATAATTAAAATATTAACCATTAATAACTAATCCTTGTGTGATAGAAGCTAGACTAACTATTTAATTATTGTGTCAACTAACAGTGTAACACACCAGTTAGCCTAGATCACACTAACAGCTATCCCATACATAGCTTTAGTGGGTCATAACCAATTACCCACAACATTTAGACCTACACTTCATACTGAAGTAGAACCCTTAGGTCACCAAGAGCAACAGCTCATAACCTTATATTAATCACTAACACCAATTAAGTGTTAACCATTTAGGCTATACCAATGTTTCAATATATGGCTGTCAGCAGACCGTCCATTATAGCCTGAATCCATGTTATAATTACTGATTCACTCAAGTCAGTGGATCATTAACATTTAGGGATCCAGTATACTAATATAAATTACTGATCTCATACTAGTTAATCATTACTAACCCTGATAATATTTTATTCCACAATTAGGAGTACATTCAGGAGCTAGATAATATTTACGGCAGTAGAATACTTGCCAAACACAATTAATTCTTTGTGTTCATTTAATTTCTTATACACATAATTACACAAGTGTATATTATATAAAATACAAAAAACCCAAAAACACAGCACAATTATTTGCACATTACTGCACCATAATATAATCTTTGCCAACCTTATTAGGTAGCAATTTAGTCTGTGATTGTGTTGAATTTGGCACAAGCACCGACTAAATATAGTTGTAGTTTCTCAAGTAGAAATTCTCACGACTAGGCTTGAGCCAGTTAGTGACACATATATTATTCTTTTGTGCTGACCCTATCAAGGGTGGGATTAACCATTTATTGTGTAATTATTTTATTGCATATTTCTATGTATGTCTTTGAGTGTTACTGTAAGTCCACTACCCATCCGAGGCTGATTTAGAAGAGCTAAGCTGAGGAACACCTGTAGTGAGACCAAGGTACCACTCAAATCTTAGTTGCTTATTATTAGGTAGGTAGCTAACCTCTAAATGAGGTAAATTACAACCAGCCTCAAGAATATTAGGCTGTCAATACTTATACCTGCTCTACATCAAGGAGCAGACAACATAGCTATACCACTAGCTACATAAGCCCTATCAGGCTGTAAATAATTATACCTGCTCTGCATCAAGGAGCAGACACCATAGCTATACCACTAGCTACATAAGCCCTATTAGGCTCAAATTTACATCCAGAATGGATACTTCTGAAATATTAAAGAGAATCAGTATTATCTTGAGAAGTCTCCAAAAGTACCTATCAAGACGACTTAACGACTGCGACAACTGTTTAGAAAACAATCCAACTGACTTCTTTGAGTTCAACCTCTACACAGAGGCAGCTAACGAAAAATATGTCCAGGTGAAGGAGACCATCGAGGCTTATAAAGACAAACTCTTTAGCAGTAATACTGACATAGACAAATTAAGTCAGATCGAATATGATCTTGATGAATATGAAGATACCATTCAAGAAAAGCTAGAACACTATAAAAGAGTGCTTGCGAAACAAAATGATCCTGATTGGATAGAACGTTTTTGTAGAAAAACTACAACCGAGCAAGCACACTGCTCAGATGAAATACATGAGCTAAATCAAGACGAGGAGAATCCTCCAGTCAATACTGATCACTATACAGGATCAACAACTGAAGATCAACCTTCATTTTCTAACCTCTCATCTAATACAGCTTCATGTGATGATTTGTTTATAGAGTCTGATCAAATTTCGGACCACTCTTCTCAATATTCCTTGGATTCTATAAGTTCAATACATAAGGCTACTGAATTAACTAGCTTATCACCAGAACCCAGAGAAACAAGTGAAGCTGCAGATGAAACAAGTGAAGCTGCAATGATCAGTGAATCTGAACCAGAAAATGATAAAGCTAATGCTGCAGCAGCAGTCGAAACTATAATCAAAGCTGAGGCTAAGCAAGAAGCCTTGAACAACACAAGTAATGGTCACAATTGCTCACAACAGCCTTCTAAAGTAAGTGCTAACAATGAGAAGACTATTATAAACCTTGTGCACCAATTATTAAATTTATCTTCACCAGAGCAATCAGGTGACTCTTTACAAGCCTTTAGTTTTCAGCTTGAGTCACTGATAAATTCTTTCAGTAAAGAGGTGGATCACCCAACTACTGAGTGGATGACTAAAATTATCATCCAAAGAAAATTGTCTGGTGACACACTTAATAAATTATATGTATGCCAGAATGGTAATACCCTG
The DNA here is from genome assembly GCF_040958095.1 of Procambarus clarkii. Lineage (NCBI taxonomy): Eukaryota > Metazoa > Arthropoda > Malacostraca > Decapoda > Cambaridae > Procambarus > Procambarus clarkii. The sequence goes on from NC_091236.1 coordinate 19,514,886, forward strand.
TCAATGCAGGATATATTTACAGGTTTGCGTAATATGAGCAATCATACAGCAGACCAAGCAATTAATGCTAAATCTGAATGCACCAAAACTGTACCTACATCAGTTTCCTTACCTGAAACTTCTAAAGTGACACTGTCACTAGGTAACAAAGGTGCTAATACTCAATGTAACAACAATCAGTCAAACACTGATTTATTAGTGAGGCCTAAGAGTCCCACAGGTGCTCCTAAGAGACCTAATAGTCCAAAGAGTACTGCTAATAACTCCACAGGTGCTCCTAAGAGACCTAATAGTCCAAAGAGCACTCCCAAGAGCCTGTTAATGGTTCCCTAGAGTACACCAAGTACTCACAAGATAATAAATAACAAACAAATGCAAACAGCAAAACCATCACAACCTGCAAATACTGTTTTACCTAAACCGGTAACCCCTAAACGATCTGCAGGATGGAGAATGTGCTTGTTTTGCAACCAAAAACATTCTCTGTACAAATGTACTAATTATCCTAATAGAGACACAAGAGTCAGACTACTCAAACAGTTACACAAATGTACTAGGTGTCTCAAACCACATAATGTTAATAGCTGTGACACCCCACTGAACACCTGCAATAGGTGTAGAAGGGGCAAACATCATGCTGCACTGTGCAAATTAGTTAGGACTAATTATGTCAATCCTAGAATAGGACGTAGAGAATCTACACCAGTACAGTGCTGCAAGGTGCGAGATGTGTACAGCGTAACTTCACAAGCATCTCAAGTGGATGCTGCTTTGCCTACTGCCCAACTTCAAGTGAAGAACAGAGGAGCCAAGATCACCACACGTGGACTATTTGATCAAGGTTCCCAAAGAACTTTCATTACTCAAAGGGCAGCAGAGACTCTTAATTTACAACCAATAGGACAGGTAAAATTAAACTTGTCAGGGTTCATGATAAATCGAGGAACCCATGAATACTCAGTAGTTCAACCGCTTGTACGACTAGGTAGTCATGCCAAGGCTGTCCAAGCCATTGTTGTAGATCAAATACCTTTAGACTTAAATATTAAGGGTCTGGGGTACACAGCCCACTTCCTGCAGGAACGTGAAATTAATTTGGCTGACAACAAATTAATGTCTGACCGCCTTAACAATGTAGATGTACTAGTAGGAGCCGACTACTATTACCAGTTCATAACTGGACATGTTAAACGATTGGGAATGAATATGCTCCAATCTGCAGGAGGCTACTTACTTACTGGTAAAGTTCTGAATGTGAACAAGCCTAAACCTGCCTATAATAAATTAGTGAGCAGTAAATCAATTCTCCAGCAGCAAGCTAAAAGGAGAAACACAGCTGAGTAATAAACTCAGATTGAATGTAGTGCAATTGATACTCGCCGAGATGTTTCATAGCTCTCAGTGAAAACCAATGGTCCGTACTCAAACACGTACAAGTCACAGCGACCAAACCATTGAATTCACTGCAGACCTAGAATTATTCTCGACAAGTAGTAATTGACCACACTCAGTCTTCCTAGTTAAATTGTAATGTTGGGCTAGAGAATCTAGTACCCCCTAGGTAATTAATAATGTTAGGCTAGAGAATCTAGCACTTAATGCCACTGGCATTTCCCGAATTTAGTAATTCTATGAAGTCATCAAGCAACTTCAGTAATTACAAATTCACTAGGGCCACTGGTCCACTATACTTGCGCTTAAAGGTTTGCCAAGAAAACCTTCTTAATACCATGTTTTCTGCACTAAGAGTTAGTGATAAATACTTGCATTAATTGTTTGAGTTGTTTTTCTTTCGTTTCTGCTTATTTAGTGTAGAAGCGCAACACGAACAAACTTGCAAACTTACTAATATGTAAGTGAATTTACAGAGAACTAATATGTTTAATGCATTACCGTTAAACATCAGCATTGTTAATTAACATGCGCCATGAGCTTAATATAGCTCACCCTAGAATTAACGTAATAATATGAGTGCTTGTTCCCCATGCGCACGAGCTTAATATTGCTCGCCATGACAATTGAATGACAAAACTCCACCTCGTTAATTCGAGTTCACTGTAACTCACCCTGTTAGCACTGCTAACGAGCTCACTGTAGCTCACCCTGTCAACACTGTTGACGAGTTCACTGCAACTCACCCTGTTAGCACTGCTAACGAGCTCACTCTGTCAATACTGTTGACGAGTTCACTGCAACTCACCCTGTTAGCACTGCTAACGAGCTCAATGTAGCTCACCCTGTCAACACTGTTGACGAGTTCACTGCAACTCACCCTGTTAGCACTGCTAACGAGCTCAATGTAGCTCACCCTGTTAACACTGTTGACGAGTTCACTGCAACTCACCCTGTTAGCACTGCTAACGAGCTCAATGTAGCTCACCCTGTCAACACTGTTGACGAGTTCACTGTAACTCACCCTGTTAGCACTGCTAACGAGCTCACTGCAGCTCACCCTGTCAACACTGTTGACGAGTTCACTGTAACTCACCCTGTCAGCACTGCTGACGAGCTCACTGTAGCTCACCATGTTCACGAGCTCAATGTAGCTCACCCTGTCAACACTGTTGACGAGTTCACTGCAACTCACCCTGTCAGCACTGCTGACGAGCTCACTGTAGCTCACCATGTTCACGAGTTTAATATAGCTCGACCTGTTAATGAGCTCAATACTGCTCACCATGTTAATTTGTGTACATTTTTGCTCACATTTAGCTTAGTCCCTTACTTAGGTAGGTTAGAAATTCAAACCATTTATTTAGGTAGGCTTAGGGACTTTAGTAGTGTCAACTGAGTACTAGTCTAATCTGTACTCACCATTAATCACAGTTGACTATACTTATAGAGACTGATTTAATAAACCCAAATTCATGTAAAGGTGATTTCGTATTAAACAGTTTACAGTGTCAAGCCTATGAGCTGCCATTTAATTAGCTCATAAGTCAGAATGACTAGGCTACTAATCTCACTGTCGACTCAGAATTTTCCTTGATTTTAATGAATAAACTTTTCAGTTTCTACTTTTCTATCTTAGCTAGTTAGCAAATTAGTTGTACCATCAGTCAGCATGACTACTGCACGGCAGTGCACATTTAATTCAATTTCCTCATTTGAATTTGAGGTGATCGTGATGCTTCGTGATGTTATTGTCTAGTAACTTAATAGTTACAAGTCACAGCGACCCTAGACAGTGACTCTACTGTAGTGTCATAGTCCCCTTGACCTTAAATGACTAATAATACTCTACTGTATAATTATACAATAGTGTTATCAGTTCTTAGGAACTTATTCTGAGTTTACCTACGATTCAGCAGCTACGTAATACACCATTACATGTCACTGCGACCCTAGTTGTTGAGTTTATTGTGAACTTTAGAGTGTTCCTGATTACCAGTAACTTAATCATTTAATGTTTCAATATTTAATACATGTTTCCACTAAGGGAAACTGCAAGCCTATAACAACTCTGAACAAGAGTAATTTCCTTCACATCTCACTTAGATAACTGTGATGATGCTACGATGTGATATCACGTAACGAAACATTACACGTCACTATGACCCAGGATATCGCATCACCGTAGATTCTGTTAGTTTAAATTGGGAGAGTTGAATTCTATAAATATTGTGTAGGCTACAAACAACATGTTTCATTTGACATGTAAATAGCAAGACTCAAATTCTTGTAAGTCCTTAATAAATCCGGGACGTTCGTTATGTGTGTACTAACATACTAACATACTAATGTACTAATTTTAATATCACTTCAGGATAGGTCAGTACAACACAGTACACTGCGACCCTAAGATCCTCCCCCCGGAGTTATGTTGGATATTTCCAACACCGAATACAACATTGTTGTATTCTCATTACTTATTACTAACCATACTAAATATTGTAGTAAGTAAAATTAACAACTCGTAGAATTCTCATGTACTAATAATTCATCTGTGCATTAGGCTAGAATTCTCACGTCACCTGACGCCAGTATTGCGTCAGATTTCCTTACAGTAAACACATTATATCCAATTTGTGTGAGAATTAAATACGATTCTCCATAATTAAAGCATTCTGTATGATAACTGATTGCAGACGAATTGTCCTCTTAACTAAAAGCCGAATAGAACGTTAGAATCATAGCGTCTACCTCGCGATAGAGTTAACGTCATCAATGAATGCCATGGGGAGACATTAATTCCTCTCCCTTATATATTTACTATTCTTAAATTGGTAAATAATAATAATTTGTTCCTCTAAATAATAAACCCGTCCAGTCTTTAACGTTTCAAACGCAAATGCGAGAAATATTAATGTTCGAGACAATAATTTGTTTTATGAACGTCGACTCGGCGTGGGTTGGAGGGACGCCATCCTCCTCAGTACGCGGACACGTGCAGAGCTGAAAGGAAGCAAACCTGCGCTTACCGTACTCATAAAAGACGCCATTGTCCAGCAAATAGGACAGGTGTTATCTATCTTCAGATGAAAGCCGCCACTGTGAGGCGTGAATGACCTTGCAGATAATATCTTCAACTAGTGCTGGTGTTAAATGAGGGACCCCTAGACTTGGTTCCTGACGACACGTGATCAGCCAGCTTGAAACGCATCACTATCCAGGATAGGTTCACCGGAGCCTGGGATGCGAAATTACGGCAATCTTAATACTTATACAGTGCCCACAGCTAAGTACTCCTTTATTTGATGCATCATTTACAGGTCTAATAATAGCAGGGTGATTGTTCGTTAAGCAGCGGGATAACACCTAATAACAGGTGATTAGAATTCCATCTGTAGATATTACTATTTTTGAATATGAATTGAGTAGTTAAATCAATTGCTACTGGTAGTTATTTATCTTGCAGCCCGTGAGAAGAATTCCTCATGCTGCCTTCTCCATGTTGAACCGTACCATTCGTCAGTGTACTGGATCTGGAGATTAAGAGGACTTCTATGGTTATCTAAAGGAATCTGCTACAAGCTAAGGCTTATTTCTTTTTTATCCATTTCTTTGCAATTTGATTTATTCAGAATGTTTGATATTAATGTGTGATTTACTGTAACTCATTATTATGCTCATATTCATGTTCTTCTTTATGTGAATGATATTATATTCAGCATTATTTATAGGATTAGATTATTATTAATTGAATTAGTGAACGAACCACACTGATTCCTGGACGTACTTACCTCCAGTAATAACCCCCCAATGTAGGTGTTTGAGGTTTGTTTCTTTAATAATACAGCCCATTAATTATTCTTATGATCATGCTTTCTAGTTATATCCATAGTCACTGGTTTTCTCTAGAATTTTATCCAATGATCTGAAATTCTCAGTTTCCCTCTTTACTTTAAAAGCGGGTGGTCCTTCGTAATTTAATTTACTACTTTAATTATTAATTAATCAGAATCAAGCCCAAATATCCCACACTCAAGGCGATTAACAATGAACAAGCAATAGGGCTCCATCAAGGAACATATAATCTCCTCCCACAACCAGATCATCACAAGAGAAATCTTAACAAGCAACACAGAAATTATCGACAGATACAACGACAACAGGAGACTCGACATCAGCGAGGCACTACACATCGGAAAGACAAAATCATCAATCATCTGCCAATTAACACATAATTACATTCTACCCACTTCAAGACCCCGAACCAACACAGAAACAAGAAGATAGAACACGCAATGACCTATTATACCCATTGTGTTATTGATCTACTTATTCATCTCAATCATGTCCTATATCACCTCACCCAAAGCGAATATTAGGCATTGGCTGTGTATGAGGCAATGGAGTGACTTGAACCCGTGTTCAGGTGATTTCCAAATACGTGCCTTAGCTGAATCGGCCACAGTGGTATAACAGTCGACCAACCTGGAACACAACTGAATTCACTGGGAGGTGCTGGAGGCCCCGAACCGAAGCCCAGCCAGGGTTTTACAGTCAATCCGACCACACTCTGGCCTACAGTAATGGCGTTCATACTCTAACACCATACATCAAATTGCAAAGAAATCCCAATAACGTGACATATTAATAAAATTAATTGTGAGGCAATAGACTCAATCCGGAACTCTGCAGATGATTTTACTAGAGTTCCGGGTTGGTCAACTTTCGTCCTATCGTGGCAGAGTGGGTTAGGGCAGGTGTTTGGGATGTGCCAGAACGTGGGTTCAAGTTACTCCATTGCCTCAGAATGATTTTCATGGATTTACAATGTCGTTGTGATTTTATTGCGATACTCACTCAGAAATGTAAATGCACAGGTTCGACCCCTCATCACTTCTCCTACGGATGTTCTCATTGATATAGTCCTGTTAGTGTGAATATTATCTGTGTAGTAATAATAAGAATTATTTATTTAAATACGATTTCCACGATCTTAGGGAGGAGGTATTTTTCCCTTGTGGTCATTACAGCGGTTGATTAATTATATTTGGACCGTTTATTATTTTTTCACTCGGCGAGAGTCTAATTTACATAAAAGACAATTAATTATGCCTAATTTATACGGCAGCAGATGGCTTATTTTTGGGTCTGCATATCCAACGTCTGTATTGTTTAATCGTCTTAGTAAAGCGTGCTATGTCTTCACTGAGTAGTATATTTCATCGCAATATATCTTGAAGGAAGGAGAGGGAGGGATAGAGAATATGATAATAGAAGGGAAAGTATGTGAAATGTAAGTAGAATGGAAGGAAGGGAGCCGGTCGGCCGAGCGGACAGCACATTGCACTTGTGATCCTGTGGTCCTGGGTTCGATCCCGGGCGCCAACGAGAAACAATGGGCAGAGTTTCTTTCACCCTATGCCCCTGTTACCTAGCAGTAAAATAGGTACCTGGGTGTTAGTCAGCTGTCATGGGCTGCTTCCTGGGGGTGGAGGCCTGGTCGAGGACTCGGCGGCGGGGACACTAAAGCCCCAAAATCATCTCAAGATAACCTCAAGATCTCAAGATAGAAGGGGGACAACCTTCCCTGTCCCCCAGTCCTCCCCACTATTCCCCCCTCACCCGTCTTCTCGGCCTCCCAACCATTCATCCCCTCTTCCTTCCCACAGTTCCCCACTTCCCTGTCCCTTTGTCCTCCCCACCATTCACCATTCCCCCATCCCCTCGTCCCCACCATCCCAAACTCGCCTGTCCCCCGTCCTTCCCCACCATTACCCCCTCTCTTGTTCCCTCGTCCTCCCCACCATCTCTCACTTCCGTCCCCTCATCATCCCCACCATTCCCCACTCCCTCGTCCGATGCCTTCCCAAATGGTCTGATGTTTCCATCAGAAAATTGTGAACATCAAGTGATCTGATGTTCCCATCACTGAATTATGATAAAAACAATTAAAAAATAAAATGAAAATATGAAAAAAATAATAAATAAACTATACCTACGAAATGAACGGTATGGTGAAGAACACAGCTTAATTCCAAGCAATTCACATAAAATAATTAAATCAAAATGAAACTAAATCAAAATTTATGAAAATTCAATTTATCAATGCAATTAGAAACCTTGAAATGTAATGGTAACATTTTGTATAGCATGTGTGTTGCTCTTACATGCAACAGATGGTGTTGTTTTTCAAGGAAAGCATAGTTTTACCTGTCACAGGTGTGGCATCTATACTTATACTTACGAAATTAACGATACGGTAAACAACACAGCTCAATTCCAACACAATGTCACAGAAAAGAATTCAATAAAAAATTAAATATATCGAAATCAATATAAATAAATTTTATGAATGCAATCAGAAATATTGAAATGGAATTCGTGACATATTTAGTATAGCGAGCATGTTGCTATTATGTGCAACAGATGGCGCTGTTTTTTCAAAAACGCATGTTTTTACCTGTCACAGGGGTGGCATCTATATTGTAGGTATATAAAAAGACACGCCTATTCGAATGCAACGTTGTGTCAAAATTTATAAGCAATTCGTGAAAAACTTTCGGAGATTACAGTGTGTGTAGCCCTTACGTCCATCAGATGGCACTGTTTAAAAAAAAAACATGTTTTTTTCCTGTCACAGGTGAGGCATGGATATAGTAGATATAGAAAAAAACGCGCCTATTTCAATGCAACGTTGGGTCAAAATTTCAAAGCAATCGGTAAAGAGTTTTTAAGATTTCCCTACAGCCAGTCCCTCCTCCTCCTCCTCATCTCTTCATCCTACCTGACCCACCGTCGACTCCAGCACCATAATGGCGGGCCGAGAACCTCTCTTCCACCTCTGTGGCCTCCTACCACAGCTAAGATTGCCTCAGGAGATGGAATTCTTATTTGCTCTGTGTGACTTGATTTTTCCGACCACTGGAATGCGACCTTCCCGTCTGTATCAAAGAGATATCTCTCCCAACTAGCTTTTTTCTTTCATATATCCTTTAACAAGTTTTTATAATGTAGATATTTGAAAGAAGTGGAATGTCAAGTTAATTGGCATACCATACGAGGCATCCTCTGAAATTCCATCTCCCGCCTATACAATATAGAGCTCTCTTGGAAGTGAAAGCTCCGATCTGATATGCAAGAGGAAAAGTCTCCCAAGAACTGCAACCCCAATTTTCAAGAGTATTGCTGGAGGGTAATCTTGGATTTCCTTTGTGTGCTCTCTCAACCATTCTCCTCCAAGTATCCAGCTCTCGTCTCCAACTGCTGGAGTCTTCACATTGCTCGTACACTGGGATTTTTCTATACTGAATGTAATCGCAACTTTCTTTCAAGGTCATAATAATATTTTCCTGTGCATATTTCATCTCAGTGCAATTGATATGAGATAGTTGAGTTCGAAAATCCGGAGCTGAACGGACAACTAGAAGCCGGAGTCAGGAAACAATCGCCTCACCCTATCCTTCGCCGCTCCCTACTATTAACTATTAAAGGCGTTAGGTAAATCATAGAGTATGTTCACGGGCGCACCATAACCCATGCTACTTAGGACTTTTAGTTCCCAGTAGCTGAATCTTAAACAACAACAACATTGTAAAGTGTCAGTTACAGCCCCACTACTGTGCCAGGTAAGTCCAGAGGGGGCTCACCATAGCCCGTGCTACTTGGAACTTTTTGTTCCAAGCAGAGAATCTTTAATAACAACAACATCGTAGAGTAATGTGTACCCACACTTATAAATGTCTAGATTTCTCCTTGTAAAATTACGGGCTCACTATAACCTGTGCCTCATGGACATTAGCATAAATATAATGTCCGATACTGTAACATCACTTGAGAATGAACCATGAAGGTTCGAAACGTTGTGCAATTTTATCATAAATGTAAATACATTTAATATGTAAATATGTAATACATTCTTTAGTTATTCACTTCTTTTTTTTCACCTTGAAAACAACATGACTTTTGCTGAACTTCTCTTCCAGCTGAACCCTGATGCAAGAGCACTAGTAAGGGGGATAGAGGCCCTAAACCAGAAAATAGTTAATACGGAATATGCTTTCATATTCCATATTCAATGAGACATGTATATATATATATATATATATATATATATATATATATATATATATATATATATATATATATATATATTGTGACGATAATCTCTTTCAAGAGAAATTGAGCCTGCTCTTCCCTATATCATTCACGTCATGTTACAAGTACAAGATACTATATTGAAAATACTTCCACCAGTATTGCCAAACGTTTTGCCCAGGAAGCAAAGCATACCTTGCACCACCAGACACGCCGGCTCCTCCGCCCGTCGTCAATGAGCAAACTACCCATTTTCCGCCTGCCTGCTCCTGATTGGCTGGTGTGTCGCCGACCGCACCTGCACCTGCACTCACGCCCCCCTGCCTGAGTCGACGTCTGGGCCAGCACACGCCGTACTCCTCAGAATATCTCTGTGCTCTTAGGAGTTGACATCTCTCTCTGGTAGACTAAGCTCTGGCTGTCGTGTACTCAGGGAGGTGGCAGCTTTAGCCAGTATTCTCAGCACCTGATTATATTATCATTATTGTCTTGCACTTCATTTTATTTTAGAGTAAATTTTACATTCATTAATTATTCATGTTGTTTTGTTTGTTGACTTGTTTTGAATTTTACGTAAGCCAAGGGATTGTCTTTGTTCATATCTTGTTTTATAGAGTAATCAAAATTTCATTGTTTATATTTTGTGTTTTGTGTGTCTTCCCATTACCTTACCACAGACAAACAGGCAAGCAGTCTCTTTTTTTTCTGTAAATGTGACAAGGCATTGCCACCTGCCATTGGAGGACTGCCGAACATCAACACTCCACCGTCACAATATATATATATATATATATATATATATATATATATATATATATATATATATATATATATATATATATTTATATATATATATATATATATATATATATATATATATATATTTATTTATTTATATACCTCTTCCTCAACGAATGCCAGTGGAAACAAGCCACTCTTCCTGTTAGGCTCGGTGGCTTGGGTGTCCACACTGCTACCCAAATTGCTGTCCCAGCCTTCCTGTCTTCCTCCTCAGCATCAGATGACCTGGTTAAGAAAATTCTACCTGACACCCTGAGTGATGTAGCGGGGATACAGGACCCCCACTACACGGAATGTGACACGAAATGGGGTGCCATGGCAGACCCAGCACTCAGACCAGCCATGCCGAAAGCCAAGAAACAATCCAGTTGGGACAGCCACAACAGCCTTTCTAACATCCAGGTCCAGCAGGTGTCTCTTGACCTCCTCTCTCGTAATTTCAAACTCTTCCAAGGCCGCCTGGTGTACTTCCCTTTCTCCTAGCACAGTGACCTCACCTTGTACTGTTGTGAAGACCTCTTGGAACCTCTTGTTGAGTTCATCACACACCTCTTTGTCATTCTCTGTATACCTGTCCTCGCCTGTTCTAAGTTTCACTACCTGTTCTTTCACTGTTGTTTTCCTTCTGATGTGCCTGTGGAGTAGCTTTGGTTCGGTCTTGGCTTTGTTTGCTATATCATTTTCATAACTTTTCTCTGCTTCTCTTCTCACCCTGACATACTCATTCCTGGTTCTCTGGTATCTCTCTCTGCTTTCTGGTGTTCTGTTATTCCGAAAGTTCCTCCACGCCCTTGTGTTCAGTTTCTTTGCTTCCATACATGCCCTATTATACCATGGATTCTTCTTTTGCTTCTCGGATTTTTCCTTTTGGGCCGGGATGTATCTGCTTACTGCCTCCTGATATTTTTGGGTGACATAGTCCATCATATCTTGTACAGACTTAGCTCTGAAGTCTGTGTCCCAAGGTATTTCCCTTAGGAAGCTTCTCATCTCCTCATAATTTCCCTTTCGGTATGCCAGCCTTTTGTTTCCTAGTTCTATTTTGGGGGGGATAATTTCTAGTTCTACCAGGTACTCAACGTTCAATACACTGTAGTCACTCATTCCCAAGGGCGCTTCCATCTTAACTTCCCTTATATCCCACTCATTTAGGGTAAATATCAGATCAAGCATTGCTGGATCATCCTCTCCTCTCATTCTTGTTGGATCTTTGATGTGCTGGCTTAGAAGGTTGCTTGTTGCCACGTCCAGCAGCTTAGCTCTCCATGTTTCTGGTCCTCCATGCGGGTCTCTGTTCTCCCAATCTATCTTCCCATGGTTGAAGTCTCCCATAATTAGTAGTCCAGATCCATTCCTGCTAGCAACAGAAGCTGCTCTCTCCATTATGTTAATGGTGGCCATATTGTGTGTACTCACCTAGTTGTACTCACCTAGTTGTGTTTGCGGGGGGTTGAGCTCTGGCTCTTTGGTCCCGCCTCTCAACCATCAATCAACAGGTATACAGATTCCTGAGCCTATCGGGCTCTGTCATATCTACACTTGAAACTGTGTATGGAGTCAGCCTCCACCACATCACCCCCTAATGCATTCCATTTGTCAACCACTCTGACACTAAAAAAGTTCTTTCTAATATCTCTGTGGCTCATTTGGGCACTCAGTTTCCACCTGTGTCCCCTTGTGCGTGTTCCCCTTGTGTTAAATAGACTGTCTTTATCTACCCTATCAATTCCCTTCAGAATCTTGAATGTGGTGATCATGTCCCCCCTAACTCTTCTGTCTTCCAGCGAAGTGAGGTTTAATTCCCGTAGTCTCTCCTCGCAGCTCATACCTCTCAGCTCGGGTACTAGTCTGGTGGCAAACCTTTGAACCTTTTCCAGTTAAGTCTTATCCTTGACTAGATATGGACTCCATGCTGGGGCTGCATACTCCAGGATTGGCCTGACATATGTGGTATACAAAGTTCTGAATGATTCTTTACACAAATTTCTGAATGCCGTTCGTATGTTGGCCAGCCTGGCATATGCCGCTGATGTTATCCGCTTGATATGTGCTGCAGGAGACAGGTCTGGCGTGATATCAACCCCCAAGTCTTTTTCCTTCTCTGACTCCTGAAGAATTTCCTCTCCCAGATGATACCTTGTATCTGGCCTCCTGCTCCCTACACCTATCTTCATTACATTACATTTGGTTGGGTTAAACTCTAACAACCATTTGTTCGACCATTCCTTCAGCTTGTCTAGGTCTTCTTGAAGCCTCAAACAGTCCTCTTCTGTTTTAATCCTTCTCATAATTTTAGCATCGTCCGCAAACATTGAGAGAAATGAATCGATACCCTCTGGGAGATCATTTACATATATCAGAAACAAGATAGGACCGAGTACAGAGCCCTGTGGGACTTCACGCCAATCGGAGGTCTCACCCCTCACCGTAACTCTCTGCTTCCTATTGCTTAGATACTCCCTTATCCACTGGAGCACCTTACCAGCTACACCTGTCTGTCTCTCCAGCTTATGTACCAGCCTCTTATGCGGTACTGTGTCAAAGGCTTTCCGACAATCAAAGAAAATGCAGTCCGCCCAGCCCTCTCTTTCTTGCTTAATCTGTGTCACCTGATCGTAGAATTCTATCAAGCCTGTAAGGCAAGATTTACCCTCCCTGAATCCATGTTGGCGATTTGTCACGAAGTCCCTTCTCTCCAGATGTGTTACCAGGTTTTTTCTCACGATCTTCTCCATCACCTTGCATGGTATACAAGTCAAGGACACTGGCCTGTAGTTCAGTGCCTCTTGTCTGTCGCCCTTTTTGTATATTGGGACCACATTCGCCGTCTTCCATATTTCTGGTAGGTTTCCCGTCTCTAGTGACTTACTATACACTATGGAGAGTGGCAAGCAAAGTGCCTCTGCACACTCTTTCAGTACCCATGGTGAGATCCCATCTGGACCAACAGCCTTTCTAACATCCAGATCCAGCAGGTGTCTCTTGACCTCCTCTCTCATAATTTCGAACTCCTCCAAGGCCGCCTGGTTTACCTCCCTTTCTCCTAGCACAGTGACCTCACCCTGTTCTATTGTGAAGACCTCCTGGAACCTCTTGTTGAGTTCCTCACACACCTCTCTGTCATTCTCTGTATACCTGTCCTCGCCTGTTCTAAGTTTCAATACCTGTTCTTTCACTGTTGTTTTCCTTCTGATGTGACTGTGGAGTAGCTTAGGTTCGGTCTTGGCTTTGTTTGCTATATCATTTTCAAAATTTTTCTCTGCTTCTCTTCTCACCCTGACGTACTCATTCCTGGTTCTCTGGTATCTCTCTCTGCTTTCTGGTGTTCTGTTATTCCGGAAGTTCCTCCACGCCTTTTTGTTCAGTTTCTTCGCTTCCATACATGCCCTATTATACCATGGATTCTTCTGTGTGTGTGTGTGTGTGTGTGTGTGTGTGTGTGTGTGTGTGTGTGTGTGTGTGTGTGTGTGTGTGTGTGTGTGTGTGTGTGTGTGTGTGTGTGTGTGTGTGTGTGTGTATGTAGTCACAACATCCCCCTCCCCAAAACAAAAATGCTTTCCTTGCATGTTTAAGTATAATCAACCAAATCGTAACTATTTTCTAAACATTTATATAATGCAATACACCATCAGGGGTTCCAAGATTTTCCTAACGAGGAAAATGTCAACTTACCAGCCCAGAGAAGGTTGAATCTCTTTCATAAGAAAAGGCAACAATGACAGAAGAGCTGCTGGCTTACCTAGGGTGTACCTGGAGGAGGGGCTGTCCTCACCTCTGCTGTGTACAGGCACCATCTTCTTGTTCAGCTTGACCTGTTGCACAGAGAAGCAGAGAGTCACAGACGATCAAGGCCTCATAACAGAGCAGTATAACGCCTTGTGAAGGAGCTTGACAAAGGGAAGGAATTGACAACCCAAGATGACTTGTGTTTATTCTTTAACCTATATTGGGCTTTACCTAATTATTATTGTTTGTTCTGTTAGGATTTATTTAGTTGCAGCTGTGTATATTGTTACGGAGCTTCTTCTCACAGTTACTGTGTGTACCACACTGGTACTTCTCACAGCAACTGTGTATACCACACTGGCACATCTCACAGTAAGTCACAACAGTTACTTCCTTGTAACACGGGTTAGGTTTTCTCTCTCTACTTATCTACCTTCTACTCCCTCTACCCGTATTCTTACTTTTCTTATTCTCTACCAAGGGACTCCAAAACTTTTACCAAAGCCAACTCCACGCCACGTGGTCCTAAGACGATTGACCGACTTAGGATTCTACACCCAGTATGACGTGACCTAGGCTCTGAGCGAAACCCTAGAGTCGCCTCTACGCTGCCACCACCAGACCAGCAATACAGAGCAATGATCGAGGTCTGGATCGATCACGCTAATTAATCAACCTTGGGGCTTGATCCCCACTAGTAGTTTATAACCTCGGAAACTTGAGTGTGGAATTAATTACACGGGAATGATTCGATGTTAGAATCGATGTTAGAATCGGCGCCCAATCCAACTTTACCTCGTGTGGACCACGTGACCAGGACAAGTTTACACATAAAACACATGGAAATAATAAAATACAAAATATTAACAAATTTTATTTATTCAAAGAAAACTAAAGCAAAATCTAAATATGTTCACTCCCTCTCACTTTAACACTCCCTAATTGACCTGAGTGGCAAATGAGACTATTTCTATACATAACCATAGCAAGTATACCTCTATGTTTTACCAGCTAAAGATGTTGGGCTGGTCTCGGGGAGAGGTAAGATGTTTGACCTCTCCCAGCTGCTCTGTTTCCACACTAATTTCTTCCTTGTCTGGTCTACCCCAGACAGAACATTGTATCCTTCCGCCTAGTCAAAGTTTTACCAAGTTACTAGCCAGGTTTAAGTTATAACAATTAACCTCTGTTGTACTTAATTGATCCAGACTGGTTAAATTATTTTACTGAAATTAAATTACACAAACATCTACGGCAGAGCTGTTCCCGATCCCCAAAATGGTTAATTGAACTTTGAGAAATAATAGACCTGTCAACCCTGCTGACCTATGACCGCCGGTCACTCCGCCTTACAAGTTAGATCTGATTCGTGACGTCACTGATGGTGACTTAAACTCAATAATTAGAATACTCTTGATATTGTATCAGTACTATTATACAATACAATTTTAATGCAAAATGAATAAAGACTAATTTTCTCTAAATTACTGAATACTATAGGATGATTCATTATACGCAGCTATGAACAAAGCGTCGGTTATTTCCACCGCGAATTCCCCTGGGGGTCAGGTTTCCCAGGTCACCATGCGGGCTCAGCTTCCCATTCTCTTTTGTCGATAAACCACTCTGGATAATTCTTACAACAGCCTAGTTTGTTACATCCTCATAGTCTCACAGTTGCGGTATTATATTACTTTTGATTTTATGGAATTCGTAATCTGTCTTTGTATGTCGTTTATCATATTCTGATTATTTTGTCCTTAAACGAAACCTTTCCTTTATAATGGTCGTTAAATATTGCAGTTCAAAAATAGTTTGGAGCACATTAAGGCACATAGTTGTTAAGAGAAGCTCTGCATTTGTCTTCACACGTAAATTAACCCTACCACACACCTGGATCTCTAACACATACCTGAACCACTACCACTGTCTCACACCAGATCCTCCTGACACTCCCACAACTAATATGTCTACCACTACACTCCTGCACCACTGCACATGCCTCACCACTGCACATGCCTCACCACTCCTTACACACACACACCAGCACCCCCACACACCTGCTTAACAACACCCCTACTTAACCACACACACCTGTTCCATCTCCTGCTTCAGGCGTCTCAACCTGCCCCGTCTCTTCAGAAGGAGAATCACCAGGAGCGCCATCACCAGGATGGTGGTCAGGGAAGCCACCAACACTATGATCATGGGAGGCACCAGCTCCAACAACCTGGTGTTCCCACCGGGGCCCTCATCCTCCTCGGCGTCCACGCTACCCACGCCCACACCTGCCTCAGGGCCGCCCACGCCACCCCCAGGAGAGATCCAGTCACCACCGCCCGCACTTCCGACGCCGCTGATGGGACGAACACCGTTCCCAGTTGGCATACCTGGAACCACCAAAGAAATTATTAAAATTTAAAGATATATTCTCAAAAGATTAATATATATATATATATATATATATATATATATATATATATATATATATAATTATATATTAATCTTTAATATATATATATATTAAACTAAGAATTCTTAAACCCGGTCAGAATTCGAACCCATGCCGTCTAGGATCACCCCTGAACGTACACAGTACTGTGACCACCGCATCAATGATCGTCTCATTGGTGCGGTGGTCAAGGTACTGTGTACGTTTAGGGGTGATCCTGGACGGCATGGGTTCTAATCCTGGCCGGGTCAAAAAGTTCTTAGTGGTATATGGCTTGCGGGTTCATGCAGCTTTCACACACACACACACACACACACACAAACACACACACAAACACACACACAAACACACACATATATATATATATATATATATATATATATATATATATATATATATATATATATATATATATATATATATATATATAAATGTACATGTAGAAAGATATCTATGTTGATATACATATAGTTAGACATATCTAAGTAGATATATATAAATATCTACTAATATATGTATACATATCTAGACATATGAAGATACACATATTCACACATATACATTAGAAAAAAAGAGAAATACATTCATTCCTTGAAAATGTGTTGATATATTAACTTATTTATTTATTTATATGTATGCATAATTAAAGAACAATAAATAAAGAGATATAAACATAATGAAAGTCAATAGTAAACACCACTAAAGTGATTGTATCGGGAAATTAGTTTCATTATATTTCATTATCACACAATACAAATATCTCCCGTCAACAGTCACATGTTCGGTCATGACAAATGGTGAGCCACATAATAATAATAATAATAATAATAATAATAATAATAATAATAATAATAATAATAATAATAATAATAATAATGCTGAAGTCAATGGAGTAATCTTGGGATAAGAACCAGTGTTCTGGGTCCCCTCAGACGCGCCCCTTTACGAGCCCAGGTTTAATTACTTACAGCGTAGCATGGTCGACTGGGTTAAGTCGCGTGGCTTGGGGGATCCAGAACGTTGGTTCGAATCCTCGGTTTGCTCCTGTGGTTTCTGCTTCAGGTATTTCATGCCTTTGTGATTTTTGGGTGTGGATGATAATAATAATAATAATATTATTATTATTATTTTTATTAATAATAATAATAATAATAACAACAATAAAACTCAAATATATATGGATGAGTTCAAGTGAATGTATTATGTTTTGTGAGTGTTATTTGGCTCAGTGATCTGACTGTTGGTGTGGTACCAATGCAGGTTATTGTGCTCCAGTTACCCATCCTGTGACCGCTTACCCATCCTGGGAGTTCTTACCCATCCTGTGACCGCTTACCCATCCTGGGAGTTCTTACCCATCCTGTGAGCACTTACCCTTTCTGTGTGAGCACTTACCCATCCTGTGAGTACTTACCCATCTTTTACACAGGACCGTAAATAGGATTACAAAGATCACAAACAAACTTAATCTGACTTCAGCGGGTAATTTGACTTTAAACTTGAGCTACTCTCCACACCTTATAACAGTAACACCAACCAACTAACTGGCTTCTTACACTGCAACATCTATGCATGTATAGCATAATATTATACATTGCAGGAACATCTAATGCTAATACATAAAATATTTTTCACCTTAGAAGAGTTGCTGTTTATAATTTTCATTCTGCAGGCTACACAGGTTAAGTTCCCTTCACCTGCAGTATACGAGTCTTAAACCCAGGACCACATGCGTGAGCGGTCGTAGCTCTATCAACTGGGCTATGAGTAGTTTTAAATAGGAAAGTTTCCAGAAAGTGGAACTGTCCACTTTCCCTGTAGTAGGACTTCAGTAATAGTCAGGTTAGGTTTTAATCATTCATATGTCCTGTTTCTCCTTAACTCAGCATGTGGGAACAGTGCTCAAGAATTTCAGATGTTTTATCAAATACAATAATAGAGTTGACGTTTCATGCGACGTGAGTTAAGAATGATCTCTAATTTGCAAAATTATGACACAATTTAAAATATAATGTTCTAGCGTGTGTCCTTCTCTAAGTTCACACCCTTTACACTTTATGTCGGTGAGGTCATCTTGGGTGTCAGTCTGCCAGAAATACTCGTAGCGAAGTTGTTGTCGAGCTGTGACAAGGCCAGTCAGTCTACTGATGCTGTTACTTGTTATGTACAAGTGTCTGGTTTGACACATTGCTATAGTCAAGGACGTGCTAGTTCCTTTATGCAGTCCTCCTGCTTTCTTCAAATTCTCTTAAGAGTTCTCGTCTAATAGCTAATGACGGTTTTTTTAGATGTTTTTGACAGCCAAAGACTGCCTTCAGCCTTGTCATTATTTACTGCAAGCTTAGCAAGGGACTCAACATTATCAGGTTCTTGCCGCCCGGTGTGAGAGGAGACCCGCATCACTTTGAAGTAATCCCCTTTATTAAGTTTGCAAATATATAGATGTCTGGCTTCGGAGAAAAAGAATGTTACAATTTTATTATTAATGAGGAAAGGGAGCGTGAAATAACTATGCAGTGTACTGGAATGGCTTGAAGAATTGTAAATGCTACAATGTTGCTCCTGTTGTTTAAGAATCACTACTCAGAACAATAAGTTCCAGTAGCACGGGCTATGGTGAGCCCGTAAGTGGAGGCTCTTTGGAGCCATTATCTGTATCAGTGACTAATACTAAAGATCTGGCGATGGATTGGGGTCTTCATGATGGTTTTCAGCCTGGGGGGCTGGCTATACCAGTTATGGAGCTGGTGGGGTTAGTGTAGACCTCTAGGTTTTCCGTTTTTTCTTTGCCTGCGACTTTGGCTGAGCAGTGCTGTTGTTGGAGTTTGGTGACGTGGCCTCCATGAGGATGTCTTGAACCGTGTAGGTGTCGTATTTGAGATGCGGCGGTGGAGCTCCTACTATGATTTCCTCGTCTGAGGAGTCCGTAACCTCCGTAGTGGGCGTTTTTATCTTTCGCCTTGCAGCCTTAGGTAGGCTTACGTGTCGTTGATTGGTGGTTGTAGCTATTTCAGGAGCGCTGGTGGTGCTGTTATCGTTTGTAGACAGCACGTCTGCTAGCGCGGCTGCTGAGATAGTGATGGTAGGAGTGTTGGGAGCTGGAGAAGGAATTACCTCTGTGTGTGTCGCCCGGGTCATGGGTGGTTCTGGAGTCGGTGTTGAAGTTGACCACCTGGTCGTCCTGGTGGTAGTCTCCGGAGTGGTAGAGGAGGCAGTGAGATTTACGCTAGTGGCTATGATGGGGACCAGGCCATTGTCTATGTATAATGCATTTAGTTCACTGACAAAGTGCTGGTTGTCTGGTCCTGCAAGCCTTTCCGCAAGTCTAATAACATCAGGGATAATGCCTGCACGTGATGCTGGGGGCTGTGAAGGAGCCTGTGGGACCTTGGGCTCTCAATGAGAAGGCTGTGTCGCCTGCTGGGAGGAGCCACATGTTGGTAGGACCGGAAAGTCTTCTGGTCGACTAGTGGGAGCTAAGGTGGTGGGTTGAACTCTTGGGGCTCTGGTTGCGGAGGTAGAAGGGTTGTTTCTCTTGGCTTCAACCTGGGCCTTGATGCTTTCCTGTCTGCGGGGGCAGCGGTAGGAAATTGCGGGGTGATTGCCCTCACAGAGCAAGCAGTGATGGACTGTTGCCTTGAGTATGGAGTAGTGATGGTCCAGTGCGCACAGGCTGCACCTCTGGACAGGGTGCTGACACTTGTTGGTCGGGTGGGAGAGCTCGTAGGACTTAAAGCACTGCTGGATCTCATGGAATCGTTCCTTTTTTATTTGGTGGGGTGGTATTTTTTGGCCGAAGCAGTAGAATCTTTGTGTGGCAGCCTGGGTGGCCGCAGCTATGGTGGTGAACGTAATCTTCATTGTTGTTTTGTCGGTGTTGGACCACACTAGGTTGAATACCGACAGGTTTGGATTTTCGTCCTCGATATTGTCCATGATATGATGTTGAGGTCGCTCAGCGATCCACCGGCTAGTCCTACTGGTAAAAACAGTTCTTCCGGCCAGGAACTGACGTGGGAAGTGAGGATGTAGGTAGTGCTCTTTGCGAAGAATGGCATCGTTAGTGAGGAGTTTTTCTAGCTCCTCTTCACATGAAAAAAAGAGCACGATATCTTCATCTTTCTGACTAATGTCAGCGGATTCGAGGCCAGTAACGTCCTTCAGGACCTGTAAAGTATTGCTTCTCCCGATAGCATGACCGTCAAGTGGAGTCGCTCTAAACTTATGAGGATTGGGTAGCATTGTGACCACACTGCTCCTTGTGATGTGTTGGCGGGAGATGTCTCCCCCGTCTGCTCTCTGTAAATGCTACAAGGTTAGTTAACAGTTCACCTTGCAAAGGTGGATGGCCAATTACTGATCCCTACATTCTTCTGTACTGTGATGCCGTCCGGCTAATTAACAATGACGATACTTCCTGCCCTCCGTCGAAGCCGAGTTGAGAGATCCGTCAGTGCGTGTGGTCTGTGTAGGGTTGCTTTAAGTTTGTAGACTGTTAATTTAAGTACTAAGGTACTTATTTTAGCAGCAAGCTGAGCAAGAGAGTTCAGTGATTAGCTTTTGGTGTGGAATATAGGCGTTAAATGCCAAAAGGTGTTATCTGCCACGGTTGATTGATGAAGATTAAGCCATCCAAAAGGTGGCACGGGCATGAATAGCCCGTAAGTGGTGGCCCTTTTGAGCCATAACCAGTATCAGTAGATGATACTGTAGATCTGTGGAGGTGCAACTGCACCCTGCGTGACGGGAGATGTCTCCCGTTCAGCCACGGTGATTGAAAGTGCTGTACTTTTTCATCTTTACATACCTAGTGCAATCAATACATTAATATGAGTGCTGTTCTTTGAGTTCACCTAAGATCACGTTCTGCTTCATATGTGTTCTAACACTTCAACTGTGTGGAAATTTGCTTTTCCCCGACTGCTGTTGCATACAACTTTGCCACTTTCCAATAGCTGACAGTTTTAAAAAATGCCAATTGAACTGTTGCAACTATGAGAGCACGTATATATACACAGGGTGCACTTAGTAAATTGTCCTCTCTGTGGGGCGTCCTTGTTGGCAGGCTTCACCTGTTCCCGTCTCCACTCACACCAGAAGTGGCACGCGATCACGGCCGTGCAGAACTAGACAGAATGCCAAAAGAACGGGGACTCATCTCCTCTGCCCTGAAGGATCTATGTAACCTGGCAAAACAGGAAGACCCCGACCCCTAGCAGCAGAACAACGATTGATATCATCGACACGTCCGACGGCCCAAACCCCGACCAGCAGTGGAGGGTTGCATCAAGGCACCAGGGAGCTAAAAGACGCCAAATTAACAAAGAAAATATAGCCATCATCAAGTGAAGGCAGCCGCCTTCTTCCCTTTCTTTAGGGGAATAAGGACTTAATTTTGCCTGTTGGGAATTGGAGGATGCCTTTTCCGCCACCGTGAAGACAGACGATAAAGACAGAAGACTTCAGCATCACAGAAGAAAGAAGACTCCAGCTTCATAGAAGAACGAAGATTCCACGACCCAAGAGGACCGCTGTCCTCGCCTCCTTGCCAAGCCGGCCAGGTTGTTGAGAGCCTCAGATCTACCATGAAGCTGGGTTTAGCCCGGGCTCTGTCTCTCCGACTTCGACGTTTCTTATCATCGTATTTTCTTCTGCTATACCTACTTCCCTGCTTACCCGAAGGGTATCTTGTCCAATATCTCGTTTGTTCTTCACCTGTTCCCTGTTCACTGTGGTCATCAGATTTAACTTCAAGGTGCAACAAGGGCACTCTGAAAAACTTCTGACTAGGTCCTTATCAAAATTTGTAATTAATGGCTCAAGGCTTTTAGCCTTTAGCCATACGGTGTTGAAAACTTTAGAGTATTTGTGTACAGTGTTGAAAACATAAGAGTATTTGTGCTGACGACAGTTATGAAAAGGAAAATATTTAACGAGGGCTTTTTTACAAAGAAAAATGTGAAATGTAGTAATGTTTATTCACTATAACTAATGTACTATTGCATAGGGTGCGTTCGTTACATTAGATTGGTGTCGTTTTAGCTAATATCGCTTCAAAGGGACACAGGAATGCCTCAATTGATCCATAATGTGGTTCACGAGTGTATAATCCTGTCTTAACACTTTCGTAGACAGCTAATTACAAACATGGCTTTCCTAACACTGCTGGATGCAAAGGGAAACACAGGCGTTTCAAACTGAATACTCGGAAAATCAATATAATGGCATGTACAAACACAATAATGACACGACTGGCAGGAAGTCAATAGAACATGAACATAAATGTAAATGTGCTTTGTGTGTGTAATATACATATTCACTATGATACAAATTCACTCTGATAGGTGAAACAATCACAATACTTCACAGTCATCTGTCACTGTTGTGTTTGTCTTTACCTGAAATCTAAACAACTTGGGTGTGTGGCAATGTAATTCGGGCTTATAAAGGCGGTCGACGTGTAGATTGATAATAACGTGATCAAACAGAGTTCAACACTTATATTATGCTAGCCTCACACAATCTGAATGGCTGATCTTCACTATGATCGGTCTCGTGGCTGGATGTGGCTACACTGGAGCCTGCCAGTCCTTCTGACCAACGTCGTGTTGACGCTCTACAATGATCGTATTAAAGCAGATCACAAACGTGGCAGCAAGCAAGCTGACGAGAGACCCCTGTTGAAGTGGCACGTGAGGTGTTGTTACGACCACTTTGGGCCAGTAACTGGATTCTTGCTGTTATAACCTCTTCTTTTACATCCAACCCTTAATCGTTTGGGTTTCAAGAACTGGCTGTGTCAAGTATTAGTGCGAAAAATATAGGGGGAGGGATAAACAATACACTATTACACCTTCACCACTTTATATATTAAAATCATGTGGGAATAATAGGAAATGACATTGCAGACGAAGCTGCAAAACTTGCAACTAAGAGAAGAAATGGAGACATTTACATATCACAGAGTCTATCACAGATTAAGAAAGTAATTAGGAACAGCAGCTCAAAAGATGTACAGTGAACACAACACAGCAGTTGCCACATTAGGATCCGCAGGTTGGTACAAGAGTTCAATCAACTATGCACCACTTAGTTTGATGAAAGGGGAGCAGTAGAACAACAGAAGTACACTTACATCGCATCAGGCTTGGATACCCATGTGCATGAGAAATAGGCATGCAGGTTCCGGAAGATGTGAGGAAATGTCAACACTGGAGAAATGCCCGACAGCCAACTGGGACCTTAATCTAACACAGTGCACAGTTACAAACCCATTAAGATTTCAACGTAGATTCAACAGAGCAGAAGAAGTTGTTAAAAACATATGGCAAAATCTTACTGAAGTGACCATACAAGTCATGAATACTCATTCTCCGCCCAAGTAAAACAGAAACAAGCAACACTTAGTGGGCCAGCCAGAGGGTTAGGGCCCAAACAGCAATATCCACCCCCCCCCCCCCCAATAAAAAAAATTATAAAATATAATATTATATATATATATATAGATATATATATATATATATATATATAATGAGATAGAAAAAAAAGTGTAGGTGTTCGGCAGTCCTCCCAATGGCTGGTGTCAATGCCAATCAAATTTACAAAAAAAAAATGTGTGGCTGTTGCCTCCTGTGGTAAAGTAAGGGAAAAACACACAAAACAAATCTATGAAACTTCAGTTAACTTGAGAACAAATATGAACAAAGATAATCCCTTGGCTATGTACAGTGCATATAAACAAGATTACAAAGTAAAAAAATAATATAAAAATAAGACAGTGGTTACGTTACTCTCCAATGAACAAGACAAAAAATGAATTAACAGGTGCTGAGAATATTTGCTGGCTGAACACATCCACTATTACACAGACCGTATATTAGATAGGTGTGTCAGCTTTGAGAGCACAGAATATTCTAAATCCAATGGCTCGTGCACGCTTAGTCATCAGCTATGCAGATGGCGCTGAAGTCGAGTGCAGACGACGATTCCCCAATGGGACGCGTGCTGGCTGGAACTGGTGGTTTGGTGACCAACGAAGGTGGAGTGGCGGCAGCGAGGGGGGAAGGGGAGGTGGAGTGTGAGTGTAGGGTACGTATACGCCTGGTAGAAACGTATTCTACTAAATATGTACTGCACATGCTTGTAGTATCTCGATGTTTTAGATGTACTGAAGTAACATGATGTTACGAAGTAGCAGGCCAAATCTCTCTTGAAGGAGATTATCATAACAATATATATATATATATATATATATATATATATATATATATATATATATATATATATATATATATATATATATATATATATATAATGCACAACTTGCCTAAACATGCAAGAGAAGTTATACAACCTTAGAACACTTTCCCACCAGGAGATTCGAACCCTAGCCAGCACAGAAGCCTTACAGCAACTGGCATAACTGAAACGCCTTTATCCCACTGCACCTCAGCTCAGACCCTTAAAAGAGATGGTAATTTCTGAGTATTTAAATCCCCCAAAGATCACCACCTCCCAAGGGCAACTAGAGCATAGTGAGGGGCTACTCACGTTCTTTCATCAAATTCCTGTCAATATGGGAGAACTCTGTGTCTATGCTTAATGCACAACTTGCCTAAACACGCAAGAGAAGTTATACAACCTTAGAACACTTTCCCACCAGGAGATTAGAACCCTAGCCAGCACAGAAGCCTTTCCAGCCATCAGTGGTTTACAGCAATGACTCCTGTCCCGTTTCCCTATCATACCTAATTTTAAAGGTATGAATAGAGTTTGCTTCCACAACCTGTTCCCTAAGTGCATTCCATTTTCCACTACTCTCACGCTAAAAGAAAAGTTCCTAACATCTCTGTGACTCATCTGAGTTTCCAGTTTCCACCCATGTCCCCTCGTTCTGTGACTATTACGTGTGAACATTTCATCTATTTCCACTTTGTCAATTCCCCTGAGTATTTTATATGTTCCTATCATATCTCCTCTCTTCCTTCTTTTCTCTAGTGTCGTAAGGTTCAGTTCCCTCAGACGTTCTTCATATCCCATCCCTCGCAACTCTGGGACAAGCCTCGTCGCAGACCTCTGAACCTTCTCCAGTTTCCTTATGTGTTTCTTCAAGTGGGGGCTCCATGATGGCGCGGTATACTCTAAGACGGGTCTCACGTAGGCAGTGTAAAGCGCCCTAAAAGCCTCCTCACTTAGGTTTCTGAATGAAGTTCTAATTTTCGCCAGTGTAGAATACGCTGCTGTCGTTATCCTATTTATATGTGCCTCAGGAGTTAGATTAGGTGTCACATCCACTCCTAGGTCTCTTTCTCGAATCGTTACAGGTAGGCAGTTCCCCTTCATTGTGTACTGTCCCTTTGGTCGTCTATCACCTGATCCCATTTCCATAACTTTACATTTACTGGTGTTGAACTCCAGTAGCCATTTCCCTGACCATCTCTGCAACCTGTTTAAGTCCTCCTGGAGGATCCTACAATCCTCATGTGTCACAACTCTTCTCATTAATTTTGCGTCATCCGCAAACATTGACATGTATGATTCCACTCCTGTAAACATATCATTTACGTAAATTAGAAAGAGGATTGGGCCCAGCACCGATCCTTGAGGTACTCCACTTGTTATTGTTCGCCAGTCCAACTTCTCGCCCCTTACCATTACCCTCTGGCTCCTTCCTGTTAGGCAGTTCCTCACGCATGCTAGGGCCTTTCTGCTTACTCCTGCCTGCCTCTCAAGTTCAGTCTCATGTGCGGTACTGTATCAAAGGCCTTTTGGCAGTCAAGAAATATGCAGTCTGCCCAGCCTTCTCTGTCCTGCCTTATCCTTGTTACTTTGTCATAGAATTCTAAAAGGTTTGTTAGGAATGATTTCCCTGTCCAGAACCCATGTTGGTACTTGTTTACAAACCCAATGCTCTCCAGGTGCTCAACAAGTCTTAGCCTAATTATTCTTTCAAGTATTTTGCAGGGGATGCTTGTCAGTGATACGGGTCTGTAGGTAGTTAGGTCTCCCTATCACCTTTCTTGAAAATCGGTACGACATTTGCCTCCTTCCAGCAACTGGCCAGTTCTCCTGACATAAGTGACTCATTAAAGATCATTGCCAGAGGCACGCTGAGAGCCTGCACTGCCTTTTTTAGTATCCACGGTGATACTTTGTCTGGTCCAACTGCTTTAATAGCATCCAGTGTTGTCAACTTTTTCATTACCTCCTCTGCTGTCACCTCTGTATCTGA
The DNA here is from genome assembly GCF_040958095.1 of Procambarus clarkii. Classification (NCBI taxonomy): domain Eukaryota; kingdom Metazoa; phylum Arthropoda; class Malacostraca; order Decapoda; family Cambaridae; genus Procambarus; species Procambarus clarkii. The sequence goes on from NC_091236.1 coordinate 19,541,582, forward strand.
TAGTCTTTCATCTAGGGAATTCTCTTCTAACAATGGGAGCCACTCAGGCTCGGTTGTGAACACTCCATGGAAACTGGCATTCAGTACCTCGCATATTTCCTTGTCGCTTTCTGTATATGCCCCTTCTGTTTTCCTCAGTCTTGTCACTTGGTCATTTACCGACATCTTCCTTCTTATATGGCTATGTAGTAATTTAGGTTGCTTTTTCGCTTTGATTGCAATATCATTCTCATAATTTCTTTCCGACACTCGTCATATGTTAATGTAATCGTTCCTAGCTCTGTTACATCTAATCCTGTTGTCCTCTGTCCTTTGTCTTCTGCATTTCCTTTAATCCCTCCTGCTTCTCACTTTTGCTTCCTGACACTGTCTATTAAACCATGGGTTATTATATTCCCTCCTGTTTTTTCCTTTACTGTTGGGATAAATCTCTCTTCAGCCTCCTTCCATTTCCATATGACTTGGTTCATCATATCTTGCACTGTTTTTCCTCTAATTTCTTCTGTGTGTGTGTGTGTGTGTGTGTGTGTGTGTGTGTGTGTGTGTGTGTGTGTGTGTGTTTGTGTGTGTGTGTGTGTGTGTGTGTGTGTGTGTGTGTGTGTGTGTGTGTGTGTGTGTGTGTTTGTGTGTGTGTGTGTTTGTGTGTGTGTGTGTGTGTGTGTGTGTGTGTGTGTGTGTGTGTGTGTGTGTGTGTGTGTGTTTGTGTATGTGTGTGTGTGTGTGTGTGTGTGTGTGTGTGTGTGTGTGTGTGTGTGTGTGTGTGTGTGTGTGTGTGTGTGTGTGTGTGTGTCAGCCATCTTGGAGGGGCTGCTGGAGGGAGGGACCAAAGGGCGACAAGATCAGAAGGTCAGGTCAGCCTCAGTCACCTCCGTGTCTGTGATATATAGCTATAACACCATCACTACGCACACCATCTCAAATGAGCCTATTGCCACCACAAGGCCTAAATATTTGACTGGAGAATATCTGATCACTAATTGGCCAGTCCAAGAGACAATGACTGGAGGTGAATAGACAATGCTTGTAGCACCAAGTAATTCCTTCACAGAACACCAGTCCTAGTAGACATGTGCGTCCTTGCTCATCGTCAGTAAGTAGCGACATTATTATTGGAGAGTGAAGTTAACTGCAGAGTGCTAATTCGTTGTAACTATCACACAAATGGCCGGAATCCCTTGTTGTATGAAGTTTTGTCAAAGTGATGTGTCTGCTGAAAGAAACCACGAGGAACATCGTAAAGTAACAGGACTTTGAGAAAGTGTACCACTCTGATCGTGATCAAAGTAATCTCTATAGCTCTGATACAGAAAGAGTTCAGCCAAGATTGAATGTAGACTATAAAGTCCACTACAGATGATCTAAGGGTGAAGTGCCTTAAAGACCAGTTAGGAGGAAGGATTGGCGTTTAAGACGTTGCAAGGACTGGCATTGCAAGACAGTATCCGCTTCTGTGTATTTTACACGATCAAATCAGTGTATAGCTGCAGACAGCTACCACGTGTTACCTAACCATCAGTCACACCTGTAAACAAGTCTAGCTGTAGGTGGCGCATACTCCACCCACATGCCCACCACCTGATACTAGCACCCACCTGCACACCTGTTATGGTATCGACACCGTCGTTGGAATGTGGAGTGGCGATTTCAGCGCCATCTATGGGTCTGCACTCCAACCCCCTGGTATTGGGTGCTACGCAGACAACTCCATCTGTTGGTGGTGGCATGGTATCAGTGAAAGACTCCAGTTTCCTGCCTTAGTCAGAATGTGAGGTCGATGATGATGACCTCTGGTGGGTGGTATATTGATATCAACACCATCTAGGTGTGGCTACAAGTTACAATTTCAATTCCCCGGTGGGTGGGTGTTATCCTACGATCACCCAGTGTACTGTCCGTTTAGTTAATGACGTTTTATGTTCACAGAGGTGACGTAAGCAGTTGATTGCACTGAAGAGAGCAGTTCACCTTAGGCAGTCCAAGACTCTTGACTTGGCCCTGTGAGAGGACAAAGTGGCCGCCGTCAGTTTTAGCAGTGTGTTAGCTGCTGTTTAATGCAGTGTTGGATTTGCCAACATACCCTGGATTGGCTAGTAAAAGTTACATGACAGTGGTGCATCTCGAGAAGTGCTGCTAGCGAGCTGCTAGCGACTTCTGTCGGGGTATAGTTACACCTGTATGTGATTGTTTGAGACCCCTGTCAACGTGTTGCTGAATCCCTCTGGCCAGTGTGTATCAGGAGAACAGAGGTGGGGGTATTGGCACATTGTGAAGATACGGTGTGCGTGGACTGGCCCATGTTGAAGAAGGTGAACTCGCCGGTGTTTGCCATTAGGTGTGGACGACGTGTACCTGGAAAGTGGATTCACCGGGATTGATGAACACTGCCGATGTATTGTCTCCTAAGTGAAAACGGCACTTTGTAAATAAGTGTAGTAATACTTATATATATATATATATATTATATATAACATATATATATATACAACCTTAGAACACTTTCCCACCAGGAGATTAGAACCCTAGCCAGCACAGAAGCCTTACAGCAACTGGAAATCAAAGAGCCAATGCTCGATCCTGCAAGCACAAATAGGTTAGTACACACACACACATAGGGCCTGGTAGCCTGGTGGATAGCGCGCAGGACTCGTAATTCTGTGGCGCGGGTTCGATTCCCGTGTAACAAACTAGGTTTGTTTTAAGAAATTATGTATTTTAGATTCATTATTTGCTCCATGGGGTCTTGAAAGTGGAGTGAGAGGGTAGTCTACCTCACCTTGGAAGTGGGAAGGTCCTCCCCTGGGGATTAGGACAGGAGTGTATACACAGGGTCGCTAGCTCTCCTAGGTTTTAAAGTATCACTTTGAGTCATTCAGGTATTAAAGAAACTGTAATTAATAACTCCCCGTTGTCAAGCATGTTGATTAATTTAACGTCAGTTATGAGTGTAGAATCAAATCCCTTTCTTTATCTGAGAGCAGATGACCCGGTTGGCACCACAGAGAGGACAGGTCACCATGTGGCTGGCCGCACCCTCCTCTCTTCTCCCTCATGTTACTTCAGTAATTTACAGAACTTCAGGCTTTCATTTAATATTGTATTCAATAATACGGAGATTACGTGTAATAATCAGCCTGGTTAAATATGAATGTAAAGGGTGAGATCTGGGTCGTATACCGTCAAAGACAGTGACGTCATGTACCTTTGAGGGTACTACTTGGCCGGGCGACGTACCTGACCTACCAGGGGTCGAGGTTAGGTGCCGACGTCACCACAATCTTCCATATTTACTAATTCATATTGTACAAATTAAAGCCCACTAGAGAATATTGTAATTGATATAGCTTTTGCCAAGATGACTAATGGAATTACCACCAGTTAAATGATAATTCAACCATCTGGGGTTTGCCAGTAATTAGGATTAGTCTGTTCAATTCACCCTGCTTTATAATTGATAACTAGGCGGAGGAATACTAGGGCAGCTCTCTCGGCTTGAGAGAACAGGAAAAACAGTCAATGTAGTCTGAACATCCAGTGGAGACAAGACCTCTTCAAAAGCCGGCGCACATCAGGCCCGGCAGTGGTATTAAGGTATCTGTTTTTCTTGAACTTGGTATACCATAGGAATCCACTTTTATTGATTAAAGATTTTTCAATGCCTCCATTCACTAGGGTTATAGTCAGGGAATTTGTTAAATATTGTTTGATGCCTAAATTTTGATTTAATAAATAATTATAGAATTTATTTGGTTTAGTAGTATTTTCCTTTCGTTTTTTTTCACATTATTCTTGAATGCAATTAAAATGTCTATACCTAATCTCCGCATGCAAATCAACAAGCATTTCCTAAATTCAATTTTTTATTCCTTTTCTCGTATTTTATACATTAACGTAAAGCTTATCCCTCCTTTTCATTTCATTGGGGGATAGAATTTCAGGGGACGCTTAATTGATAGTATCCTGCCTTCCATCAACTGAGAGCTTCACTCAGGCTTAGCAGACGGTGGCAGCGAATATTCAGAGTTTCGGTTTAATCTAGAGGAGACAGTGTCTCCGAGTTCGTGATATCCAAATGGTCAAACGTTTGGGTCTCGAGGGATTGTACTGTAGGTTACTCAGCAGAACTCTGGTTTCTGCACACATTTTCTTCAACTTTTCTTCAATAACGGCCAACTTTTAATCAGTAGTGAGGTTAAAGGTTTGGCTCCCGTTACACCCGCACCAGGCAGAAACAAATGGGCAAAGTTTCTTTCACCCTGAATGCCCTTGTTACCTAGCAGTAAATAGGTACCTGGGAGTTAGTCAGCTATCACGGGCTGCTTCCTGGGGTGTGTGTATGTGTGGTGTGGAAAAAAAAGTAGTTAGTAAACAGTTGATTGCCAGTTGAGAGGCGGACCGAAAGAGCAAAGCTCAACCCCCGCAAACACAACTAGGTGAATACAACTAGGTGAATACACACACACACACACACCTACTTCTCGGCTTACTATGCAAGACCCGATTTGCCTAATAGGCCGAGTGATTTTCTATATTTTCAATAAATTGTTTCCAATTGGTTTATTTTAAATATTATTATATTATATTAGGAACATAAATTGTTGACCTAATTATGTTACTTTAGGTTAGGTTAAGATAGGTTAGGTTAGGGTTGGTAAGGTACGGTCACATATCTACATTAGTTTGAATTCAAATTAAAAAATATGAAGTCACACATAATGAAATGGGTAACTTTATCACTTCATATTTTTTTTTTTAATATTTAAATTCGGGAAAACTTGTCTTGTTAGGCAAATCGGGCCTTGCATAGTAGGCCGAGAAGTGCGTTCTGGCTACTATGTCGTACCTAGTAGCCAGAATGCACTTCTCGGCCTACTATGCAAGGCCCGATTTGCCTAATAAGACAAGTTTTCATGAATTAATTGTTTTTCGACTACCTAACTTTTTCGGCTACCTGTCTTCCTCCCTAGGTAGGGTTGGTTAGGTTCGGTCATATATCTACGTTAATTTTAACTCCAATAAAAAAAAATTGACCTCATTCATAATGAAATGGGTAGCTTTATCATTTCATAAGAAAAAAATAGAGAAAATATATTAATTCAGGAAAACTTGGCTTATTAGGCAAATCGGGCCTTGCACAGCAGGCCGAGTACGTCGTTCTGGCTACTAGGTACAATATATATATATATATATATATATATATATATATATATATATATATATATATATAATATATATATATATATATATTTCATTGAATATGACCGCATATTCTGTATTTATTATTTTCTGGTTTAGGGCTTCTATCCCTCTAACTATTTTCTTAGCATCAGGGCTTAATTGAAATAGGAGTTCTCCAAAACTCATTTTCGTACTTTTAAGGTGAAGAAAAGAAGTGATTTACTATAGAGTGTATTACACTTATTTGTATAATTTGCACGACGTTTCGAACCTCCATGGTTCATTCTCAAGTGAACAGATCTTACAATACTAGTTGATTTTATACCCGCATAATCCAGTGTAATTGGCATTAATTTGCCAATTACACTGGATTAATCTTTGTGTTTAGATAGGAGATGCCTCGTATGGGCCAATAAGCCTTCTGCAGCCCCTATGTTTATCCCTTATGTATCCCCCCATGTTTTCACCTTCATTGTATTATCACCTGACCTAATGCGGGTATAAAATCAACTAGTATTGTAAGATCTGTTCACTTGAGAATGAACCATGGAGGTTCGAAACGTCATGCAAATTATACAAATAAGTGTAATACACTCTATAGTAAATCACTTCTTTTCTTCACCTTAAAAGTACGAAAATGAGTTTTGGAGAACTCCTATTTCAATTAAGCCCTGATGCTAAGAAAATAGTTAGAGGGATAGAAGCCCTAAACCAGAAAATAATAAATACAGAATATGCGGTCATATTCAATGAAACATGTTTGAAAGAAAACCTGCTGCCAGTATACACCAATATATATATATATATATATATATATATATATATATATATATATATATATATATATATATATATATATATATATATATATATATATATATATATATATATATATATATTATTAGCAATTAGAAAGAAAAAACTGGTAATATTGAATTTAGACGTAATGGATAAGTTTTTTACCTATGTTGCAAAGAAAACCTAACGTAAACTAAGCATCTTTGGCCTAATACACGCTATCTGAGGCTTAATATAGTACAAATATGTGCTATACAAGCCCTAGGGATATTTAAGTTTTGTTTCTAGCTTTGTTTTTTTCCGGACTATAAAGTGAACAGTATCAAAATCTACTTATTTGCCATTAGGTCTAAGAATGTACGATTGTTCACATAGTTACAAAACCCTTCCAACTATTTTGTGAAAGTTAAATCATTCAATCCCCGACCGTCCAAGTGGTTGAGTACTAGTCCTTTTCCCCATCCCATCCCAAATCCTTATCCTGACCCTTTCCCTGTGCTATATAGTCCTAATAGCTTGGCGGTTCCCCCTGACAATTCCTTCTTTCCTTCCTTCTCTTATTTCAACAACCTAACCTGCGGAAGTTGCAACCTTTGTATTCAAAGACTCTCATGGCCTCTATCTGATTGTCGTCATTTATTAAAGATCTTCCAGATTAGGATGACGACAGTGGTGACTCCTCCTAACGTACCGACTGGTAGTTCTTTTCCTTTGGTTAAACTCGCTGATGTTGATAGTCTCGTCAGTTCTATTTATAAGATGGATCTTAAAAAGTTGTAAATTTCAAGCACGTAATTTTTACATCAGTTTTCAAGTCTGAAGTGTGTAAGTTATCTAAATATTCTTTTCTCATTGTTAACCTTCGTCTAATCAGTACTAGGAACAACAACATTAGCCACATGTATGTATGCTGTTATTGCTGAATGGTCAGATATGTACAGTATCAGTCATGAGTTGTGGATGAGTGATTCAAGTCAATATGCCTGTCGTGTACTCCTTCATATATATGATCTGGCTGATTCAGACTGATAATTTTACACCATAACGTGCACTAAGACGTGTAATCACTCTTATCAAGTCATTGCAATCACAATCAAGCACCGTTGGTGTTTGTGAATTAATCTAATGTTTTGTGTCTAGCATATAACTCACCAATTAGGATGGTAGGATCAGCACGAACAAAAATCTGGAAGACTTGTATAATAGAGGTCAGAAGAGGTATAATAATATAAAGCATTAAGTGTAACACGACAGATATCCGGTATTATATATCACTGAGCATCCCAATGAACTACGGTGCGAACTACAGTAGTTCATCCACCGCCACCTGACTCCACAACCAGAGAACCTTGACATCTTCGGTCTAAGAAAACATGCACGTTTGTCAACTTATCTCTTTGACTCATCCCCTGACCAGGTGATCACGGCAGAAATGCTGGTTACATTTGGTTCTCTTGAACAATGTTAGCCTCCCAGAGCACCTCGTAGCTCACATCACCGTAAATACAGAGATAGCTTGAGACAGTGTCCCATAAAGCGCCTCCTGGCTCTTGGTTCGAGGAAATTGTCAAGAACTGTGTTACAACATTAAAAATTATTATTTATATTTTTGTGCTTTTTTCTCTCATTGCGACAGTTTCTTTATATTCATTGTGTTTAATACATTCTAGCATTAATTATTAACAATAATATTATTTTGTTAACTTAAATTTAAGCAAAGATTTACTAACTGTATAAACATCATGAGTGTACAGGTGTACAGATAAAATGCTTCTGAAACAAATGAAGTCAAATATAACTAACTCTGTGTCGCTGAAAACGGAAATGATATTTCAAATTGTTGATTAGATCTAGTTTTCACCAAGACGAGTCTTAAATGGGTATTTTTGCCTAACAGGAGTGTTTTGTTGCATAACAGGAGTGTTTATTGCATAACTGGAGTGTTTTGTTGCATAACAGGAGTGTTTATTGCATAACAGGAGTGTTTTGTTTCATAACAGGAGTGTTTTGTTTCATAACAGGAGTGTTTTGCCATCAGATCTTTCCAGTTATGCAGCTCGAGTGAAGGAAACTTATGTCAACATTAAGAAGCTTTTGAGGCCCATAAACGATGACCAACATGAGTGTCAGCTGTGTCGCGTCTGGGGGGTCGTGGGTCACGTGATGGGACTGCTGGGTGGACACACAGAGTACTATTCTTGTCTGTGTCGCGTCTGGGGGGTCGTGGCTCACGTGATGGGACTGCCGGGTGGACACACAGAGTACTATTCTTGTCTGTGTCGCGTCTGGAAGGTCGTACGAGTGGGAGACAGTAGCTCTATCAACTGCACTATGGACAGCTTAATAAGGAAGGATTCCAGGAGCAACTAACCACTGCCCAACTGGCACCTTAAGCCTTCCATTGCTGTCAGTAGAGCACAGAGGAATTATGACACTACCGTGGATAATAACATTTCATTAACTTGGGTGTTAAGAGTCTCGAACCACCGACCCCAGGAGCGGGTACCCTGCTGGACCCAGGTCTCTTCCTCCTCATTCTACCACTTCCCCTCTTCAACCAATTTCCCCCCTTCTTTTACACTTGGTCCCCACACATCGTCCTCTTCCTCTTCCTTTCTATCCCTATCCCAACCCTCCTGTTCCACCTCCCCTCCCCCCCCCCCCAACCATTCTCTCAGAAAATGTATTATTACGAAACAGTGAGAAGCTCTATAGGAAACACAAAATACTTTACAGTTGACTCCATGAAAATACTATTGGTGTCTCTATAAATATTAATATTTCTTAAAGCATTTAAATTAGGCCAACCCCTGACCAGCCTATGTCTGTCCCCAGATATTTTTCCCAGCAAAGAGGGAAGAGACTTTAATTAATTATTTGACTTATCTAACTACATACAGGTCGGGCTTTACTACAAGTATTTCCGCAGTCACAATGTTGTTTTGAAAACAAAAAGATTCAGATCTGTTGAACTTATATTAGTTTATAAAGTTTCACCATACTACACTATGGTGAATTTTCATATATATCAAATTTTCAAATACTTATAATTAACAGTATATAAAACAAGAATACCAGCTTGAAGCAACCAAAATAGCTATCTTGTGGCACAACAAGTTATATAAATATTAATTATAAAATATTTAAAAATAATAATTGTCAAACTGTAAATACAACTCATATTTATAACGTAACGCGTAAATCATCGATTTTTTAGATGATTAATTACCTTCTATGATTATGATTAAAAATAAAGCTGGAACCCAAAAGTTCCAGGAAACAATTTACAAAACACCGCCCAAAAAATTCAGTAACGACCCAAATTTTCAATTGTAGCGTCATTATTATGGAGGTGGTGATGGCCGGGAGGAACTATTGACCATCAGAGGAAGACAACTTCTGGTAATCACTAATGGAGGTTAAATCCGGAAGATCTTGTGTTTATGGAGACATTAATTGTGTCGGGTCGGAATGGTTTTATTAGAATTTATGAAGATGAAGTTTATTTCCGGTATGGGATTGTGATTCTCTGAGAGCACTGTGTACACCGTAGCTACTGTAGCACAGTGTAGACCGTAGCTACTGTAGCACAGTGTAGACCGTAGCTACTGTAGCACAGTGTAGACCGTAGCTACTGTAGCACAGTGTAGACCGTAGCTACTGTAGCACAGTGTAGACCGTAGCTACTGTAGCACAGTGTAGACCGTAGCTACTGTAGCACAGTGTAGACCGTAGCTACTGTAGCACAGTGTAGACCGTAGCTACTGTAGCACAGTGTAGACCGTAGCTACTGTAGCACAGTGTAGACCGTAGCTACTGTAGCACAGTGTAGACCGTAGCTACTGTAGCACAGTGTAGACCGTAGCTACTGTAGCACAGTGTAGACCGTAGCTACTGTAGCACAGTGTAGACCGTAGCTACTGTAGCACAGTGTAGACCGTAGCTACTGTAGCACAGTGTAGACCGTAGCTACTGTAGCACAGTGTAGACCGTAGCTACTGTAGCACAGTGTAGACCGTAGCTACTGTAGCACAGTGCTCCGTGACTTCTCTGAGAGCACAGTGTAGACCGTAGCTACTGTAGCACAGTGTAGACCGTAGCTACTGTAGCACAGTGTAGACCGTAGCTACTGTAGCACAGTGTAGACCGTAGCTACTGTAGCACAGTGTAGACCGTAGCTACTGTAGCACAGTGTAGACCGTAGCTACTGTAGCACAGTGTAGACCGTAGCTACTGTAGCACAGTGTAGACCGTAGCTACTGTAGCACAGTGTAGACCGTAGCTACTGTAGCACAGTGTAGACCGTAGCTACTGTAGCACAGTGCTCCGTGACTTCTCTGAGAGCACAGTGTAGACCGTAGCTACTGTAGCACAGTGCTCCGTGACTTCTCTGAGAGCACAGTGTAGACCGTAGCTACTGTAGCACAGTGCTCCGTGACTTCTCTGAGAGCACAGTGTAGACCGTAGCTACTGTAGCACAGTGTAGACCGTAGCTACTGTAGCACAGTGTAGACCGTAGCTACTGTAGCACAGTGTAGACCGTAGCTACTGTAGCACAGTGTAGACCGTAGCTACTGTAGCACAGTGTAGACCGTAGCTACTGTAGCACAGTGTAGACCGTAGCTACTGTAGCACAGTGTAGACCGTAGCTACTGTAGCACAGTGCTCCGTGACTTCTCTGAGAGCACAGTGTAGACCGTAGCTACTGTAGCACAGTGTAGACCGTAGCTACTGTAGCACAGTGTAGACCGTAGCTACTGTAGCACAGTGTAGACCGTAGCTACTGTAGCACAGTGTAGACCGTAGCTACTGTAGCACAGTGTAGACCGTAGCTACTGTAGCACAGTGTAGACCGTACCTACTGTAGCACAGTGTAGACCGTAGCTACTGTAGCACAGTGTAGACCGTAGCTACTGTAGCACAGTGTAGACCGTAGCTACTGTAGCACTGTGTAGACCGTAGCTACTGTAGCACAGTGTAGACCGTAGCTACTGTAGCACAGTGTAGACCGTAGCTACTGTAGCACAGTGTAGACCGTAGCTACTGTAGCACAGTGTAGACCGTAGCTACTGTAGCACAGTGTAGACCGTAGCTACTGTAGCACAGTGCTCCGTGACTTCTCTGAGAGCACAGTGTAGACCGTAGCTACTGTAGCACAGTGCTCCGTGACTTCTCTGAGAGCGGAGTGTACACCGTAGCTACTGCAGCACAGTGCTCCGTGACTTCTCTGAGAGCGGAGTGTACACCGTAGCTACTGTAGCACAGTGCTCCGTGACTTCTCTGAGAGCAGAGTGTACACCGTAGCTACTGTAGCACAGTGCTCCGTGACTTCTCTGAGAGCAGAGTGTACACCGTAGCTACTGCAGCACAGTGTAGACCGTAGCTACTGTAGCACAGTGCTCCGTGACTTCTCTGAGAGCACAGTGTATACCGTAGCTACTGTATCACAGGCCTTGGTCTGGACGTCTTTTCTGGCTAAAATGGGACGCAGAGCATGTTTGGCCCGTGTCATGGTGGCCATTTTTTGTTAAACTGTGTCATTTTGCCCCAAGATATTCTATTGTATGCGGATATATTCTACAGTATTGTATGCGGATATATTCTAGAGGGGGGCCTGACAACTGAGTGGACAGCGCTTCGGATTCGTAGTCCTGAAGTTCCAGGTTCAATTCCCGGTGAAGGCGGAAACAAATGAGCAGAGTTTCTTTCACCCTGATGCATCTGTTCACCGAGCAGTAATTAGGTACCTGGGGGGTTAGACAGCTCTTACGGGCTGCTTCCTGGGGATGTGTAACAAAAAGGAGGACTGGTTGAGGACCGGGTCGCCGGGACGCTAAGCCCCGAAATCATCTCAAGATACAGTATTGTATCAGAATATATTCTACAGTATTGTACCAGGAGATATTCTACAGTATTGTACCAGGAGATATTCTACAGTATATTATACAGTCGGAAATATTCTTCAGTATTGTATCCGGAGATATTCTACAATAGTGTATCCAGAGATATTTTACAGTATTGTATCCAGAAATATTCCACAAGAATATCCAGAAATATTCTTGCCTCTCATTCTTTTTGTATATTGGTACTACATTAGCTGTTTTCCATATTTCTGTTAGTCTCCCATCTAAAGTTATCTACTATACACTGTGGAGAGTGGCAAGCAAAGTGCTTCTACACACTCTTCCATTCCGCCCGGACTAATAGCCCTACTCCCGTCCAGGTCCAACAGGTGTCTCTTGACCTCATCTCTTGTAAATTCGAACCATTCCAAGGCTGCCTGGTTTACTGCCACCTGTCCTACCACAAGGACTTCTCCTCGTTCTAATGCGAAGACCTCCTGGTATCTCTTGTTGAGTTCTTCACACATCTCTTTGTCATTCTCTGTGTACCTGTCCTCACTCATTCTAATTTTCATCACCTGTTATTTAACTGGTGTTTTCCTCTTGATGTGCAGTTTTGGTTCGGTGTGTGTTGTGTAATCACCTCGTTGTTCTTGTGGTGGTTGAGCTTTAGCTCTTTGGTCCCACCACTTAACCATCTATCCACTGGTGTACAGATTCCTGAGCATCTCGAGCTCTATCATTGTTACGGACCCGGATCCAGCGTCCGAGCACGGAGCAGTGACGACCGCGCCATCTGTGGGTCAGCTCCCGAAACCCCCTCCAAATGGACGACGACACCTGGTGAGGACGAAGTGTACCGGCCACAAGGGCCAGTTTCCAGTCCTGTTCAGCTCACAACACCGCCACTGCTGACCTCTGGTGAGGTGGTGCTCAGACGACAACGCCATCTATGGAGTGGATATGTCGGGCGTTTGTGTCTGAGCCTGTAAGTGAGGTGCTTTAGTGTGTCCCTGTTATTGATGACGTGTCTGCTTACAGAGTCGACCTGGGACTGCTGTAAGGGAAGTTGAGTCAGTCTACCCAAGTCCGCCGTCCCCATACCAAGTGCTTTGCTGCAGCAGCTGTGAGTCGCCTCCCGGAGGAACACTGTGGTGTTACCCTGCCAGTGAAGTGGCAGTTGAAGGATTGTCGTACCCGGGACCGACTGGTGGAGACGATTGACCACTGGGGTATTGTGGACAGGAGAGTGATCTGTGGTATCACACGAGGCTCCTGACTAGGGCGCTACCCTAGTATCGTTCGTGGAGTGGCCTGAACAGCGTTGTTGATCCGGAACCTGCCAGCAGTTTGCTGGACTTGTGGTTGACGGCCTCCACGGCGGTGCCCCCAGTGGAACTGTGTTTTGGCTGGCCTGTGTCCGGGGTAGACTCAGCTTGTCGAAGGATTCGTCGAGAAGCCACGAGAGCACCGAGAACTTGGCACCAAGAAGATCCAGAGTCTTCAGGAGAAGACGACCGTGTAGATAATTCCCCTGTGCAGTGTTAATACCCCTCCCCCTGTGTAACTTTTTTTATATTATTTATTGGTGGTGGTCATTATATTATATTAAGTTTTGACTTTATTTCCCTTCCTCTTTTATTTTACTTGCGTTACGGATCACATCCCTTGAAAGCCACTACTGGCTTGGGGCCGGATACCCTTCCTCTAACGACATCAGAGTACGAACCCAGTTGTGACCCGAGAGGGTCGTAACAATCATATCTACATTTGAAACTGTGTATGGAGTCAGCCTCCACCACATCACTTCTTAGTGCATTAGATTTACTAACTACTCTTACACTGAAAAAATTCTTTCTAATACCTCTGTGGGTCATTTGGGTACTCAGCTTCTACCTGGTTCTCCTTGTGCGTGTACCACCTGTGTTAAATAGTCCATCTTTGTCTACTCTGTTAATTCCCCTGAGAATTTTGTATGTGGTGATCATGTCTCCCAGAGCTCTTCTGTCTTCCAGCGACGTGAGGTGCAGTTCACGCAGCCATTCCTCATAACTCATGCCTCTTAGTTTCAGGACTAGCCTAGTGACATACCTCTGCACTTTTTCCAACTTCGACTTGTGCTTGACGAGGTACGGGCTCCATGCTGGGGCTGCATACTCCAAGATTGGTCTTACATATAGAGTATACAAGGTTCTGAATGATTCCTTACACAGGTTCCTGAACGCTGTTCTGATATTAGCCAGCCTCGCATACGCTGCAAATGTTATTCTTTTGATGAGAGCTTCAAGAGACAGGTTTGGCATGATATCAACTCCTAGATCTTCTCTGTCTATTTCGTGAAGGATTTCATCTCCCATTCAGTATCATGTTTCTGGCCTTCTATTACCTCCGCCTACTTTCTTTACCTTACATTTACTTGGTTTAGTAGCCATTTGTTGGACCATTCATTCAGTCTGTCTAGGTCATCTTGTAGCCTCCTACTATCATCCTCAGTTTCAATCCGCCTCATAATTTTTGCATCATCAGCAAGTAATGAGAGGAACGATTCTATACCCTCAGGGAGATCATTTACATATATGAGAAACAGTATAAGTCCAAGAACTGAACCCTGCGGGAATCCACTAGTGATGCTTCGCCAATCTGAGACCTCACCCCTCCCTGTGACTTACTGTCTTCTGTTGCTTAGGTACTCCCTTATCCAATGAAGTTCCTTCCCTTACAAACCTGCCTGCATCTCCAGTTTTAGCATTAGCCTCTTGTGTGGTACTGTGTCAAAGGCTTTCTGGCAATCCAAAAAATATGCAGTCTGCCCACCCCTCTCTTTCTTGTCTGAATTTTTGTTGACTGGTCGTAGAAATCAATTCGTCCTGTGAGGCAGGACTTGCCATCCCTGAACCCATGTTAATGGTGTGTTACAAGGAGTCCCTTCTTGTATATCGTGACTACACTAGCCGTCTTCTAAATTTTTAGCAGTTCACCTGTTACCAGTGATTTGTTTTACGCTATGGAGAGTGGCAGGCACAGTGCTTCTGCTCCTTCCTTTAGTATGCAAGGGTAGAGTTCATCTGGGCCTATAGCCTTTGTCTCATCCGTCTCTAGCAAAAGCTTCCTAACATCTCCACTGGTATTCTCAAACTCTTCTTATTGTGCCTGGTTAACTATTCCCTCTCTTATCTCTGGAACTTCTCCTTGCTCTAATGTGAAAATCTTTTGGAATTTCTTATTGAATTCCTGGCACACTTCCTTGTCGTTTGAAGTGATTCTGTCTTCCCCTAACCTCAGTTTCATTACTTGTTTCTTCACTGTTCTTTTCCTCCTGATGTGGATAGGCAGCAGTTTGAGTTGAGTCTTTGTCTTGCTCGCTATGGCATTTTCATATTGTCTTTCTGCCTCTCTTCTCACCCTGACGTATTCATTCCTGGCGCTCTTGTATCTTTCTTTACTCTCCAGTGTCCTGTTATTTCTATAGTTTCTCCACGCTCTTGTGCTTCGTTGCTTAGCTAGCCTACATCTCTGATTAAACCATGGGGTTTCCCATCTGCATGTCGTTGTTTTCCTTATGGACCGGGACAAACTTGTCTGCTGCCTCCTTATATTTCTGCGTGATGTAGTCCATCATGTCTTGGGTCGTCATTCCCCTGAGCTCTGTTTCCCATGTTGTATCTGTTAAGGATTTTCTTATCTCTGCATAGTTTCCCTTTCGGAATCCCAGCCTTTTGTTTTCAGTTCCCTTCCTCGAGTTCATTAACCCTCCTTCAACCAGATACTCAAACACCAGTGTGCTGTGGTCGCTCATTCCTACTGGGGCCTCGAAACCGATTTCCCTTATGTCGGAGTCGTTCAGAGTGAAGACTAGGTCGAGTCTCGCTGGTTCATCGTTTCCTGTCAACCCTTGTGGTTCCCTGACATGCTGGCATAAAAGCATTAACGTTTTTGTCGCCACCTCCAATAGTTTGATTCTCCCATGTATCCTCACCACCATGTGATTGCTTGTTCTCCCAGTCTATCCATCCGTAATTGAAGGCCCCCATGATGAGCAGGTGGGATCTATTTCTACAGGCAGTAGCGGCTGCTCTCTCAATTATAGTGTTAACTGCTATGTTGTTGGTGTCATACTCTTGCCTGGATCTTCTGTCATTAGGTAGAGGGTTATATATCACTGCTACTACTACTCCTGGTCCTCCCATTGTCATGGTGCCTGATATAAGGTCTTTGAATCCCTTGCAGCCCAGGTTAACCATTTCCTTGAAACTCCATTCCTATCTCATTAGTAGGGCCACTCCGCCTCCTCCTCTTCCTCCCCCCCCCCCTTGTGTGTGTACTCACCTAATTGCACTCACCTAATTGTGCTGGCGGGAGTTGAGCTTTGGCCTCTTTGGTCCTGCCTCTCAACTGTCAATCAACTGGTGTACAGATTCCTGAGCCTACTGGGCTCTATCATATCTACATTTGAAACTGTGTATGGAATCAGCCTCCACCACATCACTTCCTAGTGCATTCCATTTATTAACTACTCTGACACTGAATAAATTCTTTCTAACGTCTCTGTGGCTCATCTGGGTACTAAGTTTCCACCTGTGTCCCCTTGTTCGTGTCCCACCCATGATGAAGAGTTTGTCTTTGTCCACCATGTCAACTTCCCTGAGAATTTTGTAGGTGGTTATCATGTCTCCCCTTACTCTTCTGTTTTCCAGGGATGTGAGGTTCAGCTCCTTTAGCCTTTTTCTCGTAGCTCATTCCTCTCAGTTCTGGGACGAGTCTGGTTGCATACTGCTGAATATTCTCTAACTTTGTTTTGTATTTAACAAGGTATGGAATCCAGGCTGGAGCTGCATACTCCAGGATTGGTCTTATATAAGTGGTATACAGGGTTCAGAAAGATTCCTTACACAAGTTTCTAAAGGCAGTTCTTATGTTGTCCAGTCTAGCATATGCCGCTGATGATATTCTTTTGATGTGGGCCTCTGGGGACAGGTTCGGTGTGATATCAACCCCCAAATCTTTCTCTCTATTTGACTCCTGCAGGATTTCACCTCCCAGATGATACCTTGTGTTTAGCCTCCTGCTCCCTTCGCCTAATTTCATCACCTTACACTTTCCTGAGTTGAACTTTAGCATCCATTTTCTAGACCATTCCTCCAGTTTATCCAGGTCATCCTGTAGTATCTGTCTATCTTCATCTGTCTTGATTCTTCTCATAATTTTTGCATCATCAGCAAACATTGAGAGGAATGAGTCTATACCCTCTGGAAGATCGTTTACATATATTAGAAACAGGATGGGTCCAAGCACTGAGCCCTGTGGGACTCCGCTGGTGACATCTCGCCACTCTGATGTCTCCCCCCTCACCGTTACTCGCTGTTTCCTGTTGCTTAAGTACTCCCTTATCCACTGGAGCACCTTCCCTTTTACTCCTGCCTGTTGCTCCAACTTTTTTAACAGCCTTTTATGGGGTACTGTGTCAAAGGCTTTCTGGCAGTCCAGGAAAATGCAGTCGCCCCACTCTTCTCTTTCCTGCCTAATTTTTGGTGATTGGTCATAAAATTCTATTTAAACTGTGAGGCACGATTTAGCATCCCTTAACCCATGTTGGTGGTGCGTTACAAAGTTATTTCCCTCCAAATGCTCTACGAGCCTTTTCCTCACGATCTTCTCCATCACCTTGCATGGTATACAAGTTAAGGAAACTGGCCTGTAGTTCAGTGCCTCCTCCCTGTCACCCTTCTTGTATTTTGTGTGTGTGTGTGTGTGTGTGTGTGTGTGTGTGTGTGTGTGTGTGTGTGTGTGTGTGTGTGTGTGTGTGTGTGTGTGTGTGTGTTTGTGTGTGTGTGCTCAAATGTCATTTTATTTATTATTGTTTAAGCCAGGATTGAACCAGAAACATTATTTATGCCAATTATCTGCGACCTCCAGTGTACCCTCCCCCCCCCCCTTCCCTTCATCTCCCTGCTGCCCCTCCAAACATGTACAACTTGTACTAAAGTGTGTCCAAAACAAAACGAAGACACTTTCATATACAGTATAACTTTCAATATAATAGGCAATACCATGAGTGACTCACCTATAACAGTCTGGGCATTGTCTTTAAGAGTGAAGGCACTGAGTACAACAGGAGGGCTGACCCCGTCCTCATTGGACACTTGAACCACCAAGGCAAACTCTTGGCCAGACTGTAGACCTCCCACACTGTTGGAGGAAGGTGAGGGAGTTAGTGGTGGCGCCGGAACTGTTGTCGGGAGGTTATGAGGGAGGGTGAGGGAGAAACGCTGCTGGAGAGTGTTACTGGAGTTACTGAAACACAATGGTGGAGAAAGAGACATGATGTTGTGGATAATGTTGAGGAGGTAGTTACGACACATCAATTATATAGGCAGATATTATTGAGAGGAAATAGGTAAGTAATGAGAGTGTGAAGGGTGTCGGAAAATCCAACACCATTTAATAATCATACAGATAATAGCTGTATTGTATAAACAAGTTACCCATAGAAAACGTAACTTGTAGTGGAATTACCGTCTATAGAAAACGGGATATCATCACCACATACTATTATAATTCACCAGCTATTTTGCTGGGAATTATTCTTAAATACATTAGTCTTTGGACTTTACCATCATAAAACATCTCATATAAATTAACTTAATTATCAATATTAAAGTAGAGTAAATGTGACCCTTCTATCACTTTCTGACATGTGGACAATGTAAGCCAGGCGTCAGTGAGGAAGGAGGGACAGCCATTGTTTATTGAGACCAGAGGCTCACACGGGAGCAAATTCGGCTCCTGTTAAATTTACTTGGACGTAGTGTTATGGAAACCAAAGGTGTACCATTTTTCAACACGCTGTCTACATATCAAGTTAAGTGTTCTTTCCGAAACCCATTATCTATCATTAGTGGCCATTAATGTCATTGGGTAGGGTTAGCCGGTTAGAACGCGAAATCGCCTCATACTAAAGGTAATTAAGCCAGGTCTTCAATGTTCCATGTACAGTTTTCTCTGATATACTTGTCATATATAGGATTCTGGCTTCACAGCTAGCGCACTTTTGACAGGTCAAGACGAGGAAGCAAGATTTGTGCACCAGTTACTGGGTGATGGAAGCTACCTCAAAGAGGATAATTTGGTGTCTACACCCTAGTTATACCTGGTGGACTAACCTGCTGTACTATAAGATAAGGAACCTCTTCAATGTATGTAGTTAATTCTGTAATTTGATTGGCTGCATATATATTAATTTAATAAACCCCGCCTAATGTGTAGAGGATCGATTTGTGAGATTAAGAGATTATTGCAGAAATACAGTCCACTTAACATTATACAAATTGCTATCGAAGTATATAAATTAACGTAAATATAAATTCATATAAATTAAACAAATATAAATCTCACAGGTCGGTTCCCACAAAGGGAGAACGTCAGTGAGCAGCACTGATGAGAGAGTTACATATGTTGTGGATTGATGATCTGCTCTAGTGCACGACCTGCTCTAAGGGCCGACCTGCTCTAGTGCACGACCTGCTCTAGTGCACCACCTGCTCTAGTGCACGACCTGCTCTAGTGCACGACCTGCTCTAAGGGCCGACCTGCTCTAGTGCACGACCTGCTCTAAGGGCCGACCTGCTCTAGTGCACGACCTGCTCTAGTGCACGACCTGCTCTAAGGGCCGACCTGCTCTAGTGCACGACCTGCTCTAGTGCACGACCTGCTCTAGTGCACAACCTGCTCTAGTGCACGACCTGCTCTAGTGCACGACCTGCTCTAAGGGCCGACCTGCTCTAGTGCACGACCTGCTCTAGTGCACGACCTGCTCTAGTGCACGACCTGCTCTAGTGCACGACCTGCTCTAAGGGCCGACCTGCTCTAGTGCACGACCTGCTCTAGTGCACGACCTGCTCTAGTGCACGACCTGCTCTAGTGCACGACCTGCTCTAGTGCACGACCTGCTCTAGTGCACGACCTGCTCTAAGGGCCGACCTGCTCTAGTGCACGACCTGCTCTAGTGCACGACCTGCTCTAAGGGCCGACCTGCTCTAGTGCACGACCTGCTCTAAGGGCCGACCTGCTCTAGTGCACGACCTGCTCTAAGGGCCGACCTGCTCTAGTGCACGACCTGCTCTAGTGCACGACCTGCTCTAAGGGCCGACCTGCTCTAGTGCACGACCTGCTCTAGTGCACGACCTGCTCTAGTGCACGACCTGCTCTAGTGCACGACCTGCTCTAGTGCACGACCTGCTCTAGTGCACGACCTGCTCTAGTGCACGACCTGCTCTAGTGCACGACCTGCTCTAGTGCACGACCTGCTCTAAGGGTCGACCTGCTCTAGTGCACGACCTGCTCTAGTGCACGACCAGGTCGTGCACTAGGGCCGACCTGCTTTAATGCACGACCTGCTCTAAGGGCCGACCTGCTTTAATGCACGACCTGCTCTAAGGGCCGACCTGCTTTAATGCACGACCTGCTCTAAGGGCCGACCTGCTCTAGTGCACGACCTGCTCTAAGGGCCGACCTGCTTTAATGCACGACCTGCTCTAAGGGCCGACCTGCTTTAATGCACGACCTGCTCTAAGGGCCGACCTGCTTTAATGCACGACCTGCTCTAAGGGCCGACCTGCTTTAATGCACGACCTGCTCTAAGGGCCGACCTGCTTTAATGCACGACCTGCTCTGCCAACCTGCTCTGACGAGCCATGGCTGATCGTATTGAGATAGTCAAGCTTCTTATCCAGTTCAACATATCCACAACTGCAAGGCCTTCCAGTTGAACATAATTATCTTCACTTCAAGAAACCACAGTGAAAATAACAATGTTGAAGAGAAAACACAGTTTTTCAACTTATGTATAGAAGAAGGGAGGTTCTTTAATGCAAAGTTCCAGTTTCAAGAAACCATGCTGTGTTAGCATTTGTTTTATTTGGAAATAACATGAGAACACGTTTCTCAAAGCATCTTGCAAAATATAGCAATTATATTAGTGTTAGATTTTTAATGGTTAATAAGGAAGTTGACAAACTACATCTCCAAAGTTCATTGTATTGTTATGGCCAGCTGCTATGAGATGCGTTTCCTTGACTCTTATCGACATTTTCAAAGGCAGTGTAGACGTGGATATATACAACATAGGACATAATCTTACTAATACGAACATATTATTCATAAATATTCATATACCGCCTCAGTAACACTGAAAGGAAAAATAGTACCACTTAGTGGGTCAGCCAGAGGCTTATTCCTGCAAAAACATTTATTAGAATATTCCTGCAAAACGAAACAAATATGGGAACTCATAGCCTGGGAAAAGGAAACAATGAGCATTCAGAGCAAATCTTGCTATTTGACTCTGATTTCCTGAATAATTGTTGTCACAGATCAAACACCACTTTTAACTCTTCAGGGGCCGGACACGTAGCCAAGATACAGAAGACATTTTTCCTCATACCACGACATTAAGGGGTTGGAAGAAGAAACTTGTCGATCTATGGAATTTTCTTACCCTAGTCTCTGTGTGTGTGCATTCACCTAGTTTTACTCACCTAGTGGTGCTTACGGGAGTTGAGCTCTGACTCTTTCGGCCCGCCTCTCAACTGCCAATCAATCAACTATTACTAACTACTTTTTTGTCCCCCCCCCCCACACATACACACACTTACAGCGGCTGGCTGGCTGAGTGGACAGCGCTTGAAACTCGTGGTCCTAGGGACCAGGGTGTGTGTGTGTGTGTGTGTGTGTGTGTGTGTGTGTGTGTGTGTGTGTGTGTGTGTGTGTGTGTGTGTGTGTGTGTGTGTGTGTGTGTGTGTGTGTATGTGTGTGTGTGTGTGTGTGTTTGTGCTTATTTCCTTATGAAACTGTTTACAGGACAGATTACGTCACAGGATTACAGGAAGGGGGAGCAGAATTCCCTTTGCTTCAGAATAATCTCCAGCCTCCCACAAGGTGGGATAAACTGAGAGCATCTTGCGCCTGAATGAGACCAGATCACCCCGCTCATAACACCAGCAATTAAGCCGATTATGGAGAGCTTCGCCAAGTACCGGGGGAGCAGCCGGAGAAATGTGTGCCCATTAGAAACACAGAACGAGGAGGCGTCTCGCTCCAAACACACTCGGAAGAGAGCCGGATGCTAAAGCATTGAAAATCAGCTAATCGCGTGGGATCCTTTTCTCGAGATTTGTCAGTAGTATACTGCTTCAAGCAGGAGCAGAGATGGAAAGGATTGAGCAGTGCAGATGAAGAGTCACAATAACGTGGCTGAAAGATGTTGAACAAACAACACACTAGAAAATGAAGAGACGACGACGTTTCGGTCCGTCTTAGACCATTATCAAGTAGATTGTGATGAGACGAAGGAAGCAAGGGCAATAAGTAGGCAAGAGAGAGGTGAGGAGATGGAAATGTTACGGGAAGAAAAGAGCAAGACAAAGGGCACGGAAGGTAAGGGGTAATAAAGGGTGTAATAATAGGAATAAGAAAGGGATCGTAAGAGAAAACAAGAGAAAGAGAAAGAAAGATAAAGGGAAAGGTAGGGTAGTAGTTGATGTTTTTACAGAATGTGATTCAGCGGTTAACAACTTCTTAACTTGTTCATTAACTTATATACTTATTTTCAAATTCTTAACAACTTATACATATCGTTAACTTCTGGCTTCGCATGGGATAGAACAGTGTGAACCAATGTAGATTTTGTTAGACATTAATTAGAACATATATAATATTTATTTTGATTTGTAGTATTCGAAATACTCTTCCAATGTATAAGTAATGATAGCAGTACTATCAAAGTAATAACTCTGCTATATTTAAGTATTATGCTGCAATTAAGTAACAGTAGAACAGTAACGGCATAAGACACAGTAATGACAATAATAATTCGGAGTAAATCAGTAGGAGCCGTGAGGCAGATTCAAACCCTATGTGCTGGGTACTCCCAAGCACACGCCTTAGGACCACTACACCAAGACATGGTCTAAGGCGTTTGCTTGGGAGTACCCAGAGCATTGGTTTGAATCCTCCTTACGGCTCCTATGGATTTGGTGATTTATTCATCACGTTAAGATGATTTCTGTGAGCATAACAGTAGTAGTAATAGCAACAGTAATTTTAAGGCCAACAGCAGTAGCAATATGCATAAAGAAATCACACTCAAGTGATCAATGAGAAAATAAATTGGAGCAATGAGGTGACTCGAACCAGCGATCAAGATTATCCGCAGCCACTCAACCATCATCACTGACTCGAGAAACCTCACTGCTCTATCTACTCTATCTATCTAGCAACAATATTAATAGTAATCAGTAATTAATAATATATTCACGATAGCACCAAACATGATCAGGACAAAGGAAGGGGTTTCACAAGACCCTTGAGGTGTGCTGAGGTTCTGTGTTGGTGATGAGTTGTTGTGAAGTGCAATAGGAATTAAATGTAACTTGAAAAGCACTTTTTAGTTGTGAAATACCATTCATCAATAACTGGGACTCGCTCATTGTCCAGAACGTAATGTACATGAGGTTCTGGTTGCACTTATCTAGGGATGAAGTGGCGTTCTTAGCAGACTCTTTAGATTGGGTAACTATTAAGACTTCAAACTTATAGACTCTAGAGTTATGAACGGAAGAATGCTACACAAGAACTCTAGAAACAGGGCACAAATATGGAAATATCAATTTGTAAACGAAATGAAAACAAAAATTGGCTAGTAGTGTACTGGATTGAGACAGGCATCAGCATTATGTTATGAATGTGTACTATACAAACAGTAGTAGTATTACACAACAAAATGGACGATTTAAGTGATCATGTGTTCACTGAAACACCAAATATTGCACTAGCCCAAACATGGAGGAATGTAGCAAACGGGGAACTGTTAGCTGAATATCTCATTAAGAGGGACAAATTACTTCACACAAACAGATTACACGAGGAGGAGCAGTAATGTGTCAGAGTACACACAAATTTCACACATTGAAACTATTTGGCTAGAATAAAATAATAAGCGCCTAAACATAAGAGGTTTAAAGGCCATGAACAATATCAGAATGTAGGCAAAGCAAATATGTATTGAAATATCTAGAGGATCTTGCACAAATAAATAGCATTTGAATAGAGAATGAGTTAGGAACAGTGATCGCAAGGAAATTAGATTGAACTGATGGAATAGTTCTGTATAAGAAAGCTTTTTAGTGGCGCCAAATTTCCGAAAAGCATTTTGAGGGATTTAAGGGTTTCTTTAGAAGGATAGATCGGGCACATTGAATTACGAGAGATGAGAAGTTATTGGGTCATGTCAAGAACTTCTTGTGGTTTACAAGGAAAATGATAATTATGATTTAAGACATTCTCAGTAAAGCCCAGGGTCGTGTATACCTTATAAATTAATTAGGTTGAATAACAATGACTCCAAATAGATAAGCATGAGACTAAAGAACCTTGTAGGAAAAGAATGCTATATAAAAAAGGATTATGAAGAGGGAAGTCAATCACAAACACAAACTTCTCAAACTAGATAGAAATGTTAAAATGAAATAAGGAACGAAAGCAAAATAAGGAAATATATAAAACAATCGGGCAAAGACAAGTACCAAAGTTTCTTTTCAGATATATTAAACAAAGATTAGAGAGAAGACAGAGTAATTAAAATCTAAATAAGGTTAGGCAACTGACAAAGAAATGAGAAATGTTTCAAATTATTACTGTGTATCTAAATTGTCACAAATTGACTCTCCACATTTGGATACTGGCTTCCCCCCAGCAGTTTTTCCTCAACTCTACGTTAACTCAACGTCAATCCAGGTGTCTTTATACGCTTATCCTATGCCTATTATGTCTCATAATGTTATATTCTAGTGTGTTACTCTGTGGATTAATGTATTTATTGGTTTGTGGTTTTCATTTACTTACTGTGCTATGATGCACTATGTAACCACCGGGTGAACTAGTTTGTGGTCACGCCACCGGCACTTCAGGGAGCGAGGGAGGTGATGGCATGTGGAGACGAGCCTCCCAGGTCTGACAACTTTGGGCGCTCGTCAGCACAAGACTGACACCGGTCATGGTAAACTGCTCCGGCAGGTTGGCAAGAAGTGAGAGTCTGAGTAGTATTGGTTTGTTGTATATATTTATATTTTTACTTTGCTATTTTAGTGTCTGAGTCAACCGAGTTGTCATTTGTGTAAATATTTTATTTAAAGCGCAATGAAATCACATTAATGTGATATGTCAATGAGAAAATTAGCAAGAGATCTGAGGAGGATTCGAACCCGCTCACTTGGTACTAGACCACCACGCCACGAGATGTTCAAAGGAATGAAACCTGGGATTCCACTGAACCCTCTAGGACTCCTGAGGCTTACAACCTTACATTAGCCAAAGTACATGGGAGGGCCATGCTTAAAATCATTTTTCGGCTTCAGTTCTTAGCTTCAGGAGTCCTAGAGGATTCAGTGGAATCCAAGGGTGCACATTTTTTTTACCGTGTTGTGGCATAGTGGTCTAGCACCCTTCCTTGGGAGTACTACGTGAGTGGGTTCGAATCCTCCTTATGGCTCCTACTGATTTTCTCATTTTATTTGATATCAAAGGTAATTTTATATTACATTTAAAAGCCAGTTCTATTGCAGGAGTTAGTTACTTTTGTTGGTTTTATTTCATGAACCTCTGTTTTAACCTCAGTTTTTTTTACTTTATTCCTGTTTTCCTTAATCACATTTAGATAAATGCATTTTTTTGTCTTACGCTGGCAGTCCATCAGCTGGGGATAACCGCAGTACCTTTATTTAACCAAAACAGTTCACTACAGAATAACTTGACATTATGCCGGCAGCTGAACACACCAATGTAGGTGGTCGAGAGAACATGATAACTCCTTTAATCGTTATTAGGCAGAATGTTGTTACACAAATAAAAAATTAAAAACAGATAAGTTCACAGGACCAGCCGAGGTGCTTACCAGGGTGTTTAAAGAATGTGATGAGAGTCTTTGTGAGCCCCTGTATTGAATCTATATAGATAAAAATGTAAATGTTCGTTTGTTTAAAAAGCGCTAATCTCCGAAGGTTTTTCACAGATTGCTTTGAAATTTTCACATAACGTTTCATTCGCATCTGAGCGAGTTTCTATATTCATACTATACAGATGTTACGTCTGTGACAGGAAAAAACATGTTTTTTTTATACTTGTTTTTCATGTGAGGGAAATCTTCGAAATCTCTTTACCGATTGCTTTGAAATTTCGACACAATGTTGCATTCTAATAGGCGCGTTTTTATATACCTACTTTATTCATGCCTCACCTGTGCCAAAAAAAAAACATGCTTTTTTGAAAAGCAACGCCATCTGTTAGACGTAATAGCAACACACGCTATGCTAAATATGTTATGATTCCATTTCAATGTTTCCGATTGCATTGATAAATTAAATTTTCAAAGATTTCAATTTATTTTAATTTTAATTTAATTATTTTTTGCGACACTGCATTGGAACTGAACTGTGTTGTTTACCACACCGTTCATTTCGCAAGTATAAGTGCAGATGCCACACCTGTGACATTTAGAAACATACGTTTTTTAAGAAACAGCGCCATCTGTTGCACATAACAGCAACACACGCTATGTTAAATATGTTTTAATTCTATTTCAATGTTTCTGATTGCATTAACAAATAGAATTTTCATAGATTTTGATTTATTTTCATTTTGATTTAATTATTTTGTGAGACATTGCCTTGGAATTGAGCTGTGTTGTTTACCATACCGTTCATTTCGTTCATTCAGCATAGTTTATTTTTTTTATTTTGTCATTATTTTTCATTTTCTTTTTTAACTGTTTCTCTTATATTTCAGTGATGGGGAACATCAGATCATTTGGGAATTGTATCAAACGAGGGAGTGGGGAGTGGTGGGGAGGACGAGGGGACGAGGGAATGGTTGGGAGGACGAGGGGACGGAGGAGGGAAAAATGATGGGGAGGGCTGAGTGACAGGAGAAGGTTGCTGTGGCTCAGTAACGCACATGCATTGCTATGCCACAGCAATGCGTGGCCGGGAACAGCTTGTATTTAATAAATCAGTATTGTTTAGCAATATCTATATTTAAAATCAATATTTATTTTATTTATTTAAAAATCAATATTATTTTATTCATAATTTATTTAAAAATCAATATTAATTTATTTAGATTTTATTTAAAACTCCAATTTATAATAAAAAAAATCAATCAATATTTAATAAAAACAATAATTATTATTTAAATCAATATTTAATATATATTTTCTTTAAACATCACTATATAAATCAATATATAATAAATGAATAATACCGTAGTGTGTAGTGTTGCTGACATTGAGTAATTATTGACCTGCAACATTGTTCTACTTACAGCCCCACGTAAATAAATTAAGTTCAACAGGTTGAATATAATTCATGCAGGAGAAGGATTGCTAAATTCGTTGAATTATCAAAGCCTTTGTTACTGTGCCTTAGAAAGACGCTCATTAAAAGTTATAAGTTCCTGTAATTGTGGGGGGAGGAGGTCATCTGAAGCTGTACTACAACTTCACATTTAAAAAAAAATAAGAGTTATCATCAATGGAGTTAAATGTGAGTGAGAGACTGTTGTAAGTGGTCCAGTGCTCTGTTCGTGGTCATGTTTACCGTACATAGAAGCAGTTTAGACACAGGATTTAACACGAACATGTGCAAATCTGCAGATGATTAAAAAATAGGGCGGGAAATGTAGACTAAAAATTATAGACTAGACTAGGCTAAATCTAAATCTATGAAAATCTAGGTGATCTAGACAGGCTTTCAAAATGGACGCAAGTCTGGCATAAGCAGTTAAATACTGAGGCATATGTAGTTCTCAGTATAGGTAAAAATAATACAGTTCCGGACATCAGCTGGAGGATGTTGAAATCCTCAGGCATAAATGAGAGAGATCTCAGAGACATATTAGCTATTTTAAGACAAAGAATGGATATATAAATAATTAAGGCTAAAAGATTATTCAGATTTATTACTAGAAACGTCAGCAGTAAAATACGTGAAATCCTAACGTTAGTTTTAACTTGCTCTTGATTCGGCCCATTTAGAATATGCGGCTCAGTTTTGAACTCTGAACTATCGAATGGGTATAAACTCACATCAACGTTTTATTCACTCGGGGCCCCTAGAAGCTATGAACCTCTGACCCACTGAGCGGGAGACGGAAGCTCTATCAAACACGCTACGGTTTGATAGCGTGATCATAAGGACTGCTCTGGAGGACAGAGGTTCGAGGCTCCTAGGGCCATAGTGAATGAAGTGTTATTACCCGAATTTATTATGACTGACAAGTCATTTGAACTTGTAAAAAGGAAGATGACGAAGCTAATCCCAAGAAATACAAACCTCTTCATGAGAACGTAAAAAACACCATAATATACACAACCCATCCTCATGTTTAGAAAGTACATTTTGTAACTATGTGCATCATAGTACAAAATTGATGTACTAAGCAATCAGTAGAATTTCGAACTATTAATTTCATAGAGTCCGAAAAATAAAGCTAAAAAAACAACTTAAATATTCCTAGACCTAGTATAGCACACATATGTACTATATTAGGCCTCAGAGAGCGTGTGTTGGGCCAAGGAAGGTTAGGTTAGATGAGTTTAGGTTGTCTTTGCAGCATAAATACCAAATCTTTTCCGGTTTGTCCAAATTCAGTGGTACAGATTTCTACTTCCTAGTTGTATTGTACGTCGGTATATGTACAATGGTCCTCATTGTTACTATAAGTACTTCCTAAATAGGTGGATGGGCTGACTTACACTTCATAAACAACGTGTAAGGGGTGTCTTGACTGAAGTATAATTCGATGAAAGGGAACAGTAATTGGGAAATGAATAAGACTTTAATGGCCAAAAATGATTCGATAAACGGTTTCGGTAAGACACCTCCCTTGTGTTTGTTGACAGCGTGTTGATGATGACAGAACTTTGGTCTCCACAACACCTCGTCCAAGAGAATTTATAGGAGCTGTTTACTCCACGACTCTAGTCTAACAACAATGGCTGACCTCTCCTTCCTCACCACTGACGCCTCCCTCTTTGTAGAGATGTCCGTAACTGATAGAAGGGTCACATTTACTTTATTTTGATACTGATAATTAAGGTAATTCAAATGAGATGTTTTTATGATGGTAAAATTCCAAAGACTAATGTATTTAAGAATAATTCCAAACACAATAAGTGGTGAGTTTATAATAGTATGTGGCAATGATATCCCGTTTTCTATAGATGAAAAATTCCACTACAGGCTACATTTTCTATGGGTTAACTTGTTTATACAACGGCAGCAGCAATATCTGCCTGTTGAATGTAATATTATTAAATGGTGTCGGGTTTTCCGACACTTGCCCCTCGCCTGCCCATACACCAGCACTGCCCCTTGCCTGCCCATACACCAGCACTTGCCGCTCGCCTTCCCATACACCAGCACTTGCCCCTTGCCTCCCCCTACACCAGCAATGCCCCTCGCCTCCCCCTACACCAGCACTTGCCCCTCGCCTTTCCATACATCAGCACTGCCCCTCGCCTCTCCATACACCAGCACATGCCCCTCACCTCCCTATACACCAGCACTCGCCCCTCACCCCCCTCCATACACCAGCACTCGCCCCTCACCCCCCTCCATACACCAGCACTAGCCACCATTAAAATCTAATAATATAATAAAATATAAGTGTTTACTTACGATAATATTTGCATGATTGCATGAAGCTTTTGTCCGCCCGCTGACTGCACTGACGACAAAATGGCCGCTATGTTGATACTGGCAGCGGATGATGCTGTGACGTCACAGGTGAGGGCAGCACTGCGCATTTCCTTCCTCGATCGTCCCTCGACCCTTAATCATTCCCTTGTATATATAATTGGTGAGACAATTTACTTATCTTAGTTAGGAAATAGGGGAGATTTGGGTAAGATTTCTGGTAGCACATCATTTTGAATGATATATATAAACATCTCTCGAACATTTATTATAAAATTGTCTCTGAATTCATGTATCTTTCGCACCCCATCACTATGTGATGGGGTGCGCATCCTCCATCACATAGTGATGGAGGATGTGCTTTTTGATACAGTTTACATTTGGTCAGGTCTACATCAGTAGATAATTAGAAATCCCAGAGAGAGTTGTAACACAGTTTAAGCCGAACAGTAGTAAATCTAGAAGTCTGCTGAATTTGTTGGATGATCCATAAATGTGTTGCTCCTCTTGCATGATAGTATGATGATATATGGAATTGCTGGTGTCGATTTCACTTTACCTCAGATCTACAAGATTTTGTTTAAGTTCTTGATGAACTATTGCTCCCAGACTGCTTACTGGCAATCCAAGGTTACACTCAATTCCTCCTTTAAAGGCAGATTCTTTGGCTAACTCATCAGCTCAATCATACATTTGGAGGCCAACATGAGATGGAGTCCACATGAAAGGGATTCTGTTACCATCATTAATAGATTTGTTGTATTTGTGTTCAAAGGGTTTTGTGTATTTTGTGTTCCAGGTTCCAAGGGTTGTTATAGCCGGGGGAAAGGGTTGTAGAGATAAGCTCCCACAGCCTGTAAAGTGCCCCTGATAGCGTGCGTCTGAAATAGCCTCTGACAACCAAGTCCAGCTCCTGGCCTGCACGTGTGGCTTAGCCTCTAGGCCTGGCGGAACTGCTGCTACCAACAGGAGAAGGGGCGAAGGCGGGTCTCTGGCGCCATAAAACCAGTTGCTTCGGGCAGATGGGACTCGTTAGCCTGGAAAGGCAGCTCATCTTGGGGAAGGAAAACCCCGAATTCAAATCTCTGCTGTCTTGTGGCTAAACCCACTCATAGGAAAGACTTCGGGAGTCAACCCTGAGGAAAAATCCGGAGTCGGAGTCCCTAAGGCAGTTTGCAGCTGTTTACAGCTACATTCTGGCAACTCCTGCGACGACACTGGTGCCAAGCGTATCGGCGCCTGCCCTTCCCTTGGATCACATCGGTGGTGTGGAGAGGGTGGATCTGCTGCATGGGCAACAGCTGGTCCTCCATAATTACTGCCCAGGCCTGTGCCCTGGAGAGGACACTCCAGCATCGCCTTGGCGATGGCTCAACACGGGAAGTGACAGTTACCGGTGATAAGCCTACCACTCAATTGGCGTGGAGTAAGGCGCCAGGTGTTGCTTCCGTCGGTGGAAGAAATCACCCGATTTCATAGGACAGCTACCGCCCGCCTCAAGCTGGAGCAGCCCCCAGCCAATAAGGTGCTGTCCCGCCATGGTCCGCCTGCTCCACTGGGTGCGTGGGGCTTAGGCCACAATCCAATAAGCGGATCGTCAACCCATTGCACCAGGCAAAAGAAAACAAACACAGAGCCACCCAGCTCTCAAACTGGGCACATGAAATGTAAGAACCACGACACCGAGTCTCTCGGAAGTTCTACTGGAAGTGAACAACGCACGCAAGACAGCTGTGATCAACAATGAACAGCGCAGGCTCCAGATAGACATAGTCGCCCTGCAGGAGACACGTCTGCCCGCAACCGGCAGCATATGGGAGAAGGACTTTACCTTCTTCTGGCAGGGTAAACCTCCAGAAGAGATAAGGGAGCATGGCGTTGGCTTTGCCTTCAGGAACAGGTTGTTAAGGTCCATAGTACCGCCTATGGAGGGGTCTGCAAGGATCATCAAACTTAAGCTTCATAGAGCAGCAGGAATGGTCAGCCTCATCAATGCCAATGCACCAACACTGACCTCTACCGAAGCGAAGGACAAGTTCTATGATGACCTCGGCCTAGCTCTCAGAGACATACCTCAACAAGAGCCAGTCTTCCTCCTGGGAGATTTTAATGCAAGAGCTGGTTCTGATCACAGCTCTTGGCCTTCCTGCCTGAGCCAGTTTGGATTTGGGAAGATGAATGAGAGTGGACAGCGCCTCCTGGAGATCTGCTGCCGTCATGATCTCTGCATCACCAATTCCTTCTTCGACACCAAGCCCCAGCATAAGGTTTCCTGGAGACATCCCAGGTCTAAGCATTAGCACCAACTCGACCTGGTGCTTACGGGGCGTAGCAAACTGAGAAATGTCAAACTGACCCGCAGCTTCCAGAGTGCAGATTGCGACACCGACCACTCTCTCGTCGTTTGCAGAGTAAAGTTCCAGCCCCGGAAAATCCACAGAGCAAAGGAGGGAAGACCACGCATTAACGTAAACAAGACCCGTGACCTTCACAAGGTGCAGGAATCCACTGCGGCGCTGGTAAATGCCCTTCCTGTACCACCCTGCGACAATGCAAGTGAGAGGTGGTTACATCTCAGGGGCACTATTTTCAACACTGCAATGTCCACGTTCGGTAAGAGGCAGAACAAATCAGCAGATTGGTTGGAGGCCAGTGCAGAGGAACTGTTACCCCTCGTAGAGGAAAAGAGACGAGCTCTCTCATCCTACAAGAACCTGCCCTTAGAAAGGAATCTACAGGCCCCCAGTACTGCCCGCAGTAGAGTTCAACAAAACTGCGAGGTGCTGCGATAACGATTACTGGCTTCGACTCTGTTCCAGCATCCAGACTACAGCCACTGTCGGCACCATAAGAGGCATGTATGAAGGGATCAAACAAGCAACAGGCCCTACACAAAACCGGACGGCTCCTCTAAAGTCAACCACTGGAGAGATCATTAAAGACCGTGATCAACAGATGAATCGCTGAGTGGAACATTACTCCGAACTCTACTCCAAAGAGAACTTGGTCAGCGTAGAGGCTTTGGATGCAATTGAATGCCTGCGCATCATGGAAGAACTTGATCTTGAACCAACTGTGGAAGAAGTTGAGAAACCAGTGGATTCACTTTCCTCAGGGAAGGCCCCAGGAGACGACGGGATTCCGCCTGAAGTTCTCAAGTGCGCTCGTGGAACACTTAAATCTGAGCTTCATGAACTTCTGTGCCAGTGCTGGAGGAAGGGCGCGATGCCACAAGATATGAGAGATGCAAACATCATCACTCTCTACAAAAATAAAGGTGACAGAAGCAATGTAAACAACTATCACGGCATATCCCTCCTCAGCGTCGTTGGCAAACTCTTCGCTAGGGTCGTTTTGGTCAGGCTTCAGATTCTTGCCGAAAGAGTGTACCCCGAGTCACAGTGTGGTTTCCGAGCAGAGAGGTCGACCACTGACATGGTGTTCTCCCTGAGACAGCTTCAAGAAAAGTGCAGCGAGCAGAGAAAAGCCTTGTACATTGCCTTCATTGACCTTACAAAGGCCTTCGATCTCGTGAGTAGGGACGGACTCTTCAAGATCTTGGCCAAAATTGGCTGTCCATCCATCCTACTCAGCATAATACAATCGTTCCACAAGGACATGAAGGGGACAGCCGTGTACGACGGCTCAACTTCTGAACCATTCAACATTAACAGTGGTGTTAAACAGGAGTGTGTTCTTGCTCCAACCCTGTTCGGCATCATCTTCGTGATCCTCGTCAAGCATGCCTTTGGAACAACCACAGAAGGCATCTATCTCCGTACAAGACCTGATGGAAAGCTCTATAATTCATCCAGACTCTGAGCAAAAACAAAAGTACAGATGCGAATCCTCAGGATTCTTCGGCGAAGTTCCTCTTCGCCGACGACGCAGCGATCACCACACACACACAGCAGAAGGCCTGCAGCAGCTACTCAACCGCTTTGCCACAGCCTGTTCCGCATTCGGCCTGACAATCAGCCTGAAGAAGACACAGGTGATGGGACAAGATGTCAATGAGCTACCCTGTATAAACATAGCAGACTATGTGCTGGAGGCAGTTCACGAGTTTGTGTACCTGGGCTCCACAATCTCAGACACCCTTTCCCTGAACACTGAGCTCAACAGGCGTATCGGGAAGGCCGCAACAACACTGGCCAGGCTCACAAATCCCGTTTGGGAAAATGCCAAACTGACAGTGCACACGAAGGCACAAGTCTACATGGCATGCGTGGTGAGTACACTTCTCTTCGGCTCGGAATCATGGACCCTGCACTCTCGCCAGGAGAGACGGCTTAACACCTTTCACATGCGGAACCTGAGACGCATCCTTGACATTACGTGGAAAGACCACGTCACCAACAACACTATACTCCAGAGAACAGGAGTCCCTTCAATGTTCACTCTCCTGAAACAGAGACGCATGCGATGGCTGGGACATGTCACATGCATGGTCGATGGCCGCATACCGAAGGACCTCTGGTATGGAGAACTGGCATCAGGAAGGAGACCCACCGGAAGACCTCAGCTGCGTTTCAAAGATGCCTGCAAACGCGACCTCAAGCAGATTAACAGTGACATCAACACTTGGGAGGCAGCAGCTGCGGACAGATCTGCCTGGAGATGTAAAGTGCAGAAGTGACTCCAGCAATTCGAGGATGAACTGAAGAGGCAGGAGGAGGATAATAGATTTCAGAGGAGGTTTCGACCACTGTCAGACGCACCCGCTTCGGCGTTTTTCTGCGCTCGCTGCAGTCGAGACTGTCATTCTCGGGTTGGCCTTCACAGTCACAGAAGGCGCTGCATCTAACTACACTACAACAACTAGACACCCAGGGCACAACTCCATAACCCCACGGGATTGACGGATGACTACTATTTGTGTCTATCTTCAGACACGAGCATGTTACAGTTATGTCTTAAAGAGTTGAGAGCTGTTAATTTAATGATGATCAAGAGTCACTTACAATTAATGTATCAAGTTTGGATACTTGTTCACATTTCAGTGCATGATGCAAGGCAAATAATTCGGTCTGAAGGGTAGAGGCCAAGTTGTTTATAAAGACTCCCCCACTAAAAATATAAGCCAACGCCCATTGTCAGGACAACTATGCTTCCAGATGCACCCGTGGGGCGCTGTAGGAAATTCTCAGTATATATGATTTGAGAGAGAGAGAATGCTCTGTGGACAGAGCATCAATATTGCTTAAGGCTTATATTTTAGCTTTGCCTCAAGACGAAACTTGGGCTGATCTCTAATTTGCTTCATTGTTGGAAAGGGAGGGATTAAAATTGGAAAGGGTGTAATTTCCCACAATGCAGGAAAGTGCTGTTGTCGTCTCTCTGGGTACAAATTATAGATCTGATATTTTCTGAGTTCAATTCCAGTTTTATTTATCCATTTGAAACAATGTTTACATTTAATAAAGAAATTCTCGAGGACTTCAGTTCAAAGGTTAGGATGAGCTAGCCTAAGCATTTTTTATACCAATTTGACAGTTAATTTCAGTAACACGATAAACAACGCTCGGAATATTAAGTTCCTTCCTCATGTTAAGTATCTTTGTGGTACGAGGGGCACCCAAGGATTATCTTCAAGGCTTCGTTCTGCAATTTTTCACGCCCTTCCAAACTTTCTTTCAGGCATCAAAGCAAGCAGAGGTGTAGTATAATCCACTAAAGATCCGATGTATGCAAGGTAAATAATTTTGACTACTAAGAATATAAGAACAAAGGTAACTGCAAAAGGCCTATTGGCCCATACGAGGCAGCTCCTATTTATAACCACCCAATTCCACTCACATACATGTCCAACCCACGCTTGAAACAATCGAGGGACCCCACCTTCACAACGTTATGCGGTACAATTGGTTCCACAGATCAACAACCCTTCTACCGAACCAGTATTTACCCAAGTCTTTCCTAAATCTAAACTTATTCAATTTAAACCCATTGTTTCGTGTTCTGTCTTGTGTTGATACTTTTAATACCTTGTTAATATCCCCTTTGTTATGTTCATTCAACCACTTGTAAACCACTATCATGTCACCCCCAACTTCGTCTTTCCAGTGAATGCAATTTAAGCTATGTTAATCTTTGTTGACCAGATCACACACTAGAAATTGAAGGGACGACGACGTTTCGGTCCGTCCTGGACCATTCTCAAGTCGATTGTCGATTGAGAATGGTCCAGGACGGACCGAAACGTCGTCGTCCCTTCAATTTCTAGTGTGTGGTCTGGTCAACATACTTCAGCCACGTTATTGTGACTCATCGCCTGCCTATGTTAATCTTTCTTCATATGATAGGTTTCTAATTTGGGGAATTAACTTTGTCATCCAACGCTGGATACGTTCAAGAAAATTTATATCCATTCAAAAGTATGGCGACCAAAACTGAACTGCATAATCTAAATGGGGCCTAACCAGAGTAAGATATAGCTAAAGAACAACACCAGGGGATTTGTTACTAACGCTTTGATTAATATATCCCAGTGTCCTATTTGCCTTATTACAAACATGACAAATCAATGAATTCTGATATTGGCACCATACCCTGAGTGATAACCTGCAACAGCCTTGAGAGCTTGGAGCCTTGTCTTTATACTGATTTGTACAACAGGACAACAGGACCATACAGTGGTACCTCAAGGCCAAGGTATTTGAATCTGTTTACATAGTCAAGATGGGAGCCATAATACAGATGCATCTTGTGAACAACTCCTCCCTGCCTGGGTGGACGCCAATTTAGTATTTTGGTTTTCTTTCCTGACATGACTAAACCTAGGTCCTGACATGAGTCTAATACAAAGTTAAGAGTGTTCTGTATGTTAACATACCCAGTGGTGTGTATCATTAGTTAATCAGCATACCCAGTGGTGTGTATCTATATCATCATCATAACCAGTTGTGTGTATCATTATATCATCAGCATACCCAGTGGTGTGTATTATTATATCATAGGCATACCCGGTGATGTGTATCATTATATCATGAGCATACCCCGTGGTGTGTATCATTATATCATCAGTATAGCTATAATGATGTGGACGTTGGGTTTGCTCGGTACAGAGTTTAACAGCGTGTTTATTCAGATATTAAATAAGGTAGGACTGAGGACACTTTCCTGTGAAGTACCTAGTTCGAAGTCTCTTGTTATCATTAATAATTTTGTTGTATTTGTGTCTAGCTGCAGATACGTGTATGCTACAGTTATGTCTTAAAGAGTTGAGAGCAATTAAGGATGATAAAGAGTCACAATTAATGTATCAGTTTAGAGATTTGTACACATTTCAGTGCAAGAAGCAAGGAAAACTGTTCGGTTTGAAGGGGGTAGAGGCCCAAATGTTTATACGGACTCCCCACTCATAATATAAGCTTTGAATACAGTGCCACATAAAAGACTGATTAAAAAGATAGAGGCTCACTATATTGGGGTTTTATATTAAGCTGAATTAGGTCATGGCTATACCAAAGGAAACAAAGATTTAGAATCAATGGGGTTATATCAGATTGGGAAAATGTAAGTGGAGTGTGTGCCTCAATTTTCTGTTCTGTGACCTCTGTTACTCATAATATATATAAAATATTTAGATTCAGGTTTGAGCAGCAATATTTGCAAATTTGCCGATGATACAAAAATTGAGAGGGTATTGAACATGGAAAAAGGCTCACTATCACTTCGAAACGATCTAAATAGGGTACTAAAATGGTCAAAAGATTAGCGGATGCAGTTATAAATGCTGACAAATGTAAGGTTTAGAGGATAGGTAATGATGATAGAGTTACAAGACATTTAGTTAGATGCATGGTGCTGAGATTGCGAAGTCGAATTATGAAAGGGATCTGGGAGTTATGAATAGTAAGAATTTAAAACCAAAAAATCAATACATAAATGTTCATAATAATGCAAACAGAACACTGGGATTTATGTATCGAAACATTAGTAATAATTAAGACATCTGTTGTTCTTCAGCTATATCTTGCTCTGGTTAGGCCCCATTTAGATATATATGCAATTCACTTTTGGTCGCCATACTATACAATGGATATAAATTCACTAGAGTGCGTCTAACGTAGGATAACAGAGTTAATCAGCCAAAACACTTTGGGCGAGTTAGCCCTCCACTATCTCCAGTGGTTTTGAACATTCCGTGGTAGCGTGCGGAAATGCTTAAAAGTGTATACTCTTTTCAACTTTGTCACCTAAATTCTCGTCATAGGTTTTTCAATTTTGTAACAATGTGTTCGCAATAGAATTCTCTAGAGGAGTAAATGCATATAAACTCCAAAAGCCAGGCCCACCATCCGCAACAAACAGAGAAAGTGAGAGCGTGTTACCCGGGAGCTCGCAAGAGCGATAATTTAAGAAGTTTCACCCATCGTGTAGGATTACTACAGTGGAAAGGGATCTTAAATATATTAAATTACCATTTTATGGCAGTATTAGCTTTTCTGTAAGGAGTCGTTTGAGGAGACTGTTGCAGCAGTGTTATCCTCAAGTAAACTTTAGATTTATTTTTGTCAACACAAATACCATAGGCTCTTATTTTAAATTTAAAGATAAAGTGCCTATCCCCTTGTGCTCAAATGTCGTATATATGTATAATTGTTCCAGCTGTAATGCTGGATATGTCGGGAGTTCCATTCGGAACTTTAAGATTAGGATACTTGAGCACCGGGGATTATCTTTTAGGACTGGATTACCATTGTCTAAACCAGCATTTTCGGAGATTAGAAACCATTGGTTTGAGTTTGATCATTCTCTGCTGGAATCTGATTTTAAAATTCTGGACACTTGTATGAATGGCCAGTCAGATTTGAGAGTAATGGAATCCTTATATATAAAGGAGCTGCGGCCTCTGTTAAATAGCAACCTTTCAGCTGTTCAATTGTACACTGTATAGTGCACAGTAGGCCCTGTAATTTGATTTTTAGTTTATTTTGGTAGTTTAATTTTTTTGTTTAGTTTACCATGTCTTTGCCCTTTCTTACTTACTTCAAGTCTTAACATTGTACATTAATATAATCTTTTATTTAGGATATATAATACATTTTTTGGTATTTAATTTTATTTAATATTTGAGTTTTTTATAAGATTTTGGTTAGTACTTTATAATTGTCGTTTATTCTGTTTGTATTTTACATACATTTTTTGTAGATTTGAAGTCATTATATAAATATTTGTTATAGTGTTTAGTATCTATGTTTTAGGTATCAAGTTTCACTTCTGATCGATCGCTTCACGTAAGTTTAATAGAATGGTTTGTTTTAGTAGTTATAAATTTCATCTTGTAGTTTAATGGATTTTAAATTAGTTTTAATATGTGACAGTTAATAAGTTTTATTTGTATTGATCACTTTAAGTGCGCTTAAGTGTTTTGTTTTTTAAGTTTTTTCTTTCTTTGATAGGCAATTATATTCAGTATGAGTTCTTTGTTTACCAGCTATTTGACTGTGATTTCTGTTTTTTCTTTTAGATCTGATGATGAATACGAGAAGTATTAGAAACGTTATGTTTTTTAAAGTAAAGATTCTGATACAAGATGTTCAGTATATCCCTGGTTTTCCTATTCATCTTAAAATTAAGATTCCCGAAGGGAACATCGATCATAAATATATATATATATATATAATATATATATATATATATATATATATAATATATATATATATATATATATATATATATATATGTCGTACCTAGTAGCCAGAACTCACTTCTCAGCCTACTATTCAAGGCCCGATTTGCCTAATAAGCCAAGTTTTCCTGAATTAATATATTTACTATAATTTTTTTCTTATGAAATGATAAAGCAACCCTTTTCTCTATGTATGAGGTCAATTTTTTTTTATTGGAGTTAAAATTAACGTAGATATATGACCGAACCTAACCAACCCTACCTAACCTAACCTAACCTATATTTATAGGTAAGGTTAGGTTAGGTAGCCAAAAAAAGCTAGGTTAGGTTAGGTTAGGTAGGTTAGGTTGACGAAAAAACATTAATTCATGAAAACTTGGCTTATTAGGCAAATCGGGCCTTGAATAGTAGGCTGAGAAGTGCGTTCTGGCTATTAGGTACGACATATATATATATATATATATATATATATATATATATATATATATATATATATATATATATATATATATATATATATATATATATATATATAATTTTTCACGAATTTTCTCAATGTTTCTTACATTTTTCTTCACTGTTGATGGTAACTGAAAAATCAATTCTCCAAAATTCATTTTTATTTCTAGTCTGACGCGACACTTGAGCGCGTTTCGTAAAACTTTTTACATTTTCAAAGACTTTTGAATGCTTCCCTCCCTTCTTTTCAAAGACAAAGAACGCTTATGTCGACCGTGCTCTCAGCCACAGCTCGGCATTGAAGCAAGTCGATGAAGAACTCTGTAGGGTAAGGCAGGTCCTATTCAACAACGGCTTCTCCAATGGTTTCGTTGAAGACATCATAAGAAGGAAGGTGCAACGCCATGCAACCTCTGAAGAGACAACTAACACAACACCTGTACCCCCTATTAGACTATTTTACAGGAACTTCTTTTCCACAGCTCATAAAACGGAGGAAAGGGTCCTGAAAGATATTGTTAATAGAAACGTTATCCCTACAGACAAAAATCAGAAGATACAATTGACGATCTACTATAAAATCAAGAAAACGGCCAACCTACTCATGAGAAACTCTCCAGACACAAAGCAAAACGCTTAAAAAGAGACCAATGTCTCTATGCCTTCAAATTCCCACTTGGGGACTGTAAGCCTCAAAGAATTCAGTATATAGGCAAGACAACAACATCTCTTTCCAGGCGATTAACGATGCATAAGCAACAGGGCTCCATTAAGGAACATATAATCTCTTCCCATAACCAGACCATCACCAGAGAAGTCTTAATAAAAAACACGGAAATCATCGATAGATACAGCGATAGCAGGCGGCTAGAAATCTGCGAGGCACTACACATTAAGAAGTCGACACCAGCAATCAACAGCCAATATATATTCTACCCACTTCAAGACTCCGTACCAATATAGAAGCATCAAGAAATATGGGCCAATAGGCCCTTTGCAGTTACTTCCATTCTCCCCTTTAACTTACCCAAAATTATACCCATTGTTTCGTGTTCTGTCTTGTGTTGAAAGTTTGTTTTCACCTCATCCAAAACTGTTGTAACATATCACCTCACCCAAATGCAGGTATAAAAAATCGAAGACATTTAAGTTCTATTCAGTTATAGTTGTGTGTGTGTAAACTAAAGTCTTTGAAAATGTAATAAGTTTTACGAAATGCGCTCAAGTGTCGCGTCAGACTAGAAATAAAAATGAACTTTGGAGAACTGATTTTTCAGTTACCATCAACAATGAAGAATGATGTAAGAAACATTGAGAAAATTCGTGTTAGAATTATTAATCTTACTTTTTCGGTCATATTTATTAATATGTCTACAGGAAAGAATGCTACCAATATATATATATATATATATATATATATATATATATATATATATATATGTCGTACCTAGTAGCCAGAACTCACTTCTCAGCCTACTATGCATGGCCCAATTTGCCTAATAAGCCAAGTTTTCATGAATTAATTGTTTTTCGACTACCTAACCTACCTAACCTAACCTAACCTAACATTTTCGGCTACCTAACCTAACCTAACCTATAAAGATAGGTTAGGTTAGGTTAGGTAGGGTTGGTTAGGTTCGGTCATATATCTACGTTAATTTTAACTCCAATAAAAAAAATTGCCCTCATTCATAATAAAATGGGTAGCTTTATCATTTCATAAGAAAAAAATTAGAGAAAATATATTAATTCAGGAAAACTTGGCTTATTAGGCAAATTGGGCCTTGCATAGTAGGACAAAAAGTGCGTTCTGGCTACTAGGTACGACATATATATATATATATATATGTTGTACCTAGTAGCCAGAACGTCGTGCTCGGCCTACTATGCAAGGCCCGATTTGCCTAATAAGTCAAATTTTCCTGAATTAATATATTTTCTCTAATTTTTTTCTTATGAAATGATAAAGCTACCCATTTCATGATGTATGAGGTCATTTTTTTTTATTGGAGTTAAAATTAACGTACATATATGACCGAACCTAACCAACCCTAGCTAACTTAACCTAACCTATCTTTATAGGTTAGGTTAGGTTAGGTAGGTTAGGTAGTCGAAAAACAATTAATTCATGAAAACTTGGCTTATTAGGCAAATCGGGCCTTGCATAGTAGGCTGAGAAGTGCGTTCTGGCTACTTGGTACGACATATATATATATATATATATATATATATATATATATATATATATATATATATATTGTGACGATAATCTCCTTCAAGAGATTGAGCCTGCTCTTCCCTCCAAAATACGTCGATATATACATCTACATAAAACTAGTATGGAAGAAATATCCAACAAATACATCTCCAAAGTTTGCCAGAGCGCAAAACGTATGCAGCCAGGAACACCTGCTCCACCTCGAATCACCAAACTACCTGTCTGTCGCCCGCTCATCGCTGATTGGCTGCGGGTCCAGTTGCACCTGCCCTCCACCCACCACACTACCTGATGTCTGGGGCCACACGACCGCCAGACCTCAGAATATCCAGTGCTTTCAACAAGTTAACACGTCTCGTTGGTAGACTAAGCTGTGGCTTACGTGTACTAAGAGAGGTGGCAGCTTAAAGCCAATATTCCTGCACCCATATTTACATTGTTTGTTATACACTTGTTATTACTCACTTGTCTTAACGTAACTTTTCATTTTGTCATTTGATTATTCTTATTATTTTGATTGATTGATTTTATGTTCCAATTTATATGTCCATTTTATTCATGTTTTGCTTTTCTAACGTAATTAAAAACTCATTGTTAAATTTACTTGTGTTTTGTGTGTCTTCTCATTACCTTACCACAGACGAAGTTCCAGATTTTCTATTTTTTGTTTCTATATGTGACGAGGCCATACCCCTAGCTCTTGAACAGCCGAACACCAACGCATTACCGTCACAATATATATATAATATCCCCCTCCCTCCCTTCTTGCTCTCTCTCTCTCTCTCTTCACTTCTCTCACTCTTTATTCTCTCTCCTCTTCCTCTTTCTCCTCCCGCTCTCTCTCTCTTTTCTCTCTCTCCCCTACTCTCCTCTCTGGATCACTCGACCCTCGCTTTCCTCCCCTCTCTCTCTCCTTCTCTCTCTCTCTCTTTCTTTTCTCTCTTTTCTCTCCTCTCTCTTCTCTCACCTCTTTTCTCTTCTATCTCTCTGTCTCCTTATATCTCTCTCTCTTCTTCTCTTTCCCTCTCTTCTTCATGCTCTTCTTTTCTCTCTTCTCACTTTTTCTGCTTCTTTCTTTCTCTCATCTTCTCTATCTCTCTCTCTTTCTCCCTCTGTTCTCCTTCTGTCTTCCTGTCTCCTCTCTCCTTTTTCTCTCTCCCTGATCTCTCTTTCCTCTCTCCTTTTTCTCTCTCTCTGATCTCTCTCTCCTCTCTCTCTCCATCTTTCTAAATGCAATGAAGATAATTTTACCTAATAAATTCAACCTTTGCTCCAAAACGTTATATCATGACATATAAAATACGTTTTATTAAAACGTTTTGACCTCACGTTTTAAAGTCGTTTTTACAAATTCTCAAAATACGTATTTTAAACGTAATTTAAAACGTGCCCAAAACAATGAAAAGTCGTTTTTGGGACGTTTTGAAACGCGAAAATGTTTGGTGGGTTGATCTTGTCGTAACTGATTTACGTGTAAGTATTAATCATTTTAGACCCCTGGAATATGTGGGTTCTTCAGACCTGCAGGCTACCTTTACTATACTTACTGTCACAACAGCTCGAGATGAAGAATGATCTCCCACAACCTGGCTTGGAGACAAAGGGATCTGGCCAGCCCTCCATTCAGTGCTAGCAGCAACACAGACAGACAGGCTGACCGACCAACTTGTCTTCTTAAAAATTACGTTTGAATTTAGCTGTTTGTCCGTATGGCCGAGAATGGACGTAATTTGAAAATGAAAAATAGTTCAAAATAAATATTAGATTTTTTCTTCCAAAACAGCAAGTTAAGTGTCCTCTGGTAGGTTAGGAGGGCAGGAAGTTCTCCTAAGGTTTCATAACGTCACGAAAATGGTCAGCAGAAAGTTTCCTCTCCTATCCTAACTGAGTAAGCCAGAGGACTCAAAACAGAAAACGGAACAGTACGTCACATTCGTGAGCTGAATTAATTTCAAATTACGTGAATTTTTGGTCATACGGGCAAACGCACGACAAGCTTACATAATTTTAAGAGGATGGGTTAGAGAGACAGACATACAGACAGACAGACAGACATTGCATTAGGAATAAAAGATTCAAAGAGATACAAAAAGACTGA
This sequence comes from Procambarus clarkii, assembly GCF_040958095.1. Classification (NCBI taxonomy): domain Eukaryota; kingdom Metazoa; phylum Arthropoda; class Malacostraca; order Decapoda; family Cambaridae; genus Procambarus; species Procambarus clarkii. The sequence goes on from NC_091236.1 coordinate 19,585,554, forward strand.
AAGGGGCCAAGAGAGAGACGGTCAATGAGACATAAGAACAGGGAGTACAAGAATAATCACTACGTGTCCGGACTTACACGAAGAATGGGGAGGTGGTGGTAGTGTTCTGGGCCAATGGGCCCAGCGTGTGAACTGCCCATCCGCCTCCTTCCTTCTTCTGCTGCGTCCCTCTGCTGCTGCTTGTGCTACTGCTGCTGCTCCTCTCGCTCCCATCCTGGCTACTTTCCTGCTTCTGTCCGGGAAGGAGTAAAATTTATAGGATTAGCATCTACATATTTGTTCAATGTCAACCTATAATCTCGCATTCATAAGTTCTATTATGTTACTGTGAGTTGAAAGCCGTCCTCTCCTAATATTAGTGCTTTAAAATACAGTTATGTGTTCCAGCTGTGATTTTCTTGCCTTAGAGTTGTGGCTTTAGCGACAATATGAGAGAGATCCTGCAGTGTCCAGTACCCAGGATCTCACTCTATGTCGCCTTCAGTGACTATTATTCTTGAATGGGCTCCTTATGACACCCATAACATGTGACTGAATGGCCTCATAAGTGACAATCTAAGCCTAATGTTAATGGTAGAGCGCCGTTGACCCCTTACACCCCTTACATTTCTCCTATCAACCTCAACTGTATTATAATACCTTAGGAAGTTAATCACTTCCCTACGACCCGGTGCTAATACACAACACATCTTTCCCGTCGGCAAATGAGCCCCTTGCAACACGGGTGACCTTTATCAACTGGTTATAACCTTGGAACAATCAAAAATGATTTCTTCATCACGATTAACGTTATGTTAACAGGTAACTCATCCCCACCCATGGGTGCCTATTCCAGCTCTCCTCCTGACGTGGTCGACCAGACTATCCTTCCTAACCATGAGGTTGTGTCGCCCTCAAGGTTGGGGGGGGGACGTTAATGATCTTGTGAAAACTGATGTGGCAGGTGCTGACGTCAGCCCAGGAGCTACACGTCCCCTGGAGACCGATCTGTTCTCTCACGCTCGGATCCTGATTGTGTTACCTCCTGAAATATCTGGGGTGAAATGTTGCGCCCGTCCTCTGGGGTCTATCCTTTCACTGGTTTGGGCCAGCCTTGTCTCTTGAGATTGTGAGTGGTGGAGGAGACAGTGGGGGCTTCGAGGTGGGGTCCTCTGAGTGTGTGGGGGAGGAGACTTCAATGTGGGGTCCTTCGAGTGTATGGGGGTGGAGACTTCAATATGGGGTCCTCCGAGTGTATTGGGGAGGAGACTTCAATGTGGGGTCCTCCGGGAGTGCGGGGGACGAGGGTGGGGGAGAGGCATCAAGCTGGTGATCTCTGATCTACACGTTGACAAAGGCACTTAATTGTCGTGATACTGAAATTTCGTTACCTAGCAGGTGAGTTCAATGGTGGCTCTAGTAGCCATATACTCGAGGACAGCTAATCATCACGCTGTTGACTATCTATATCTAATGCTATCAAACCAACTTATCTTAGTTTTTGGTTCTGTGGCCGATTACGTGTATTTTTATGGCCTGTGTTGAGAAGGACGGGTTGTGTGTTGATGAGGACGGGTTGTGTGTTGATGAGGACGGGTTGTGTGTTGATGAGGACGGGTTGTGTGTTGATGAGGACGGGTTGTGTACTCACCTAATTGTACTCACCTAATTGTGCTTGCGGGGGTTGAGCTTTGGCTCTTTGGTCCCGCCTCTCAACTGTCAATCAACAGGTGTACAGGTTCCTGAGCCTACTGGGCTCTATCATATCTACATTTGAAACTGTGTATGGAGTCAGCCTCCACCACATCACTTCCTAGTGCATTCCATTTATTAACTACTCTGACACTGAAAAAATTCTTTCTAACGTCTCTGTGGCTCATCTGGGTACTAAGTTTCCACCTGTGTCCCCTTGTTCGTGTCCCACCCGTGCTGAAGAGTTTGTCTTTGACCACCCTGTCAACTCCCCTGGATGTGTTGTGGTGTGTGTTGATGAGGACGGGTTGTGTGTTCATGAGGACGGGCTGTGTGTTCATGAGGACGGGTTGTGTGTTGATGAGGACGGGTTGTGTGTTGATGAGGACGAATTGTGTGTTGATGAGGACGGGTTGTGTGTTGATGAGGACGGGTTGTGTGTTCATGAGGACGGGTTGTGTGTTCATGAGGACGGGTTGTGTGTTCATGAGGACGGGTTGTGTGTTGATGAGGACGGATTGTGTGTTGATGAGGACGGGTTGTGTGTTGATGAGGACGGGTTGTGTGTTGATGAGGACGAACTGTGTGTTGATGAGGACGGGCAGTATGCTGATGAGGACGGGCTGTGTGTTGATGAGGACGGGCTGGGTATTGATGAGGACGGGTTGTGTGTTGATGAGGACGGGCTGTGAATTGATGATGACGGGTTGTGTGATGATAAGGACGGGCAGTGTGTTGATGAGGACGAGTTGTGTGTTGATGAGGACGGGTTGTGTGTTGATGAGGACGAGTTGTGGGTTGATGGGGACGGGCTGTGTGTTGATGAGGACGGGGTGTGTGTTGATGAGGACGAGTTGTGGGTTGATGGGGACGGGCTGTTTGTTGATGAGGACGGGTTGTGTGTTAATGAGGACGGGTTGTGTGTTGATGTGGACGGGCAGTATGTTGATGATGACGGGCAGTATGTTGATGAGGACGGGCAGTATGTTGATGAGGACGGACTGTGTGTTGATGAGGACGGGCAGTATGTTGATGAGGACGGGCTCTGTGTTGATGAGGACGGGCTGTGTGTTGATGAGGACAGGTTGTGTGTTGATGAGGACGGGCTGTGAACTGATGATGACGGGTTGTGTGATGATAAGGACGGGCAGTGTGTTGATGAGGACGAGTTGTGTGTTGATGAGGACGGGTTGTGTGTTGATGAGGACGAGTTGTGGGTTGATGGGGACGGGCTGTGTGTTGATGAGGACGAGTTGTGTGTTGATGAGGACGGGTTGTGTGTTGATGAGGACGAGTTGTGGGTTGATGGGGACGGGCTGTGTGTTGATGAGGACGGGTTGTGTGTTAATGAGGACGGGCTGTGTGTTGATGAGGACGGGTTGTGTGTTGATGAGGACGGGCAGTGTGTTGATGAGGACGGGCTGTGAGTTGATGAGGAGGGGTTGTGTGTTGATGAGGACGGGCTGTGAGTTGATGAGGAGGGATTGTGTGTTGATGAGGAGGGGTTGTGGGTTGATGAGAACGGGCTGTGTGTTGATGAGGACGGGCTGTATGTTGATGAGGAGGGGTTGTGTGTTGATGAGGAGGGGTTGTGTGTTGATGAGGACGGGTTGTGTGTTGAAGAGGACGGGTTGTGTGTTAATGAGGACGGGCTGTGTGTTGATGAGGACGGGTTGTGTGTTGATGAGGACGGGTTGTGTGTTGATGAGGACGGGCTGTGAGTTGATGAGGAGGGGTTGTGTGTTGATGAGGAGGGGTTGTGTGTTGATGAGGACGGGCTGTGTGTTGATGAGGACGGGCAGTGAGTTGATGAGGAGGGGTTGTGTGTTGATGAGGAGGGGTTGTGTGTTGATGAGGACGGGCTGTGTGTTGATGAGGACGGGCTGTGTGTTGATGGGGACGGGTTGTGTGTTTATGAGGACGGGTTGTTTGTTGATGAGGACGGGTTGTGTGTTGATGAGGACGAGTTGTTGGTTGATGAGGAAGGGTTGTGTGTTGATGAGGACGGGTTGTGTGTTGATGAGGACGGGTTGTGTGTTGATGAGGACGAGTTGTTGGTTGATGAGGACGGATTGTGTGTTGATGGGGACGGGTTGTGTGTTTATGAGGACGGGCTGTGTGTTGATGAGGACGGGTTGTGTGTTGATGAGGACGGGTTGTGTGTTTATGAGGACGGGCTGTGTGTTGATGAGGACGGGTTGTGTGTTGATGAGGACGGGTTGTGTGTTGATGAGGACGAGTTGTGGGTTGATGGGGACGGGCTGTGTGTTGATGAGGACGAGTTGTGTGTTGATGAGGACGGGTTGTGTGTTGATGAGGACGAGTTGTTGGTTGATGAGGACGGGTTGTGTGTTGATGAGGACGGGTTGTGTGTTGATGAGGAGGGGTTGTGTGTTGATGAGGACGGGCTGTGAGTTGATGAGGACGGGCTGTGTGTTGATGAGGACGGGCTGTGTGTTGATGAGGACGGGTTGTGTGTTGATGAGGACGGGCGGTGTGTTAATGAGGACGGGTTGTGTGTTGATGAGGAGAAGTTGTGTGTTGATGAGGACGGGCAGTATGTTGATGAGGACGGGCAGTATGTTGATGAGGACGGACTAGATGTTGATGAAGACGGGTTGTGTGTTGATGAGGACGGGCTGTGTGTGGATGAGGACGGACTATATGTTGATGAGGACGGGCTGTGTGTTGATGAGGACGGGCTGTGTGTTGATGAGGACGAGTTGTGTGTTGATGAGGACGGGTTGTGTGTTGATGAGGACGAGTTGTGGGTTGATGGGGACGGGCTGTGTGTTGATGAGGACGAGTTGTGTGTTGATGAGGACGGGTTGTGTGTTGATGAGGACGAGTTGTGGGTTGATGGGGACGGGCTGTGTGTTGATGAGGACGGGTTGTGTGTTAATGAGGACGGGCTGTGTGTTGATGAGGACGGGCTGTGTGTTGATGAGGACGGGCTGTGTGTTGATGAGGACGGGCTGTGAGTTGATGAGGAGGGGTTGTGTGTTGATGAGGACGGGTTGTGTGTTGATGAGGATGGGCTGTGTGTTGATGAGGACGGGCTGTGAGTTGATGAGGAGGGGTTGTGTGTTGATGAGGACGGGCTGTGAGTTGATGAGGAGGGGCTGTGTGTTGATGAGGAGGGGTTGTGTGTTAATGAGGACGGGCTGTGTGTTGATGAGGACGGGCTCTGAGTTGATGAGGAGGGGTTGTGTGTTGATGAGGACGGGTTGTGTGTTAATGAGGACGGGCTGTGTGTTGACGAGGACGGGTTGTGTGTTGATGAGGACGGGTTGTGTTTTGATGAGGACGGGCTGTGTGTTGATGAGGACGGGCTGTGTGTTGATGAGGACGGGTTGTGTGTTGATGGGGACGGGTTGTGTGTTTATGAGGAAGGGTTGTTTGTTGATGAGGACGGGTTGTGTGAAGATGAGGACGGGCTGTGAATTGATGATGACGGGTTGGTTGATGATAAGGACGGGCAGTGTGTTGATGAGGACGAGTTGTGTGTTGATGAGGACGGGTTGTGTGTTGATGAGGACGAGTTGTGGGTTGATGGGGACGGGCGGTGTGTTGATGAGGACGAGTTGTGTGTTGATGAGGACGGGTTATGTGTTGATGAGGACGAGTTGTGGGTTGATGGGGACGGGCTGTGTGTTGATGAGGACGGGTTGTGTGTTAATGAGGACGGGCTGTGTGTTGATGAGGACGGGCTGTGTGTTGATGAGGACGGGCTGTGTGTTGATGAGGACGGGTTGTGTGATGATGAGGACTGGCTGTGAATTGATGATGACGGGTTGTGTGATGATAAGGACGGGCAGTGTGTTGATGAGGACGAGTTGTGGGTTGATGGGGACCGGCTGTGTGTTGATGAGGACGGGTTGTGTGTAGATGAGAACGGGTTCTGTGTTAATGAGGACGGGCTGTGTGTTGATGAGGACGGGTTGTGTGTTGATGAGGACGGGTTGTGTGTTGATGAGGATGGGCTGTGTGTTGATGAGGACGGGCTGTGAGTTGATGAGGAGGGGTTGTGTGTTGATGAGGAGGGGTTGTGTGTTGATGAGGACGGGCTGTGTGTTGATGAGGACGGGCTGTGTGTTGATGGGGACGGGTTGTGTGGTTATGAGGACGGGTTGTTTGTTGATGAGGACGGGTTGTGTGTTGATGGGGACGGGCTGTATGTTGATGAGGACGAGTTGTGGGTTGATGGGGACGGGTTGTGTGTTGATGAGAACGGGTTGTGTATTGATGAGGACGGGCTGTGTGTTGATGAGGACGTGTTGTTTGTTGATGAGGACGTGTTGTGTGTTGATGAGGACGGGTTGTGTGTTGATGAGGACGAGTTGTGTGTTGATGAGGACGGGCTGTGTGTTGATGAGGACGTGTTGTTTGTTGATGAGGACGGGTTGTGTGTTGATGAGGACGGGTTGTGTGTTGATGAGGACGGGCTGTGTGTTGATGAGGACGTGTTGTTTGTTGATGAGGACGGGTTGTGTGTTGATGAGGACGGGTTGTGTGTTGATGAGGACGAGTTGTGGGTTGATGGGGACGGGCTGTGTGTTGATGAGAACGGGTTGTGTGTTGATGAGGACGAGTTGTGGGTTGATGGGGACGGGCTGTGTGTTGATGAGGACGGGTTGTGAGTTGATGAGGACGAGTTGTGGGTTGAAGGGGACGGGCTGTGTGTTGATGAGGACAGGTTGTCTGTTGATGACGACGGGTTGTGTGTTGATGAGGAGGGGTTGTGTGTTGATGAGGACGAGCTGTATGTTGATTCCGACGGGTTGTGTGTTGATGAAGACGTGTTGTGTGTTGATGAGGACGGGCTGTGTGTTGATGAGGACGGGCTGTGAGTTGATGAGGAGGGGTTGTGTGTTGATGAGGACGGGCTGTGTGTTGATGAGGACGGGTTGTGTGTTGATGAGGAGGGGTTGTGTGTTGATGAGGAGGGGTTGTGTGTTGATGAGGACGGGTTGTGTGTTAATGAGGACGGGTTGTGTGTTGATGAGGATGGGCTGTGTGTTGATGAGGACGGGCTGTGAGTTGATGAGGAGGGGTTGTGTGTTGATGAGGACGGGCTGTGTGTTGATGAGGACGGGTTGTGTGTTGATGAGGAGGGGTTGTGTGTTGATGAGGAGGGGTTGTGTGTTGATGAGGACGGGTTGTGTGTTAATGAGGACGGGCTGTGAGTTGATGAGAACGGGTTGTGTGTTGATGACGACGTGTTGTGTATTGATGAGGACGGGCTGTGAGTTGTTGAGGACGGGCTGTGAGTTGATGAGGACGGGCTGTGAGTTGATGAGGACGGGCTGTGTGTTGATGAGGACAGGCTGTGTGTTGATGAGGACGGGTTGTGTGGTGATGAGGACGGGTTGTGTGTTGATGAGGACGGGCTCTATGTTGATGAGGACGGGCTGTGTGTTGATGAGGACGTGCTGTGAGTTGATGAGGACAGGCTGTGTGTTGATGACGACAGGCTGTAAGTTGATGAGGACGGGCTGTGTGTTGATGAGGACGGGCTGTGTGTTGATGAGGACGGGTTGTGTGTTAATGAGGACGGGTTGTGTGTTGATGAGGACGGGTTGTGTGTTGATGAGGACGGGTTGTGTGTTGATGAGGATGGGCTGTGTGTTGATGAGGACGGGCTGTGAGTTGATGAGGAGGGGTTGTGTGTTGATGAGGAGGGGTTGTGTGTTGATGAGGACGGGCTGTGTGTTGATGAGGACGGGCTGTGTGTTGATGAGGACGGGTTGTGTGTTTATGAGGACGGGTTGTTTGTTGATGAGGACGGGTTGTGTGTTGATGGGGACGGGCTGTATGTTGATGAGGACGAGTTGTGGGTTGATGGGGACGGGCTGTGTGTTGATGAGAACGGATTGTGTGTTGATGAGGACGGGCTGTGTGTTGATGAGGACGTGTTGTTTGTTGATGAGGACGGGTTGTGTGTTGATGAGGACGGGTTGTGTGTTGATGAGGACGGGCTGTGTGTTGATGAGGACGTGATGTTTGTTGATGAGGACGGGTTGTGTGTTGATGAGGACGGGTTGTGTGTTGATGAGGACGAGTTGAGGGTTGATGGGGACGGGCTGTGTGTTGATGAGAACGGGTTGTGTGTTGATGAGGACGAGTTGTGGGTTGATGGGGACGGGCTGTGTGTTGATGAGGACGAGTTGTGTGTTGATGAGGACGGGTTGTGTGTTGATGAGGACGAGTTGTGGGTTGATGGGGACGGGCTGTGTGTTGATGAGGACGGGTTGTGTGTTGATGACGACGGGTTGTGTGTTGATGAGAACGGGTTGTTTGTTGATGAGGACGGGCTGTGCGTTGATGAGGACGGGCTCTGTGTTGATGAGGACGGGCTGTGTGTTGATGAGGACGGGTTGTGTGTTGATGAGGAGGGGTTGTGTGTTGATGAGGACGAGCTGTGTTGATGAGGATGGGCTGTGCGTTGATGAGGACGGGCTGTGAGTTGATGAGGAGGGGTTGTGTGTTGATGAGGAGGGGTTGTGTGTTGATGAGGACGGGTTGTGTGTTAATGAGTACGGGCTGTGAGTTGATGAGAACGGGTTGTGTGTTGATGACGACATGTTGTGTGTTGATGAGGACGGGCTGTGAGTTGATGAGGACGGGCTGTGAGTTGATGAGGACGGGCTGTGAGTTGATGAGGACGGGCTGTGTGTTGATGAGGACAGGCTGTGTGTTGATGAGGACGGGTTGTGTGGTGATGAGGACGGGCTCTATGTTGATGAGGACGGGCTGTGTGTTGATGAGGACGGGCTGTGCGTTGATGAGGACAGGCTGTGTGTTGATGACGACAGGCTGTAAGTTGATGAGGACGGGCTGTGTGTTGATGAGGACGGGCTGTGTGTTGATGAGGACGGGCTGTGTGTTGATGAGGACGGGCTGTGTGTTGATGAGGACGGGCTGTGTGTTGATGAGGACGGGCAGTGTGTTGATGAGTACGGGCTGTGTGTTGATGAGGACGGGCTGTGTGTTGATGAGGACGGGCTGTGTGTTGATGAGGACGGGCAGTGTGTTGATGAGGACGGGCTGTGTGTTGATGAGGACGGGCTGTGTGTTGATGAGGACAGGCTGTAAGTTGATGAGGACGGGCTGGGTGTTGATGAGGACGGGCTGTGTGTTGATGAGGACAGGCTGTAAGTTGATGAGGACGGGCTGTGTGTTGATGAGGACGGGCTATGTGTTGATGAGGACGGGCTTAGTGTTGATGAGAACGGGCTGTGTGTTGATGAGGACGGGCTGTGTGTTGATGAGGACGGGCAGTGTGTTGATGAGGACGGGCTGTGTGTTGATGAGGACGGGCTGTGTGTTGATGAGGACGGGCTGTGTGTTGATGAGGACGGGCAGTGTGTTGATGAGGACGGGCTGTGTGTTGATGAGGACGGGCTGTGTGTTGATGAGGACGGGTTGTGAGTTGATGAGGACGGGCTGTGTGTTGATGAGGAGAGGCTGTGTGTTGATGAGGAAGGTCTGTGTGTTGATGAGGACGGGCTGTGTGTTGATGAGGACAGGCTATAAGTTGATGAGGACGGGCTGTGTGTTGATGAGGACGGGCTGTGTGTTGATGAGGACGGGCTGTGTGTTGATGAGGACGGGCTGTGTGTTGATGAGGACGGGCTGTGTATTGATGACGACGGGCAGTGTGTTGATGAGGACGGGCTGTGTGTTGATGAGGACGGGCTGTGTGTTGATGAGGACGGGCTGTGTGTTGATTAGGACGGGCAGTGTGTTAATGAGGACGGGTTGCGTGTTGATGAGGACGGGTTGTGTGTTTATGAGGACGGGCTGTGTGTTGATGAGGACGGGTTGTGTGTTGATGAGGACGGGTTGTGTGTTGATGAGGACGAGTTGTGGGTTGATGGGGACGGGCTGTGTGTTGATGAGGACGAGTTGTGTGTTGATGAGGACGGGTTGTGTGTTGATGAGGACGAGTTGTGGGTTGATGGGGACGGGCTGTGTGTTGATGAGGACGAGTTGTGTCTTGATGAGGACGGGTTGTGTGTTGATGAGGACGAGTTGTGGGTTGATGAGGACGGGTTGTGTGTTGATGAGGACGGGTTGTGTGTTGATGAGGATGGGCTGTGTGTTGATGAGGACGGGCTGTGAGTTGATGAGGAGGGGTTGTGTGTTGATGAGGAGGGGTTGTGTGTTGATGAGGACGGGCTGTGTGTTGATGAGGACGGGCTGTGTGTTGATGAGGACGGGTTGTGTGTTGATGAGGACGGGCTGTGTGTTAATGAGGACGGGTTGTGTGTTGATTTGGAGAGGTTGTGTGTTGATGAGGACGAGCTGTATGTTGATGACGACGGGTTGTGTGTTGATGAGGACGGGCTGTATGTTGATGAGAACGGGTTGTGTGTTGATGAGGACGGGTTGTGTGTTGATGAGGACGGGCTGTGAATTGATGATGACGGGTTGTGTGATGATAAGGACGGGCAGTGTGTTGATGAGGACAAGTTGTGTGTTGATGAGGACGGGTTGTGTGTTGATGAGGATGGGCTGTGTGTTGATGAGGACGGGTTTTGTGTTGATGGGGACGGGCTGTGTGTTGATGAGGACGGGCTGTGAGTTGATGAGGAGGGGTTGTGTGTTGATGAAGAGGGGTTGTGTGTTGATGAGGACGGGCTGTGTGTTGATGAGGACGGGCTGTGTGTTTATGAGGACGGGTTGTTTGTTGATGAGGACGGGTTGTGTGTTGATGGGGACGGGCTGTATGTTGATGAGGATGAGTAGTGGGTTGATGGGGACGGGCTGTGTGTTGATAAGAACGGGTTGTGTGTTGATGAGGTCGGGCTGTGTGTTGATGAGGACGTGTTGTTTGTTGATGAGGACGGGTTGTGTGTTGATGAGGACGGGTTGTGTGTTGATGAGGACGGGCTGTGTGTTGATGAGGACGTGTTGTTCGTTGATGAGGACGGGTTGTGTGTTGATGAGAACGGGTTGTGTGTTGATGAGGACGAGTTGTGGGTTGATGGGGACGGGCTGTGTGTTGATAAGAACGGGTTGTGTGTTGATGAGGACGAGTTGTGGATTGATGGGGACGGGCTGTGTGTTGATGAGGACGAGTTGTGTGTTAATGAGGACGAGTTGTGTGTTGATGAGGACGAGTTGTGGATTGTTGAGGACGGGCTGTGTGTTGATGAGGACGAGTTGTGTGTTAATGAGGAGGAGTTGTGTGTTGATGAGGACGAGTTGTGGGTTGATGGGGACGGGCTGTGTGTTGATGAGGACGGGTTGTGTGTTGATGACGACGGGTTGTGTGTTGATGAGAATGGGTTGTTTGTTGAAGAGGACGGGCTGTGCGTTGATGAGGACGGGCTGTGTGTTGATGAGGACGGGCTGTGTGTTGATGAGGACGGGTTGTGTGTTGATGAGGAGGGGTTGTGTGTTGATGAGGAAGAGCTGTATGTTGATGCCGACGGGTTGTGTGTTGATGAGGACGGGCTGTGTGTTGACGAGGACGGGCTGTGCGTTGATGAGAAGGGGTTGTGTGTTGATGAGGACGGGCGGTGAGTTGATGAGGAGGGGTTGTGTGTTGATGAGGAGGGGTTGTGTGTTGATGAGGAGGGGTTGTGTGTTGATGAGGAGGGGTTGTGTGTTGATGAGGACGGGCTGTGTGTTAATGAGGACGGGCTGTGAGTTGATGAGGAGGGGTTGTGTGTTGATGAGGAGGGGTTGTGTGTTAATGAGGACGGGCTGTGAGTTGATGAGAACGGGTTGTGTGTTGATGACGACATGTTGTGTGTTGATGAGGACGGGCTGTGAGTTGATGAGGACGGGCTGTGAGTTGATGAGGACCGGCTGTAAGTTGATGAGGACGGGCTGTGTGTTGATGAGGACGGGCTGTGTGTTGATGAGGACGGGTTGTGAGTTGATGAGGACGGGCTCTATGTTGATGAGGACGGGCTGTGTGTTGATGAGGACGGGCTGTGAGTTGATGAGGACAGGCTGTGTGTTGATGACGACAGGCTGTAAGTTGATGAGGACGGGCTGTGTGTTGATGAGGACGGGCTGTGTGTTGATGAGGACGGGCTGTGTGTTGATGAGGACGGGCTGTGTGTTGATGAGGACGGGCTGTGTGTTGATGAGGACGGGCAGTGTGTTGATGAGTACGGGCTGTGTGTTGATGAGGACGGGCTGTGTGTTGATGAGGACGGGCTGTGTGTTGATGAGGACGGGCAGTGTGTTGATGAGGACGGGCTGTGTGTTGATGAGGACGGGCTGTGTGTTGATGAGGACAGGCTGTAAGTTGATGAGGACGGGCTGTGTGTTGATGAGGACGGGCTGTGTGTTGATGGGGACGGGCAGTGTCTTGATGAGGACGGGTTGTGAGTTGATGAGGACGGGTTGTGTGTTGATGAGGACGAGCTGTGTGTTGATGGGGACGGGCTGTGTGTTGATGAGGACGGGCTGTGTGTTGATGAGGACGGGCTGTGTGTTGATTAGGACGGGCAGTGTGTTGATGAGGACGGGCTGTGTGTTGATGAGGAGGGGTTGTGTGTTGATGAGGACGGGCTGTGTGTTGATGAGGACGGGCTGTGTGTTGATGAGGACGGGTTGTGTGTTTATGAGGACGGGTTGTTTGTTGATGAGGACGGGTTGTGTGTTGATGGGGACGGGCTGTATGTTGATGAGGACGAGTTGTGGGTTGATGGGGACGGGCTGTGTGTTGATGAGAACGGATTGTGTGTTGATGAGGACGGGCTGTGTGTTGATGAGGACGTGTTGTTTGTTGATGAGGACGGGTTGTGTGTTGATGAGGACGGGTTGTGTGTTGATGAGGACGGGCTGTGTGTTGATGAGGACGTGATGTTTGTTGATGAGGACGGGTTGTGTGTTGATGAGGACGGGTTGTGTGTTGATGAGGACGAGTTGAGGGTTGATGGGGACGGGCTGTGTGTTGATGAGAACGGGTTGTGTGTTGATGAGGACGAGTTGTGGGTTGATGGGGACGGGCTGTGTGTTGATGAGGACGAGTTGTGTGTTGATGAGGACGGGTTGTGTGTTGATGAGGACGAGTTGTGGGTTGATGGGGACGGGCTGTGTGTTGATGAGGACGGGTTGTGTGTTGATGACGACGGGTTGTGTGTTGATGAGAACGGGTTGTTTGTTGATGAGGACGGGCTGTGCGTTGATGAGGACGGGCTGTGTGTTGATGAGGACGGGCTGTGTGTTGATGAGGACGGGTTGTGTGTTGATGAGGAGGGGTTGTGTGTTGATGAGGACGAGCTGTGTTGATGAGGATGGGCTGTGCGTTGATGAGGACGGGCTGTGAGTTGATGAGGAGGGGTTGTGTGTTGATGAGGAGGGGTTGTGTGTTGATGAGGACGGGTTGTGTGTTAATGAGTACGGGCTGTGAGTTGATGAGAACGGGTTGTGTGTTGATGACGACATGTTGTGTGTTGATGAGGACGGGCTGTGAGTTGATGAGGACGGGCTGTGAGTTGATGAGGACGGGCTGTGAGTTGATGAGGACGGGCTGTGTGTTGATGAGGACAGGCTGTGTGTTGATGAGGACGGGTTGTGTGGTGATGAGGACGGGCTCTATGTTGATGAGGACGGGCTGTGTGTTGATGAGGACGGGCTGTGCGTTGATGAGGACAGGCTGTGTGTTGATGACGACAGGCTGTAAGTTGATGAGGACGGGCTGTGTGTTGATGAGGACGGGCTGTGTGTTGATGAGGACGGGCTGTGTGTTGATGAGGACGGGCTGTGTGTTGATGAGGACGGGCTGTGTGTTGATGAGGACGGGCAGTGTGTTGATGAGTACGGGCTGTGTGTTGATGAGGACGGGCTGTGTGTTGATGAGGACGGGCTGTGTGTTGATGAGGACGGGCAGTGTGTTGATGAGGACGGGCTGTGTGTTGATGAGGACGGGCTGTGTGTTGATGAGGACAGGCTGTAAGTTGATGAGGACGGGCTGGGTGTTGATGAGGACGGGCTGTGTGTTGATGAGGACAGGCTGTAAGTTGATGAGGACGGGCTGTGTGTTGATGAGGACGGGCTGTGTGTTGATGAGGACGGGCAGTGTGTTGATGAGGACGGGCTGTGTGTTGATGAGGACGGGCTGTGTGTTGATGAGGACGGGCTGTGTGTTGATGAGGACGGGCAGTGTGTTGATGAGGACGGGCTGTGTGTTGATGAGGACGGGCTGTGTGTTGATGAGGACGGGTTGTGAGTTGATGAGGACGGGCTGTGTGTTGATGAGGAGAGGCTGTGTGTTGATGAGGAAGGTCTGTGTGTTGATGAGGACGGGCTGTGTGTTGATGAGGACAGGCTATAAGTTGATGAGGACGGGCTGTGTGTTGATGAGGACGGGCTGTGTGTTGATGAGGACGGGCTGTGTGTTGATGAGGACGGGCTGTGTGTTGATGAGGACGGGCTGTGTATTGATGACGACGGGCAGTGTGTTGATGAGGACGGGCTGTGTGTTGATGAGGACGGGCTGTGTGTTGATGAGGACGGGCTGTGTGTTGATTAGCACGGGCAGTGTGTTAATGAGGACGGGTTGCGTGTTGATGAGGACGGGTTGTGTGTTTATGAGGACGGGCTGTGTGTTGATGAGGACGGGTTGTGTGTTGATGAGGACGGGTTGTGTGTTGATGAGGACGAGTTGTGGGTTGATGGGGACGGGCTGTGTGTTGATGAGGACGAGTTGTGTGTTGATGAGGACGGGTTGTGTGTTGATGAGGACGAGTTGTGGGTTGATGGGGACGGGCTGTGTGTTGATGAGGACGAGTTGTGTCTTGATGAGGACGGGTTGTGTGTTGATGAGGACGAGTTGTGGGTTGATGAGGACGGGTTGTGTGTTGATGAGGACGGGCTGTGAGTTGATGAGGAGGGGTTGTGTGTTGATGAGGACGGGCTGTGTGTTGATGAGGACGGGTTGTGTGTTGATGAGGAGGGGTTGTGTGTTGATGAGGAGGGGTTGTGTGTTGATGAGGACGGGTTGTGTGTTAATGAGGACGGGTTGTGTGTTGATGAGGATGGGCTGTGTGTTGATGAGGACGGGCTGTGAGTTGATGAGGAGGGGTTGTGTGTTGATGAGGACGGGCTGTGTGTTGATGAGGACGGGTTGTGTGTTGATGAGGAGGGGTTGTGTGTTGATGAGGAGGGGTTGTGTGTTGATGAGGACGGGTTGTGTGTTAATGAGGACGGGCTGTGAGTTGATGAGAACGGGTTGTGTGTTGATGACGACGTGTTGTGTATTGATGAGGACGGGCTGTGAGTTGTTGAGGACGGGCTGTGAGTTGATGAGGACGGGCTGTGAGTTGATGAGGACGGGCTGTGTGTTGATGAGGACAGGCTGTGTGTTGATGAGGACGGGTTGTGTGGTGATGAGGACGGGTTGTGTGTTGATGAGGACGGGCTCTATGTTGATGAGGACGGGCTGTGTGTTGATGAGGACGGGCTGTGAGTTGATGAGGACAGGCTGTGTGTTGATGACGACAGGCTGTAAGTTGATGAGGACGGGCTGTGTGTTGATGAGGACGGGCTGTGTGTTGATGAGGACGGGTTGTGTGTTAATGAGGACGGGTTGTGTGTTGATGAGGACGGGTTGTGTGTTGATGAGGACGGGTTGTGTGTTGATGAGGATGGGCTGTGTGTTGATGAGGACGGGCTGTGAGTTGATGAGGAGGGGTTGTGTGTTGATGAGGAGGGGTTGTGTGTTGATGAGGACGGGCTGTGTGTTGATGAGGACGGGCTGTGTGTTGATGAGGACGGGTTGTGTGTTTATGAGGACGGGTTGTTTGTTGATGAGGACGGGTTGTGTGTTGATGGGGACGGGCTGTATGTTGATGAGGACGAGTTGTGGGTTGATGGGGACGGGCTGTGTGTTGATGAGAACGGATTGTGTGTTGATGAGGACGGGCTGTGTGTTGATGAGGACGTGTTGTTTGTTGATGAGGACGGGTTGTGTGTTGATGAGGACGGGTTGTGTGTTGATGAGGACGGGCTGTGTGTTGATGAGGACGTGATGTTTGTTGATGAGGACGGGTTGTGTGTTGATGAGGACGGGTTGTGTGTTGATGAGGACGAGTTGAGGGTTGATGGGGACGGGCTGTGTGTTGATGAGAACGGGTTGTGTGTTGATGAGGACGAGTTGTGGGTTGATGGGGACGGGCTGTGTGTTGATGAGGACGAGTTGTGTGTTGATGAGGACGGGTTGTGTGTTGATGAGGACGAGTTGTGGGTTGATGGGGACGGGCTGTGTGTTGATGAGGACGGGTTGTGTGTTGATGACGACGGGTTGTGTGTTGATGAGAACGGGTTGTTTGTTGATGAGGACGGGCTGTGCGTTGATGAGGACGGGCTCTGTGTTGATGAGGACGGGCTGTGTGTTGATGAGGACGGGTTGTGTGTTGATGAGGAGGGGTTGTGTGTTGATGAGGACGAGCTGTGTTGATGAGGATGGGCTGTGCGTTGATGAGGACGGGCTGTGAGTTGATGAGGAGGGGTTGTGTGTTGATGAGGAGGGGTTGTGTGTTGATGAGGACGGGTTGTGTGTTAATGAGTACGGGCTGTGAGTTGATGAGAACGGGTTGTGTGTTGATGACGACATGTTGTGTGTTGATGAGGACGGGCTGTGAGTTGATGAGGACGGGCTGTGAGTTGATGAGGACGGGCTGTGAGTTGATGAGGACGGGCTGTGTGTTGATGAGGACAGGCTGTGTGTTGATGAGGACGGGTTGTGTGGTGATGAGGACGGGCTCTATGTTGATGAGGACGGGCTGTGTGTTGATGAGGACGGGCTGTGCGTTGATGAGGACAGGCTGTGTGTTGATGACGACAGGCTGTAAGTTGATGAGGACGGGCTGTGTGTTGATGAGGACGGGCTGTGTGTTGATGAGGACGGGCTGTGTGTTGATGAGGACGGGCTGTGTGTTGATGAGGACGGGCTGTGTGTTGATGAGGACGGGCAGTGTGTTGATGAGTACGGGCTGTGTGTTGATGAGGACGGGCTGTGTGTTGATGAGGACGGGCTGTGTGTTGATGAGGACGGGCAGTGTGTTGATGAGGACGGGCTGTGTGTTGATGAGGACGGGCTGTGTGTTGATGAGGACAGGCTGTAAGTTGATGAGGACGGGCTGGGTGTTGATGAGGACGGGCTGTGTGTTGATGAGGACAGGCTGTAAGTTGATGAGGACGGGCTGTGTGTTGATGAGGACGGGCTATGTGTTGATGAGGACGGGCTTAGTGTTGATGAGAACGGGCTGTGTGTTGATGAGGACGGGCTGTGTGTTGATGAGGACGGGCAGTGTGTTGATGAGGACGGGCTGTGTGTTGATGAGGACGGGCTGTGTGTTGATGAGGACGGGCTGTGTGTTGATGAGGACGGGCAGTGTGTTGATGAGGACGGGCTGTGTGTTGATGAGGACGGGCTGTGTGTTGATGAGGACGGGTTGTGAGTTGATGAGGACGGGCTGTGTGTTGATGAGGAGAGGCTGTGTGTTGATGAGGAAGGTCTGTGTGTTGATGAGGACGGGCTGTGTGTTGATGAGGACAGGCTATAAGTTGATGAGGACGGGCTGTGTGTTGATGAGGACGGGCTGTGTGTTGATGAGGACGGGCTGTGTGTTGATGAGGACGGGCTGTGTGTTGATGAGGACGGGCTGTGTATTGATGACGACGGGCAGTGTGTTGATGAGGACGGGCTGTGTGTTGATGAGGACGGGCTGTGTGTTGATGAGGACGGGCTGTGTGTTGATTAGGACGGGCAGTGTGTTAATGAGGACGGGTTGCGTGTTGATGAGGACGGGTTGTGTGTTTATGAGGACGGGCTGTGTGTTGATGAGGACGGGTTGTGTGTTGATGAGGACGGGTTGTGTGTTGATGAGGACGAGTTGTGGGTTGATGGGGACGGGCTGTGTGTTGATGAGGACGAGTTGTGTGTTGATGAGGACGGGTTGTGTGTTGATGAGGACGAGTTGTGGGTTGATGGGGACGGGCTGTGTGTTGATGAGGACGAGTTGTGTCTTGATGAGGACGGGTTGTGTGTTGATGAGGACGAGTTGTGGGTTGATGAGGACGGGTTGTGTGTTGATGAGGACGGGTTGTGTGTTGATGAGGATGGGCTGTGTGTTGATGAGGACGGGCTGTGAGTTGATGAGGAGGGGTTGTGTGTTGATGAGGAGGGGTTGTGTGTTGATGAGGACGGGCTGTGTGTTGATGAGGACGGGCTGTGTGTTGATGAGGACGGGTTGTGTGTTGATGAGGACGGGCTGTGTGTTAATGAGGACGAGTTGTGTGTTGATTTGGAGAGGTTGTGTGTTGATGAGGACGAGCTGTATGTTGATGACGACGGGTTGTGTGTTGATGAGGACGGGCTGTATGTTGATGAGAACGGGTTGTGTGTTGATGAGGACGGGTTGTGTGTTGATGAGGACGGGCTGTGAATTGATGATGACGGGTTGTGTGATGATAAGGACGGGCAGTGTGTTGATGAGGACAAGTTGTGTGTTGATGAGGACGGGTTGTGTGTTGATGAGGATGGGCTGTGTGTTGATGAGGACGGGTTTTGTGTTGATGGGGACGGGCTGTGTGTTGATGAGGACGGGCTGTGAGTTGATGAGGAGGGGTTGTGTGTTGATGAAGAGGGGTTGTGTGTTGATGAGGACGGGCTGTGTGTTGATGAGGACGGGCTGTGTGTTTATGAGGACGGGTTGTTTGTTGATGAGGACGGGTTGTGTGTTGATGGGGACGGGCTGTATGTTGATGAGGATGAGTTGTGGGTTGATGGGGACGGGCTGTGTGTTGATAAGAACGGGTTGTGTGTTGATGAGGTCGGGCTGTGTGTTGATGAGGACGTGTTGTTTGTTGATGAGGACGGGTTGTGTGTTGATGAGGACGGGTTGTGTGTTGATGAGGACGGGCTGTGTGTTGATGAGGACGTGTTGTTCGTTGATGAGGACGGGTTGTGTGTTGATGAGAACGGGTTGTGTGTTGATGAGGACGAGTTGTGGGTTGATGGGGACGGGCTGTGTGTTGATAAGAACGGGTTGTGTGTTGATGAGGACGAGTTGTGGATTGATGGGGACGGGCTGTGTGTTGATGAGGACGAGTTGTGTGTTAATGAGGACGAGTTGTGTGTTGATGAGGACGAGTTGTGGATTGTTGGGGACGGGCTGTGTGTTGATGAGGACGAGTTGTGTGTTAATGAGGAGGAGTTGTGTGTTGATGAGGACGAGTTGTGGGTTGATGGGGACGGGCTGTGTGTTGATGAGGACGGGTTGTGTGTTGATGACGACGGGTTGTGTGTTGATGAGAATGGGTTGTTTGTTGAAGAGGACGGGCTGTGCGTTGATGAGGACGGGCTGTGTGTTGATGAGGACGGGCTGTGTGTTGATGAGGACGGGTTGTGTGTTGATGAGGAGGGGTTGTGTGTTGATGAGGAAGAGCTGTATGTTGATGCCGACGGGTTGTGTGTTGATGAGGACGGGCTGTGTGTTGACGAGGACGGGCTGTGCGTTGATGAGAAGGGGTTGTGTGTTGATGAGGACGGGCGGTGAGTTGATGAGGAGGGGTTGTGTGTTGATGAGGAGGGGTTGTGTGTTGATGAGGAGGGGTTGTGTGTTGATGAGGAGGGGTTGTGTGTTGATGAGGACGGGCTGTGTGTTAATGAGGACGGGCTGTGAGTTGATGAGGAGGGGTTGTGTGTTGATGAGGAGGGGTTGTGTGTTAATGAGGACGGGCTGTGAGTTGATGAGAACGGGTTGTGTGTTGATGACGACATGTTGTGTGTTGATGAGGACGGGCTGTGAGTTGATGAGGACGGGCTGTGAGTTGATGAGGACCGGCTGTAAGTTGATGAGGACGGGCTGTGTGTTGATGAGGACGGGCTGTGTGTTGATGAGGACGGGTTGTGAGTTGATGAGGACGGGCTCTATGTTGATGAGGACGGGCTGTGTGTTGATGAGGACGGGCTGTGAGTTGATGAGGACAGGCTGTGTGTTGATGACGACAGGCTGTAAGTTGATGAGGACGGGCTGTGTGTTGATGAGGACGGGCTGTGTGTTGATGAGGACGGGCTGTGTGTTGATGAGGACGGGCTGTGTGTTGATGAGGACGGGCTGTGTGTTGATGAGGACGGGCAGTGTGTTGATGAGTACGGGCTGTGTGTTGATGAGGACGGGCTGTGTGTTGATGAGGACGGGCTGTGTGTTGATGAGGACGGGCAGTGTGTTGATGAGGACGGGCTGTGTGTTGATGAGGACGGGCTGTGTGTTGATGAGGACAGGCTGTAAGTTGATGAGGACGGGCTGTGTGTTGATGAGGACGGGCAGTGTGTTGATGAGTACGGGCAGTGTGTTGATGAGGACGGGCTGTGTGTTGATGAGGAGGGGTTGTGTGTTGATGAGGACGGGCTGTGTGTTGATGAGGACGGGCTGTGTGTTGATGAGGACGGGTTGTGTGTTTATGAGGACGGGTTGTTTGTTGATGAGGACGGGTTGTGTGTTGATGGGGACGGGCTGTATGTTGATGAGGACGAGTTGTGGGTTGATGGGGACGGGCTGTGTGTTGATGAGAACGGATTGTGTGTTGATGAGGACGGGCTGTGTGTTGATGAGGACGTGTTGTTTGTTGATGAGGACGGGTTGTGTGTTGATGAGGACGGGTTGTGTGTTGATGAGGACGGGCTGTGTGTTGATGAGGACGTGATGTTTGTTGATGAGGACGGGTTGTGTGTTGATGAGGACGGGTTGTGTGTTGATGAGGACGAGTTGAGGGTTGATGGGGACGGGCTGTGTGTTGATGAGAACGGGTTGTGTGTTGATGAGGACGAGTTGTGGGTTGATGGGGACGGGCTGTGTGTTGATGAGGACGAGTTGTGTGTTGATGAGGACGGGTTGTGTGTTGATGAGGACGAGTTGTGGGTTGATGGGGACGGGCTGTGTGTTGATGAGGACGGGTTGTGTGTTGATGACGACGGGTTGTGTGTTGATGAGAACGGGTTGTTTGTTGATGAGGACGGGCTGTGCGTTGATGAGGACGGGCTGTGTGTTGATGAGGACGGGCTGTGTGTTGATGAGGACGGGTTGTGTGTTGATGAGGAGGGGTTGTGTGTTGATGAGGACGAGCTGTGTTGATGAGGATGGGCTGTGCGTTGATGAGGACGGGCTGTGAGTTGATGAGGAGGGGTTGTGTGTTGATGAGGAGGGGTTGTGTGTTGATGAGGACGGGTTGTGTGTTAATGAGTACGGGCTGTGAGTTGATGAGAACGGGTTGTGTGTTGATGACGACATGTTGTGTGTTGATGAGGACGGGCTGTGAGTTGATGAGGACGGGCTGTGAGTTGATGAGGACGGGCTGTGAGTTGATGAGGACGGGCTGTGTGTTGATGAGGACAGGCTGTGTGTTGATGAGGACGGGTTGTGTGGTGATGAGGACGGGCTCTATGTTGATGAGGACGGGCTGTGTGTTGATGAGGACGGGCTGTGCGTTGATGAGGACAGGCTGTGTGTTGATGACGACAGGCTGTAAGTTGATGAGGACGGGCTGTGTGTTGATGAGGACGGGCTGTGTGTTGATGAGGACGGGCTGTGTGTTGATGAGGACGGGCTGTGTGTTGATGAGGACGGGCTGTGTGTTGATGAGGACGGGCAGTGTGTTGATGAGTACGGGCTGTGTGTT
Source organism: Procambarus clarkii (assembly GCF_040958095.1). Lineage (NCBI taxonomy): Eukaryota > Metazoa > Arthropoda > Malacostraca > Decapoda > Cambaridae > Procambarus > Procambarus clarkii. Next base: position 19,606,875 of record NC_091236.1, read on the forward strand.
GATGAGGACGGGCTGTGTGTTGATGAGGACGGGCTGTGTGTTGATGAGGACGGGCAGTGTGTTGATGAGGACGGGCTGTGTGTTGATGAGGACGGGCTGTGTGTTGATGAGGACAGGCTGTAAGTTGATGAGGACGGGCTGGGTGTTGATGAGGACGGGCTGTGTGTTGATGAGGACAGGCTGTAAGTTGATGAGGACGGGCTGTGTGTTGATGAGGACGGGCTATGTGTTGATGAGGACGGGCTTAGTGTTGATGAGAACGGGCTGTGTGTTGATGAGGACGGGCTGTGTGTTGATGAGGACGGGCAGTGTGTTGATGAGGACGGGCTGTGTGTTGATGAGGACGGGCTGTGTGTTGATGAGGACGGGCTGTGTGTTGATGAGGACGGGCAGTGTGTTGATGAGGACGGGCTGTGTGTTGATGAGGACGGGCTGTGTGTTGATGAGGACGGGTTGTGAGTTGATGAGGACGGGCTGTGTGTTGATGAGGAGAGGCTGTGTGTTGATGAGGAAGGTCTGTGTGTTGATGAGGACGGGCTGTGTGTTGATGAGGACAGGCTATAAGTTGATGAGGACGGGCTGTGTGTTGATGAGGACGGGCTGTGTGTTGATGAGGACGGGCTGTGTGTTGATGAGGACGGGCTGTGTGTTGATGAGGACGGGCTGTGTATTGATGACGACGGGCAGTGTGTTGATGAGGACGGGCTGTGTGTTGATGAGGACGGGCTGTGTGTTGATGAGGACGGGCTGTGTGTTGATTAGGACGGGCAGTGTGTTAATGAGGACGGGTTGCGTGTTGATGAGGACGGGTTGTGTGTTTATGAGGACGGGCTGTGTGTTGATGAGGACGGGTTGTGTGTTGATGAGGACGGGTTGTGTGTTGATGAGGACGAGTTGTGGGTTGATGGGGACGGGCTGTGTGTTGATGAGGACGAGTTGTGTGTTGATGAGGACGGGTTGTGTGTTGATGAGGACGAGTTGTGGGTTGATGGGGACGGGCTGTGTGTTGATGAGGACGAGTTGTGTCTTGATGAGGACGGGTTGTGTGTTGATGAGGACGAGTTGTGGGTTGATGAGGACGGGTTGTGTGTTGATGAGGACGGGTTGTGTGTTGATGAGGATGGGCTGTGTGTTGATGAGGACGGGCTGTGAGTTGATGAGGAGGGGTTGTGTGTTGATGAGGAGGGGTTGTGTGTTGATGAGGACGGGCTGTGTGTTGATGAGGACGGGCTGTGTGTTGATGAGGACGGGTTGTGTGTTGATGAGGACGGGCTGTGTGTTAATGAGGACGGGTTGTGTGTTGATTTGGAGAGGTTGTGTGTTGATGAGGACGAGCTGTATGTTGATGACGACGGGTTGTGTGTTGATGAGGACGGGCTGTATGTTGATGAGAACGGGTTGTGTGTTGATGAGGACGGGTTGTGTGTTGATGAGGACGGGCTGTGAATTGATGATGACGGGTTGTGTGATGATAAGGACGGGCAGTGTGTTGATGAGGACGGGTTTTGTGTTGATGGGGACGGGCTGTGTGTTGATGAGGACGGGCTGTGAGTTGATGAGGAGGGGTTGTGTGTTGATGAAGAGGGGTTGTGTGTTGATGAGGACGGGCTGTGTGTTGATGAGGACGGGCTGTGTGTTTATGAGGACGGGTTGTTTGTTGATGAGGACGGGTTGTGTGTTGATGGGGACGGGCTGTATGTTGATGAGGATGAGTTGTGGGTTGATGGGGACGGGCTGTGTGTTGATAAGAACGGGTTGTGTGTTGATGAGGTCGGGCTGTGTGTTGATGAGGACGTGTTGTTTGTTGATGAGGACGGGTTGTGTGTTGATGAGGACGGGTTGTGTGTTGATGAGGACGGGCTGTGTGTTGATGAGGACGTGTTGTTCGTTGATGAGGACGGGTTGTGTGTTGATGAGAACGGGTTGTGTGTTGATGAGGACGAGTTGTGGGTTGATGGGGACGGGCTGTGTGTTGATAAGAACGGGTTGTGTGTTGATGAGGACGAGTTGTGGATTGATGGGGACGGGCTGTGTGTTGATGAGGACGAGTTGTGTGTTAATGAGGACGAGTTGTGTGTTGATGAGGACGAGTTGTGGATTGTTGGGGACGGGCTGTGTGTTGATGAGGACGAGTTGTGTGTTAATGAGGAGGAGTTGTGTGTTGATGAGGACGAGTTGTGGGTTGATGGGGACGGGCTGTGTGTTGATGAGGACGGGTTGTGTGTTGATGACGACGGGTTGTGTGTTGATGAGAATGGGTTGTTTGTTGAAGAGGACGGGCTGTGCGTTGATGAGGACGGGCTGTGTGTTGATGAGGACGGGCTGTGTGTTGATGAGGACGGGTTGTGTGTTGATGAGGAGGGGTTGTGTGTTGATGAGGAAGAGCTGTATGTTGATGCCGACGGGTTGTGTGTTGATGAGGACGGGCTGTGTGTTGACGAGGACGGGCTGTGCGTTGATGAGAAGGGGTTGTGTGTTGATGAGGACGGGCGGTGAGTTGATGAGGAGGGGTTGTGTGTTGATGAGGAGGGGTTGTGTGTTGATGAGGAGGGGTTGTGTGTTGATGAGGAGGGGTTGTGTGTTGATGAGGACGGGCTGTGTGTTAATGAGGACGGGCTGTGAGTTGATGAGGAGGGGTTGTGTGTTGATGAGGAGGGGTTGTGTGTTAATGAGGACGGGCTGTGAGTTGATGAGAACGGGTTGTGTGTTGATGACGACATGTTGTGTGTTGATGAGGACGGGCTGTGAGTTGATGAGGACGGGCTGTGAGTTGATGAGGACCGGCTGTAAGTTGATGAGGACGGGCTGTGTGTTGATGAGGACGGGCTGTGTGTTGATGAGGACGGGTTGTGAGTTGATGAGGACGGGCTCTATGTTGATGAGGACGGGCTGTGTGTTGATGAGGACGGGCTGTGAGTTGATGAGGACAGGCTGTGTGTTGATGACGACAGGCTGTAAGTTGATGAGGACGGGCTGTGTGTTGATGAGGACGGGCTGTGTGTTGATGAGGACGGGCTGTGTGTTGATGAGGACGGGCTGTGTGTTGATGAGGACGGGCTGTGTGTTGATGAGGACGGGCAGTGTGTTGATGAGTACGGGCTGTGTGTTGATGAGGACGGGCTGTGTGTTGATGAGGACGGGCTGTGTGTTGATGAGGACGGGCAGTGTGTTGATGAGGACGGGCTGTGTGTTGATGAGGACGGGCTGTGTGTTGATGAGGACAGGCTGTAAGTTGATGAGGACGGGCTGTGTGTTGATGAGGACGGGCTGTGTGTTGATGAGGACAGGCTGTAAGTTGATGAGGACGGGCTGTGTGTTGAAGAGGACGGGCTATGTGTTGATGAGGACGGGCTTAGTGTTGATGAGAACGGGCTGTGTGTTGATGAGGACGGGCTGTGTGTTGATGAGGACGGGCAGTGTGTTGATGAGGACGGGCTGTGTGTTGATGAGGACGGGCTGTGTGTTGATGAGGACGGGCTGTGTGTTGATGAGGACGGGCAGTGTGTTGATGAGGACGGGCTGTGTGTTGATGAGGACGGGCTGTGTGTTGATGAGGACGGGTTGTGAGTTGATGAGGACGGGCTGTGAGTTGATGAGGACAGGCTGTGTGTTGATGAGGAAGGTCTGTGTGTTGATGAGGACGGGCTGTGTGTTGATGAGGACAGGCTATAAGTTGATGAGGACGGGCTGTGTGTTGATGAGGACGGGCTGTGTGTTGATGAGGACGGGCTGTGTGTTGATGAGGGCGGGCTGTGTGTTGATGAGGACGGGCTGTGTATTGATGACGACGGGCAGTGTGTTGATGAGGACGGGCTGTGTGTTGATGAGGACGGGGTGTGTGTTGATGAGGACGGGCTGTGTGTTGATGAGGACGGGCAGTGTGTTAATGAGGACGGGTTGCGTGTTGATGAGGACGGGTTGTGTGTTTATGAGGACGGGCTGTGTGTTGATGAGGACGGGTTGTGTGTTGATGAGGACGGGTTGTGTGTTGATGAGGACGAGTTGTGGGTTGATGGGGACGGGCTGTGTGTTGATGAGGACGAGTTGTGTGTTGATGAGGACGGGTTGTGTGTTGATGAGGACGAGTTGTGGGTTGATGGGGACGGGCTGTGTGTTGATGAGGACGAGTTGTGTCTTGATGAGGACGGGTTGTGTGTTGATGAGGACGAGTTGTGGGTTGATGAGGACGGGTTGTGTGTTGATGAGGACGGGTTGTGTGTTGATGAGGATGGGCTGTGTGTTGATGAGGACGGGCTGTGAGTTGATGAGGAGGGGTTGTGTGTTGATGAGGAGGGGTTGTGTGTTGATGAGGACGGGCTGTGTGTTGATGAGGACGGGCTGTGTGTTGATGAGGACGGGTTGTGTGTTGATGAGGACGGGCTGTGTGTTAATGAGGACGGGTTGTGTGTTGATTTGGAGAGGTTGTGTGTTGATGAGGACGAGCTGTATGTTGATGACGACGGGTTGTGTGTTGATGAGGACGGGCTGTATGTTGATGAGAACGGGTTGTGTGTTGATGAGGACGGGTTGTGTGTTGATGAGGACGGGCTGTGAATTGATGATGACGGGTTGTGTGATGATAAGGACGGGCAGTGTGTTGATGAGGACAAGTTGTGTGTTGATGAGGACGGGTTGTGTGTTGATGAGGATGGGCTGTGTGTTGATGAGGACGGGTTTTGTGTTGATGGGGACGGGCTGTGTGTTGATGAGGACGGGCTGTGAGTTGATGAGGAGGGGTTGTGTGTTGATGAAGAGGGGTTGTGTGTTGATGAGGACGGGCTGTGTGTTGATGAGGACGGGCTGTGTTTATGAGGACGGGTTGTTTGTTGATGAGGACGGGTTGTGTGTTGATGGGGACGGGCTGTATGTTGATGAGGATGAGTTGTGGGTTGATGGGGACGGGCTGTGTGTTGATAAGAACGGGTTGTGTGTTGATGAGGTCGGGCTGTGTGTTGATGAGGACGTGTTGTTTGTTGATGAGGACGGGTTGTGTGTTGATGAGGACGGGTTGTGTGTTGATGAGGACGGGCTGTGTGTTGATGAGGACGTGTTGTTCGTTGATGGGGACGGGCTGTGTGTTGATAAGAACGGGTTGTGTGTTGATGAGGACGAGTTGTGGATTGATGGGGACGGGCTGTGTGTTGATGAGGACGAGTTGTGTGTTAATGAGGACGAGTTGTGTGTTGATGATGACGAGTTGTGGATTGTTGGGGACGGGCTGTGTGTTGATGAGGACGAGTTGTGTGTTAATGAGGAGGAGTTGTGTGTTGATGAGGACGAGTTGTGGGTTGATGGGGACGGGCTGGGTGTTGATGAGGACGGGTTGTGTGTTGATGACGACGGGTTGTGTGTTGATGAGAATGGGTTGTATGTTGAAGAGGACGGGCTGTGCGTTGATGAGGACGGGCTGTGTGTTGATGAGGACGGGCTGTGTGTTGATGAGGACGGGTTGTGTGTTGATGAGGAGGGGTTGTGTGTTGATGAGGAAGAGCTGTATGTTGATGCCGACGGGTTGTGTGTTGATGAGGACGGGCTGTGTGTTGACGAGGACGGGCTGTGCGTTGATGAGGACGGGTTGTGTGTTGATGAGGACGGGCGGTGAGTTGATGAGGAGGGGTTGTGTGTTGATGAGGAGGGGTTGTGTGTTGATGAGGAGGGGTTGTGTGTTGATGAGGAGGGGTTGTGTGTTGATGAGGACGGGCTGTGTGTTAATGAGGACGGGCTGTGAGTTGATGAGGAGGGGTTGTGTGTTGATGAGGACAGGCTGTAAGTTGATGAGGACGGGCTGTGTGTTGATGAGGACGGGCTGTGTGTTGATGAGGACAGGCTGTAAGTTGATGAGGACGGGCTGTGTGTTGAAGAGGACGGGCTATGTGTTGATGAGGACGGGCTTAGTGTTGATGAGAACGGGCTGTGTGTTGATGAGGACGGGCTGTGTGTTGATGAGGACGGGCAGTGTGTTGATGAGGACGGGCTGTGTGTTGATGAGGACGGGCTGTGTGTTGATGAGGACGGGCTGTGTGTTGATGAGGACGGGCAGTGTGTTGATGAGGACGGGCTGTGTGTTGATGAGGACGGGCTGTGTGTTGATGAGGACGGGTTGTGAGTTGATGAGGACGGGCTGTGAGTTGATGAGGACAGGCTGTGTGTTGATGAGGAAGGTCTGTGTGTTGATGAGGACGGGCTGTGTGTTGATGAGGACAGGCTATAAGTTGATGAGGACGGGCTGTGTGTTGATGAGGACGGGCTGTGTGTTGATGAGGACGGGCTGTGTGTTGATGAGGGCGGGCTGTGTGTTGATGAGGACGGGCTGTGTATTGATGACGACGGGCAGTGTGTTGATGAGGACGGGCTGTGTGTTGATGAGGACGGGGTGTGTGTTGATGAGGACGGGCTGTGTGTTGATGAGGACGGGCAGTGTGTTAATGAGGACGGGTTGCGTGTTGATGAGGACGGGTTGTGTGTTTATGAGGACGGGCTGTGTGTTGATGAGGACGGGTTGTGTGTTGATGAGGACGGGTTGTGTGTTGATGAGGACGAGTTGTGGGTTGATGGGGACGGGCTGTGTGTTGATGAGGACGAGTTGTGTGTTGATGAGGACGGGTTGTGTGTTGATGAGGACGAGTTGTGGGTTGATGGGGACGGGCTGTGTGTTGATGAGGACGAGTTGTGTCTTGATGAGGACGGGTTGTGTGTTGATGAGGACGAGTTGTGGGTTGATGAGGACGGGTTGTGTGTTGATGAGGACGGGTTGTGTGTTGATGAGGATGGGCTGTGTGTTGATGAGGACGGGCTGTGAGTTGATGAGGAGGGGTTGTGTGTTGATGAGGAGGGGTTGTGTGTTGATGAGGACGGGCTGTGTGTTGATGAGGACGGGCTGTGTGTTGATGAGGACGGGTTGTGTGTTGATGAGGACGGGCTGTGTGTTAATGAGGACGGGTTGTGTGTTGATTTGGAGAGGTTGTGTGTTGATGAGGACGAGCTGTATGTTGATGACGACGGGTTGTGTGTTGATGAGGACGGGCTGTATGTTGATGAGAACGGGTTGTGTGTTGATGAGGACGGGTTGTGTGTTGATGAGGACGGGCTGTGAATTGATGATGACGGGTTGTGTGATGATAAGGACGGGCAGTGTGTTGATGAGGACAAGTTGTGTGTTGATGAGGACGGGTTGTGTGTTGATGAGGATGGGCTGTGTGTTGATGAGGACGGGTTTTGTGTTGATGGGGACGGGCTGTGTGTTGATGAGGACGGGCTGTGAGTTGATGAGGAGGGGTTGTGTGTTGATGAAGAGGGGTTGTGTGTTGATGAGGACGGGCTGTGTGTTGATGAGGACGGGCTGTGTTTATGAGGACGGGTTGTTTGTTGATGAGGACGGGTTGTGTGTTGATGGGGACGGGCTGTATGTTGATGAGGATGAGTTGTGGGTTGATGGGGACGGGCTGTGTGTTGATAAGAACGGGTTGTGTGTTGATGAGGTCGGGCTGTGTGTTGATGAGGACGTGTTGTTTGTTGATGAGGACGGGTTGTGTGTTGATGAGGACGGGTTGTGTGTTGATGAGGACGGGCTGTGTGTTGATGAGGACGTGTTGTTCGTTGATGGGGACGGGCTGTGTGTTGATAAGAACGGGTTGTGTGTTGATGAGGACGAGTTGTGGATTGATGGGGACGGGCTGTGTGTTGATGAGGACGAGTTGTGTGTTAATGAGGACGAGTTGTGTGTTGATGATGACGAGTTGTGGATTGTTGGGGACGGGCTGTGTGTTGATGAGGACGAGTTGTGTGTTAATGAGGAGGAGTTGTGTGTTGATGAGGACGAGTTGTGGGTTGATGGGGACGGGCTGGGTGTTGATGAGGACGGGTTGTGTGTTGATGACGACGGGTTGTGTGTTGATGAGAATGGGTTGTATGTTGAAGAGGACGGGCTGTGCGTTGATGAGGACGGGCTGTGTGTTGATGAGGACGGGCTGTGTGTTGATGAGGACGGGTTGTGTGTTGATGAGGAGGGGTTGTGTGTTGATGAGGAAGAGCTGTATGTTGATGCCGACGGGTTGTGTGTTGATGAGGACGGGCTGTGTGTTGACGAGGACGGGCTGTGCGTTGATGAGGACGGGTTGTGTGTTGATGAGGACGGGCGGTGAGTTGATGAGGAGGGGTTGTGTGTTGATGAGGAGGGGTTGTGTGTTGATGAGGAGGGGTTGTGTGTTGATGAGGAGGGGTTGTGTGTTGATGAGGACGGGCTGTGTGTTAATGAGGACGGGCTGTGAGTTGATGAGGAGGGGTTGTGTGTTGATGAGGAGGGGTTGTGTGTTGATGAGGACGGGTTGTGTGTTAATGAGGACGGGCTGTGAGTTGATGAGAACGGGTTGTGTGTTGATGACGACATGTTGTGTGTTGATGAGGACGGGCTGTGAGTTGATGAGGACGGGCTGTGAGTTGATGAGGACCGGCTGTAAGTTGATGAGGACGGGCTGTGTGTTGATGAGGACGGGCTGTGTGTTGATGAGGACGGGTTGTGAGTTGATGAGGACGGGCTGTGTGTTGATGGGGACGGGCAGTGTGTTGATGAGGACGGGTTGTGAGTTGATGAGGACGGGTTGTGTGTTGATGAGGACAGGCTGTGTGCTGATGAGGACGGGCTGTGAGTTGATAGGGACGGGCTGTGTGTTGATGAGGACGGGCTGTGTGTTGATGAGGACGGGTTGTGAGTTGATGAGGACGGGCTGTGTGTTGATGAGGACGGGCTGTGTGCTGATGGGGACGGGCAGTGTCTTGATGAGGACGGGTTGTGAGTTGATGAGGACGGGTTGTGTGTTGATGAGGACGAGCTGTGTGTTGATGGGGACGGGCTGTGTGTTGATGAGGACGGGCTGTGTGTTGATGAGGACGGGCTGTGTGTTGATGAGGACGGGCAGTGTGTTGATGAGGACGGGCTGTGTGTTGATGAGGACGGGCTGTGTGTTGATGAGGACGGGCTGTGTGTTGATGAGGACGGGCAGTGTGTTGATGAGGACGGGCTGTGTGTTGATGAGGACGGGCTGTGTGTTGATGAGGACGGGTTGTGAGTTGATGAGGACGGGTTGTGTGTTGATGAGGACAGGCTGTGTGTTGATGAGGACGGGCTGTGAGTTGATGAGGACGGGTTGTGAGTTGATGAGGACGGGTTGTGTGTTGATGAGGACGGGTTGTGTTTTGATGAGGACAGGCTGTGTGTTGATGAGGACGGGTTGTGTGTTGATGAGGATGGGCTGTGTGTTGATGAGGACGGGCTGTGAGTTGATGAGGAGGGGTTGTGTGTTGATGAGGAGGGGTTGTGTGTTGATGAGGACGGGCTGTGTGTTGATGAGGACGGGCTGTGTGTTGATGAGGACGGGCTGTGTGTTGATGAGGACGGGCTGTGTGTTGATGAGGTCAGGTTGCATAACTAATGACGTTCGAAAAGTCCTTCGCTAACGATCTCCGTTCGAATCACATTACCGTAAATGCTTCACCCACGCACTACAAACACAAATACTTTGCCATCAGAGCCTAAACAGCGGGCCTAAGCAACCTTACGCCTTGATATGCTAATATAGAATATTATTAATAATTTTTTAAGAAAATCCCTATTTTGAATATTCATTATGTAAAATTGACGAATGAGCGTTAGGGAGGTTGGTCGCTGGATGGACAAACATTGCCTGAAGACAAGTAGTAATAATACTAATAAGTGCTTTTGAACAGGAAACCGTAAATCGCGTCGGTTAAGAAAGGCTTTCTTTATAGAGCGGTGGTTCGCTAGAACAAGCAGACGAGGATCATTGATCATTAACTGCTAACCGGGCAATTGCTTCCCCGTCCCGCCACCAGGAGTGGGCCGCCACACTGACGACGCTACGGCAGAGTGCATCATGGGAACAACCTGTACAGTGACGATGGAGGCATCAGAGATATTAGAGGTGCCACAGACATCAGAAGCATCAGAGTGCTGTCAGGTATCAGCCATGAGAAGCAGCAGAGGCCGGAGCGGCACCAGGCTGCCACCCATGAAGGAGGTCCAGAGTGTAAGACTGTGCTGGGTGTTGAGGAGGCGAGGACACTACTTCCCGCTCAGGGAAGACAGGACCCCAACGACGATATTATAGTACCGAACTTACCATTGTTTCAAGTATTATCATTTTATGGACATTCTACAAGTGGAATACAGAGTAGATGTAGATGGACATCAACATCTTTATCTATGGATGTATAGTACAGGGTATTCTACATCCAAAGAATAAACCATCAACCATAACTACCACAACACAGGACCCACCTATTATAACTACCACAACACAGGAACCATCAACCATAACAACCACAACACAGGAACCACCTATTATAACTACCACAACACAGGAACCACCTATTATAACTACCACAACACAGGAACCATCTACTATAACTGCAGCAACACTGGAATACAATAAAAAGATCAGCTACCTTACATTTTGAAGATCTTTCTAGGAGACTGTCAAATTATCTGGAAGATATTTTTCTTGATAGAACGCTAACATAACACTGTCATGCATAACACAATGTAACATAACACTGTCATGCATAACACAATGTAACATAACACTCTCATGCATAACACTAACATAACATTAACTAGCGTTACACAGAGTAACGTACTGCCATCTACTATAACATTATTTTGCGTTTCTCTATCAAACGTAACTCTAATGTAGCACTATCTTAGGTAACGCTATGTAACGTAACACTATCTTATGCATCACTACCTAACTTAACACTATCTTATGCATCACTACCTAACTTAACAATATCAGGCATAACATCACCTAACATACCAATATATTAAGTTACACTATCAAACGTAAAACTATCTTATGTAACACTATGTAATGTAACAATATCTTTTGTAATAATATCTTATGTAACACTATGCTATGTAACACTATTTAACGCAACAACACCTTACGTAACATCAATGCAACATTATCCTACGCAACACTATCCAAAGTAACAATATGCTACGTAACACTATCAAATGTATTAGTATATTACGTAACAATATCTAAGGTAACACATCTAATGTTAGAAATGGTTCACCAATTAGCACAATTTAAGATGCCGGCGCTCAATCAAGAAAACGGTTAATTGCGAATTATCAAAGGGGGAAAGAGCCAAGCAATTAGGACTATATAGCCCTTGGAAGGGATCAGTATAAGGATTTGGGATGGGACGGGGGAAAGGAATGGTGCCTAACCAATTGGACGGTCGGGGATTGAACGCCGACCTGCATGAAGCCAGACCGTCGCTCTACCGTCCAGCCCAAGTGGTTGGATCAGTATTATAGAAATGAATGCTAGATATTGGAAAACCAGAACGACCTTTACATAGATGACCTCCCTAGTTATGACCAAACAGTCTTTGTTGACCAAACCACACACTAGAAAGTGAAGGGACGACGACTTTTCGGTCCGTCCTGCACCATTCCCAAGTCATTTGTGAATGGTCGACTTGAGAATAGTCCAATCGACTTGAGAATAGTCCAATCGACTTGAGAATGGTCCAGGACGGACTGAAACGTCGTCGTCCCTTCACTTTCTAGTGTGTGGTTTGGTCAACATATTTCAGCCTCGTTATTGTGACTCATCGTCGGCAAGCAGTCTGTATTCACCCAGCCCCTTTGTTGAGCACACATTTCCCTTTGACAGAACCTAAGATCTAACCTTAAATAGTAACAGTTGCTAAAACAAAGAAGTATTATCTGTCCTATCAACTCAATTATTAGAAACAAGACACAAACCTCAACAATATCAGTGCCACTAATAAAGATAAGGAATTTAGCCTCAATATCGCAATATCCGTCTAGTAATAGTTATTAACCATGCATCAATATCCCACTACCTAGTAGTAAAGGTTATAAAACCGGTATCAATATGTACCCACTAGTAAAAGTTAAAAGCCCGTCACCAATATCCTAGTGCCAACTAGTAAAGATTATTAACCCCACATCAATATACCATTACCCACAAGTAAAGGTTACAAACTATAAATAATATAGTACCCACTAGTAAAGGTTAAAAGCCCGTCATCAATATCCTGGTTTCAACTAGTAAAAGTTATTAACCCCAGCATTAATAACCAATCATCCACTAATATAAAACAACCATTCACCATCAAAACAACTACACCAACCACCACCACTGTGGGAAATTTTATCCACTGTATCAACATTATTATCTAAGAAATTTATTATTTTTGTATCATATCAAAATCATATTAGAATCACTTCAGATTTAAAATATCCTACATCACTGAATCCTACATGACAATGCTACCGTGATCCCATTTGACTTTTGGGCCCAAATGGGTCTACATGACTTTATGCATTATTTCTCAAGGAACTTGATGATTCAAGACGAATATCTTAATTAAAAAACTATTGGAACATCAATCAATTTCCGGTGAGGATTAATTCAAATCCTTAATAAGAATCAATGGTGCTAACAACTACTACCCATAATGTTTAAATTCCTATATCTAATTATATTGTAATCACATTTTATCATATGTCTAGACAGTAAAAATAATCAATAAATATTCATTGAAGGCTACTTTGCTCTGGGAGGATGGGGGACGATGGCTGGGAGAGATGCGCCCACCACCACCCGAGGCCAGAACGTTTTTTACATAAACAGTGCAAACACGTGATGGTGCCTTGCGAACATTTTCAGTAAAGGACACCACACTAACTTATCATTATCACCAGTGATTACTCTCTAGAAACTGGGGAGTACCTGGACTATATATATAAGGAAAATTCCTAGTACTTTATCTAAATAAGAGTGAAGAGAGTGGCTCATAACAGCTGATATGTTGAATTGTCTGGAGGAGGATTATAGATCATCAATCAACTTTTTCATTCACACTTAAGGCCCCACATGCCATTTACAACCCACAGTCTGTCATTAGGACTAGAGGAGCTAGGAATTACAACCCTAGCGAGAGGCTTTAGTTGTATTAATTTTGCATACAGTAATTTTTAATTTAATACAGAGCAAGTTTTAAGTAGTTCTCCTCATATATCAATCCCGGCAATTTTTCCACAAACACCACCACCATCAGCACCACCACAACCACCACCACTGCCACCACCACCACCACCATCAGCACCACCACCACCACCACCACCATCAGCACCACCACAACCACCACCACAACAACCACCACCACCACCATCAGCACCACCACAACCACCACCACAACAACCACCACCACCACCATCAGCACCACCACAACCACCACCACCACCACCACCACCACCACCATCAGCACCACCACAACCACCACCACAACCACCACCACCACCACCATCAGCACCACCACAACCACCACCACTGCCACCACCACCACCACCATCAGCACCACCACCACCACCACCACCATCAGCACCACCACAACCACCACCACAACAACCACCACCACCACCATCAGCACCACCACAACCACCACCACAACAACCACCACCACCACCATCAGCACCACCACAACCACCACCACCACCACCACCACCACCACCATCAGCACCACCACAACCACCACCACAACCACCACCACCACCACCATCAGCACCACCACAACCACCACCACCACCACCACAACCACCACCACCACCACCATCAGCACCACCACCACCACCACCACCACCACAAGCACCACCACCACCACCACCATCAGCACCACCACCACCACCACCACCACCACAAGCACCACCACCACCACCACCATCAGCACCACCACCACCACCACCACCACAAGCACCACCACCACCACCACCATCAGCACCACCACCACAACCACCACCACAAGCACCACCACCACCACCACCATCAGCACCACCACCACAACCACCACCAAAACCACCACCACCACCATCAGCACCACCACCACCACCACCACCACCACAAGCACCACCACCACCACCACCATCAGCACCACCACCACCACCACCACCATCAGCACCACCACCACAACCACCACCAAAACCACCACCACCACCATCAGCACCACCACCACCACCACCACCACCACAAGCACCACCACCACCACCACCATCAGCACCACCACCACCACCACCACTGCCACCACCACCACCAACAACAACAACAACAACAACAATAACAACAACACAAACAACAAGGACCCACCATAGACAAATACACCTCCCACTCTGCAGGAAAGCGAACACTACACCCGCCAGCAGATACGGAACACCCGCCAGCAGACACGGAACACCCGCCAACAGACACGCTACACCCGTCAGCAGACACTCTACATCCGCCAGCAGACACTCTACATCCGCCAGCAGACACCGACCACCCGTCAGCAGACATAGAGCACCTGCCAGCAGACACGCTACACCCGCCAGCAGACACAGAACACCCGCCGGCAGACACGGAACACCCGCCAGCTGACACGTTACTCCCGTCAGCAGACACGCTACACTCGCCAGCAGACACGTTACACCCGCCAACAGACACGCTACACTCGCTAGCAGACACGCTACACCTGCCAGCAGACACGCTACACCCACCAGCAGACACGTTACACCCGCCAGCAGACACGCTACACCCGCCAGCAAACACGCTACACCCACCAGCAGACACGCTACACCCGCCAGCAGACACGCTACACCAGCCAGCATACAGGCTACACCCGCAAGCAGACACGCTAAACTCGCCAGCAGACACGCTACACCCGCCAACAGACACGCTACACTCGTCAGCAGACACTCTACGTCCGCAAGCAGACACCGAACACCATCCAGCAGACATAGAGCACCTGCCAACAGACACGCTACACTCGCTAGCAGACACGCTACGCCTGCCAGCAGACACGCTACACCCTCCAACAGACAGGCTACACTCGAAAGCAGACACGCTACACTCGCTAACAGACTCGCTACACCTGCCAGCAGACACGCTACACCAACCAGCATACAGGCTACACCCGCCAGCAGAAAATCTACACTCGCCAGCAGACACGCTGCACCCGCCAGCATACACGCTACAGCTGCCAGCAGACTGGCTACACCCGCTAGTAGACACGCTACACTCGTCAGCAGACACGCTACACCCGCCAGCAGACACCGAACACCCGCCAGCAGAGAAAGAGCACCTGCCAGCAGACACGCTACACCCGCCAGCAGACACAGAACACCCGCTATCAGACACGGAACACCCGCCAGCTGACACGTTACTCCCGCCAGCAGACACGCTACACTCGCCAGCAGACACGTTACACCCGCCAACAGACACGCTACACTCGCTAGCAGACACGCTACACCTACCAGCAGACACGCTACACCCGCCAGCAGACACGTTACATCCCTCAGCAGACACGCTACACCCGCCAGCAGAAACGCTACACCAGCCAGCATACAGGCTACACCCGCAAGCAGACACGCTAAACTCGCCAGCAAACACTCTACACCCGCCAGGAGACACGCTACACCCGCTATCAGACACGCTACACTTGCCAGCAGACACGCTACACCCGCCAACAGACATGCTACATCCGCCAGCAGATACGCTACACCCGCCAGCAGACACGCTACACCACCAGCCGACACGCGACACCCGCTATCAGACACGCTACACACGAAAGCAGACATGCTACACCTGCCAGCAGACACGCTACACCCGTCAGCAGACACTCTACGTCCGCCAGCATACACCGAACACCCGCCAGCAGACATAGAGCACCTGCCAGCAGACACGCTACACCCGCCAGCAGACACAGAACACCCGCCCGCAGACACGGAACACCCGCGAGCTGACACGTTACTCCCGTCAGCAGACACTCTACATTCGCAAGCAGACAGGCTACACCAACTAGCATACAGGATACACCCGCCAGCACACACGCTACACTTGCCAGCAGACACGCTACACCCGCCAGCAGCCACGCTACACATGCTAGCAGACTCGCTAAACCCGCCTGCAGACATGCAACCCCCCAAAAGCAGACTGGCTACACCCGCCAGCAGACACGCTGGACCTAGTAGCATACAGGCTACACCCGCCAGCAGACACGCTACACTAGCAAGCAGACACGCTACACCCGCCAGCAGACATGCTGCCCTCGCCAGCAGGCACGCTACACCTGCCAGCAGACTGGCTACACCCGCCAGCAGACACGGTACACCAACCAGCATACAGGTTACAACCGCCAGCATACACGCTACACCCGCCAGCGTACACGCTACACCTGCCAGCAGACACGCAACACCTGACAGTAGACAGGCTACACCCGCCAACAGACACGCTACACTCGCTAGCAGACACGCTACATTCGCCAGCAGACACGCTACACCCGCCAGCAGACACGCTACACCAGCCAGCAGGCAAGCGACACCCGCCAGCAGACAAGCTACACTTGCCAGCAGACACGCTACACCTGACAGCAGACACAGAACACCCGCCCGCAGACACGGAACACCCGCGAGCTGACACGTTACTCCCGTCAGCAGACACTCTACACTCGCCAGCAGACAGGCTACACCAACTAGCATACAGGATACACCCGCCAGCACACACGCTACACTTGCCAGCAGACACGCTACACCCGCCAGCAGCGACGCTACACATGCTTGCAGACTGGCTACACCCGACAGCAGACATGCTACTCCTGCCAGCAGACAGGTTACACCCGCCAGCAGACTCGCGACACCCGCCAGCAGACACGCTACACCCGCCAGCAGACACGCAACACCTGACAGTAGACAGGCTACACCCGCCAACAGACACGCTACACTCGCTAGCAGACACGCTACATTCGCCAGCAGACACGCTACACCCGCCAGCAGACACGCTACACCAGCCAGCAGGCAAGCGACACCCGCCAGCAGACAAGCTACACTTGCCAGCAGACACGCTACACCTGACAGCAGACACAGAACACCCGCCCGCAGACACGGAACACCCGCGAGCTGACACGTTACTCCCGTCAGCAGACACTCTACACTCGCCAGCAGACAGGCTACACCAACTAGCATACAGGATACACCCGCCAGCACACACGCTACACTTGCCAGCAGACACGCTACACCCGCCAGCAGCGACGCTACACATGCTTGCAGACTGGCTACACCCGACAGCAGACATGCTACTCCTGCCAGCAGACAGGTTACACCCGCCAGCAGACTCGCGACACCCGCCAGCAGACACGCTACACCCGCCAGCAGACACGCTACACCCGCCAGCAGACACGCTACACATGCCAGCAGACTGGCTACACTCGCCAGCGGACACGCTACACCCGCCAGCAGACAGGCTACACCCGCCAGCAGACACGCTACACCAGCCAGCAGAGAGGCTACACCCGCCAGCAGACACGCGACTCCCGCCAGCAGACACGCTAAACCCGCCTGCAGACATGCTACCCCCAAAAGCAGACTGGCTACACCCGCCAGCAGACACGCTGGACCTAGTAGCATACAGGCTACACCCGCCAGCAGACACGCTACACCCGCCAGCGGACACGCTACACCTGCCAGCAGACACGCTACACCTGACAGCAGACAGGCTACACCCGCCAACAGACACGCTACACTCGCTAGCAGACTCGCGACACCCGCCAGCAGACACGCTACACCCGCCAGCAGACACGCTACACCCGCCAGCAGACACGCTACACATGCCAGCAGACTGGCTACACCCGCCAGCGGACACGCTACACCCGCCAGCAGACAGGCGACACCCGCCAGCAGACACGCTAAACCCGCCTGCAGACATGCTACCCCCCAAAAGCAGACTGGCTACACCCGCCAGCAGACACGCTGGACCTAGTAGCATACAGGCTACACCCGCCAGCAGACACGCTACACTAGCAAGCAGACACGCTACACCCGCCAGCAGACATGCTGCCCTCGCCAGCAGGCACGCTACACCTGCCAGCAGACTGGCTACACCCGCCAGCAGACACGGTACACCAACCAGCATACAGGTTACAACCGCCAGCATACACGCTACACCCGCCAGCGTACACGCTACACCTGCCAGCAGACACGCAACACCTGACAGTAGACAGGCTACACCCGCCAACAGACACGCTACACTCGCTAGCAGACACGCTACATTCGCCAGCAGACACGCTACACCCGCCAGCAGACACGCTACACCAGCCAGCAGGCAAGCGACACCCGCCAGCAGACAAGCTACACTTGCCAGCAGACACGCTACACCTGACAGCAGACACAGAACACCCGCCCGCAGACACGGAACACCCGCGAGCTGACACGTTACTCCCGTCAGCAGACACTCTACACTCGCCAGCAGACAGGCTACACCAACTAGCATACAGGATACACCCGCCAGCACACACGCTACACTTGCCAGCAGACACGCTACACCCGCCAGCAGCGACGCTACACATGCTTGCAGACTGGCTACACCCGACAGCAGACATGCTACTCCTGCCAGCAGACAGGTTACACCCGCCAGCAGACTCGCGACACCCGCCAGCAGACACGCTACACCCGCCAGCAGACACGCTACACCCGCCAGCAGACACGCTACACATGCCAGCAGACTGGCTACACTCGCCAGCGGACACGCTACACCCGCCAGCAGACAGGCTACACCCGCCAGCAGACACGCTACACCAGCCAGCAGAGAGGCTACACCCGCCAGCAGACACGCGACTCCCGCCAGCAGACACGCTAAACCCGCCTGCAGACATGCTACCCCCCAAAAGCAGACTGGCTACACCCGCCAGCAGACACGCTGGACCTAGTAGCATACAGGCTACACCCGCCAGCAGACACGCTACACCCGCCAGCGTACACGCTACACCTGCCAGCAGACACGCTACACCTGACAGTAGACAGGCTACACCCGCCAACAGACACGCTACACTCGCTAGCAGATACGCTACATTCGCCAGCAGACACGCTACACCCGCCAGCAGACACGCTACAACAGCCAGCAGGCAAGCGACACCCGCCAGCAGACAAGCTACACTTGCCAGCAGACACGCTACACCTGACAGCAGACAGGCTATACACGCCAGCAGACTCGCTACACCCGCCAGCAGACTCGCTACACCCTCCAGCAGACACGCAACACCCGCCAGCAGACTGGATACACCCGCCAGCAGACACGCTACCCCCCAAAAGCAGACTGGCTACATCCGCCAGCAGACACGCTACACTTGCCAGCAGACACGCTACACCCGCCAGCAGACACGCTACACATGCCAGCAGATTGGCTACACCAGCCAGCAGACACGCTACACTCGTCAGCAGACAGGCTACACCCGCCAGCAGACAAGCTACACCTGCCAGCAGACAGGCTACATCCGCCAGCAGACACGGGACACCCGCCAGCAGACACGCTACATCAGCCAGCATACAGGTTACACCCGCCAGCCGACACGCTACACATGCCAGCAGATTGCCTACACCAGCCAGCAGACACGCTACACCCGTCAGCAGACAGGCTACACCCGCCAGCAGACACGCTACATCAGCCAGCATACAGGTTACACCCGCCATCAGACACGCTACACCGGCTATCAGACACGCTACACACGCAAGCAGACATGCTACACCAGTCAACAGACACGCTACCCCTAAAAAGCAGACTGGCTACACCCGCCAGCAGACATGCTCCACCTGCCAACAGACACGCTACCCCTCAAACGCAGACTGGCTACACCCGCCAGCAGACACGCTACACCCGCCAACAGACACGCTACCCCTGAAAAGCAGACTGGCTACACCCGCCAGCAGACACGCTACACCAACTAGCATATAGGTTACACCCTCCATCAGACACGCTACACTTGTCAGCAGACACGCTACACCCGCCAGCAGACACACTGCCCCCTCCAGCAGGCAAGCTACACCTGCCAGCAGACTGGCTACACACCCCAGCAGACACGCTACACCAGCCAGCAGGCAAGCGACACCCGCCAGCAGACATGCTACACTTGCCAGCAGACACGCTACACCTGACAGCAGACAGGCTATACACGCCAGCAGACTCGCTACACCCGCCAGCAGACTCGCTACACCCTCCAGCAGACACGCAACACCCGCCAGCAGACTGGATACACCCTCCAGCAGACACGCTACCCCCCAAAAGCAGACAGGCTACATCCGCCAGCAGACACGCTACACCAACTAGCATACAGGCTCCACCCGCCAGCTGACACGCTACACTTGCCAGCAGACACGCTACACCCGCCAGAAGACACGCTACACATGCCAGCAGATTAGCTACACCAGCCAGCAGACACGCTACACCCGTCAGCAGACAGGCTACACCCGCCAGCAGACACGCTACACCTGCCAGCAGACAGGCTACATCCGCCAGCAGACACGCGACACCCGCCAGCAGACACGCTACATCTGCCAGCATACAGGTTACACCCGCCAGCCGACACGCTACACATGCCAGCAGATTGGCTACACCAGCCAGCAGACACACTACACCCGTCAGTAGACAGGCTACACCCGCCATCAGACACGGTACACCCGCCAGGAGACACGCGACACTCGCAAGCAGACATGCTACACCTGCCAACAGACACGCTACCCCTCAAAAGCAGACTGGCTACACCCGCCAGCAGACACGCTACACCCGCCAACAGACACGCTACCCCTCAAAAGCAGACTGGCTACACCCGCCAGCAGACACGCTACACCAACTGGCATATAGGTTAGGTTACACCCGCCATCAGACACGCTACACTTGTCAGCAGACACGCTACACCCGCCAGCAGACACGCTGCCCCCGCCAGCAGGCACGCTACACCTGCCAGCAGACTGGCTACACACGCCAGCAGACACGCTACACCAGCCAGCATACATGTTACACCCTCCAGCAGACACGCTACACCCACCAGCAGACACGCTACACTCGCCATCAGACACACTACACCCGCCAGGAGACACGCTACACCCTCCATCAGACACGCTACACCTGCCAGCAGACATGTTACACCTGCCAGCAGACACGCTACTCCTTCCAGCAGACACGCGACACCCGCCAGCAGACACGCTAAACCCGCCTGCAGACACGCTACCCCCCCAAAAAGCAGACTGGCTACACCCACCAGCAGACACGCTACACCCGCCAACAGACAAGCTACACCCACCGACAGACACGCTACACCTGCCAGCAGACACGCTACACTCGCCAACAGACATGCTACACCGGCCTGCAGACACGCTACAACTGTCAGCAGACACGCTACACCCGCCAGCAGACACGCTTCACACTCTAGCAAACACGCTACACTCGCCAGCAGACACGCTACACCCACCAGCAGACACGCTACACCAGCCATCAGATACGCTACACCCGCCAACAGTCACGCTACACCCGCCAGCAGACACCCACCTGAGCATAGACGAGCAGTGTGTACTGGGTGTTGACACTCCTCAGTGGGCCGGAGACACAGTGCACCGTGAAGCCGTGGGCTGTGTGGTTGGTCACTCTACAGCTGTGTACCGGGCCGGGGCGACCTGTAGGGCGGGAGTAAGAACACCCACCGTGAGACACCACCCACCAGTATGGTCACTCTACAGCTGTGTACTGGGCCGGGGACACCTGTAGGGCGGGAGTAAGCACACCCACCGTGAGACACCACCCACCAGTATGGTCACTCTAGAGCTGTGTACCGGGCCGGGGCGACCTGTAGGGCGGGAGTAAGAACACCCACCGTGAGACACCACCCACCAGTATGGTCACTCTACAGCTGTGTACCGGGCCGGGGCGACCTGTAGGGCGGGAGTAAGAACACCCACCGTGAGACACCACCCACCAGTATGGTCACTCTACAGCTGTGTACCGGGCCGGGGCGACCTGCCACCGTGAGACACCACCCACCAGTATGGTCACTCTACAGCTGTGTACCGGGCCGGGGCGACCTGTAGGGCGGGAGTAAGAACACCCACCGTGAGACACCACCCACCAGTATGGTCACTCTACAGCTGTGTACTGGGCCGGGGACACCTGTAGGGCGGGAGTAAGAACACCCACCGTGAGACACCACCCACCAGTATGGTCACTCTACAGCTGTGTACCGGGCCGGGGCGACCTGTAGGGCGGGAGTAAGAACACCCACCGTGAGACACCACCCACCAGTATGGTCACTCTACAGCTGTGTACCGGGCCGGGGCGACCTGTAAGGCGGGAGTAAGAACACCCACCGTGAGACACCACCCACCAGTATGGTCACTCTACAGCTGTGTACTGGGCCGGGGCGACCTGTAGGGCGGGAGTAAGAACACCCACCGTGAGACACCACCCACCAGTATGGTCACTCTACAGCTGTGTACTGGCCGGGGCGACCTGTAGGGCGGGAGTAAGAACACCCACCGTGAGACACCACCCACCAGTATGGTCACTCTACAGCTGTGTACCGGGCCGGGGCGACCTGTTGGGCGGGAGTAAGAACACCCACCGTGAGACACCACCCACCAGTATGGTCACTCTACAGCTGTGTACTGGGCCGGGGACACCTGTTGGGCGGGAGTAAGAACACCCTCGGTGAGACACCACCCACCAGTATGGTCACTCTACAGCTGTGTACCGGGCCGGGGCGACCTGTAGGGCGGGAGTAAGAACACCCACCGTGAGACACCACCCACCAGTATGGTCACTCTACAGCTGTGTACTGGGCCGGGGCGACCTGTAGGGCGGGAGTAAGAACACCCACCGTGAGACACCACCCACCAGTATGGTCACTCTACAGCTGTGTACTGGGCCGGGGACACCTGTAGGGCAGGAGTAAGAACACCCACCGTGAGACACCACCCACCAGTATGGTCACTCTAGAGCTGTGTACCGGGCCGGGGCGACCTGTAGGGCGGGAGTAAGAACACCCACCGTGAGACACCACCCACCAGTATGGTCACTCTACAGCTGTGTACTGGGCCGGGGACACCTGTAGGGCAGGAGTAAGCACACCCACCGTGAGACACCACCCACCAGTATGGTCACTCTACAGCTGTGTACCGGGCCGGGGCGACCTGTAGGGCGGGAGTAAGAACACCCACCGTGAGACACCACCCACCAGTATGGTCACTCTACAGCTGTGTACCGGGCCGGGGCGACCTGTAAGGCGGGAGTAAGAACACCCACCGTGAGACACCACCCACCAGTATGGTCACTCTACAGCTGTGTACTGGGCCGGGGCGACCTGTAGGGCGGGAGTAAGAACACCCACCGTGAGACACCACCCACCAGTATGGTCACTCTACAGCTGTGTACTGGGCCGGGGCGACCTGTAGGGCGGGAGTAAGAACACCCACCGTGAGACACCACCCACCAGTATGGTCACTCTACAGCTGTGTACTGGGCCGGGGCGACCTGTAGGGCGGGAGTAAGAACACCCACCGTGAGACACCACCCACCAGTATGGTCACTCTACAGCTGTGTACTGGGCCGGGGCGACCTGTAGGGCGGGAGTAAGAACACCCACCGTGAGACACCACCCACCAGTATGGTCACTCTACAGCTGTGTACTGGGCCGGGGCGACCTGTAGGGCGGGAGTAAGAACACCCACCGTGAGACACCACCCACCAGTATGGTCACTCTACAGCTGTGTACCGGGCCGGGGCGACCTGCCACCGTGAGACACCACCCACCAGTATGGTCACTCTACAGCTGTGTACTGGGCCGGGGACACCTGTAGGGCGGGAGTAAGAACACCCACCGTGAGACACCACCCACCAGTATGGTCACTCTACAGCTGTGTACCGGGCCGGGGCGACCAGTAGGGCGGGAGTAAGAACACCCACCGTGAGACACCACCCACCAGTATGGTCACTCTACAGCTGTGTACCGGGCCGGGGCGACCTGTAGGGCGGGAGTAAGAACACCCACCGTGAGACACCACCCACCAGTATGGTCACTCTACAGCTGTGTACTGGGCCGGGGCGACCTGTAGGGCGGGAGTAAGAACACCCACCGTGAGACACCACCCACCAGTATGGTCACTCTACAGCTGTGTACCGGGCCGGGGCGACCTGTAGGGCGGGAGTAAGAACACCCACCGTGAGACACCACCCACCAGTATGGTCACTCTACAGCTGTGTACCGGGCCGGGGCGACCTGTAGGGCGGGAGTAAGAACACCCACCGTGAGACACCACCCACCAGTATGGTCACTCTACAGCTGTGTACTGGTCCGGGGACACCTGTAGGGCGGGAGTAAGAACACCCAACGTGAGACACCACCCACCAGTATGGTCACTCTACAGCTGTGTACCGGGCCGGGGCGACCTGTAGGGCGGGAGTAAGAACACCCACCGTGAGACACCACCCACCAGTATGGTCACTCTACAGCTGTGTACCGGGCCGGGGCGACCTGTAGGGCGGGAGTAAGAACACCCACCGTGAGACACCACCCACCAGTATGGTCACTCTACAGCTGTGTACCGGGCCGGGGCGACCTGTAGGGCGGGAGTAAGAACACCCACCGTGAGACACCACCCACCAGTATGGTCACTCTACAGCTGTGTACCGGGCCGGGGCGACCTGTAGGGCGGGAGTAAGAACACCCACCGTGAGACACCACCCACCAGTATGGTCACTCTACAGCTGTGTACTGGGCCGGGGCGACCTGTAGGGCGGGAGTAAGAACACCCACCGTGAGACACCACCCACCAGTATGGTCACTCTACAGCTGTGTACTGGGCCGGGGACACCTGTAGGGCGGGAGTAAGAACACCCACCGTGAGACACCACCCACCAGTATGGTCACTCTACAGCTGTGTACCGGGCCGGGGCGACCTGTAGGGCGGGAGTAAGAACACCCACCGTGAGACACCACCCACCAGTATGGTCACTCTACAGCTGTGTACTGGGCCGGGGCGACCTGTAG